>NC_046286.1:84788807-85124432 GCF_004115265.2 Rhinolophus ferrumequinum | reverse complement strand
AAATCCTTACACTCAATGCCCTACGAAGGGACCACAAACTGAAGATCATAAGAAAACCCAGGCTGCTGCAGGCTTATTTTACTACATGTGATGATACAACAGTGCTTGTATTACTTGATCTTCTCCTCACCATGAGCCCTTTGACTTTAACTGACATTCTGGAGTGGCCTCTCTGAGTGGCCCATTTCCCGGGACCATACAGTGAGGAGGAGAAGACACTCTGCTCACCTTCAAGACTCCTGAAGAGACAGGTTAGCCGAAGACAATGGTCGCTCACCTCTGCTTAGCAGACCATTGGAAGAGTGAGTATTCTCTACGAAATGTACTTTCTAAGTAGGCAGTAATGGGAGATATCAAATTAGCCTTTTCACATGTTGGAAACAATAGACTACAATGGAAAAGAGCATGGATTTGGAGTCACAGAAACCTTCAGAGCGCTGCTGCTCTTATGTTTTGACATTAGTTAGGTCTCCTAACCCCTCTGAGCCTCTGTTTCTTCATCTTTGAAATGGGATAATGACACCCACACAGCAGGGCTGTGGGGAGAATATATGTGGAGCCTAGCACACCATGTGGAGTGCTAGGCTCCTAGAATATATGTGGAGCCTAGCACAGGCTTTCAACAAATGCGATTGTCCAGGTCCATTAGTTCTCTATTTGAAAGGAACATATAAAATTGCAATGCTCTGCACTATTAAAGTTGTTAATCCCAACCCAGAGAAGAATCTTTTTTTTTTTAATTTTTACTTGCATCCTAAATGTTCTAGTTAAACTGTAGTCCAGCTATTTCAAGAAGTTATGTCTCCCAAGACCAAGACCAAGAGAATAAATTTGGAGCCCCAATTCCTCAACACAAGCTTTTGATCTGATCTCTATGAATGAATGAAAATGCAACTCAGTTCTATAGGAAATTAAAAACGTGGGTTTCTTATGATAAATATTTACTTAAGTTCCCCAAATCGATTATTCTATTCTGTTCCAAGCATTAGCAACAAATGAATTTATAACATTCTTTTGACCACTTATTTATTGCTCTAGAAACATCAGGGAAAAAAAAAAGAAGAAAGAAAGAAAGCATCCCATCAACTTATTGTGTAAACATCCAAATAATACTTAATGTTTTAGAGACACACTAGAAACTTAATGTTTTAGGGACACACTAGAAAAGTGTTCCTGACAGTATGTTTGCAAACATCCCTCGCCCAAAATGCTCCAACTTATCTATGCAGCTCAAAGAATAAAAATTGGTGGCTATAAAGCAGCCTTTAAATCTTTCCCAAAACAACAATCTGTAGCCTGGACTCAACAAAATAAAAAGTCTTAACACAAGGTTTCAAATTCCTGAAGTGGGAGTTTTCCATAGATCACAGCAAACTGATCATGCATAGAAGGGCTGACACAGCAAAAGAGTTGCTCAGGAAAGGAAGCAGAACATGAGGGAGGAATGAAAAGGAAAAGAAAGGAAGAAAAAGTGTTACTTTCTCCTTTTTGGCATATATAATTTCTATGAAAGACTCGAAAAAGCTCAACGCTAGGTGAATATTCAATCAGATAATTACCTTCGAAAAGCTTTTCAAATCCCAGATAGTAAAGGAGTTGGGTAAAATGGTGTTTGTTTGGGGCCCCCAATGAGAAATAATAAATTCTTGGTGATTAATGGCACTTACGTGCTCTGGGCCATTAAAAACATTTTCTGCTCTTGAGTCACAACGGAAGCTACAGCTTGAATTTTATTGTTCAATTTGCTTTTTTCTTTCCTGGGTGAGCCAGCACTGGATTTAGGAGTTGAAAGTTTAGAGAGTCAGCAGGACCCCAAGGGACTAAAAGCTAAGCTGAGCCAATGAGGATAATGCCAAAGATTATCTACCCTCGGTGAAAATGCGGGATTCAGAAAAGAAAAAGAACAAAGAGTGATTATAAAGACTGACAGTCTGTAACTTAGACAAAATTTCTTGGCTAGGTTGGCAAATTTTCTTTTTTTAAAACAAACAAACAAAAAATTTCCTGGTTGACAGTTGCTTAAACTCTTCCTTTTTCCATTTTTGGCACACTGTCAAAAGGACAAACTGGTGTCCTCCCAGAGGACTGCAGAGTGAGTGAGTCTGCAGAGAGGATGCAGCAATGCTAGCTGTGAAAAGCAAAGGGTTGGGAGCTAAGGAGCTTCAGGGGGCAGAAAAGAGACCATTTTGCTCAGTAAATGACTGGTTTTGTTGGTGTTCATGTTTTTTTCCCTGTGTCCTTTAAAGTAGTCCTCTAACTTGGGCCTTGAGCCTTACCTAAACAGGACAATATTTTTGTGATCTTTTTCAAGCATATTTTAGTTACACTTAAAAAAAAAAAAAAAACATACTTGTCATTTTTCCCAGTCTTGGCAGTGACTGAAAATAGAGCAAAATGTAAGACTTTCAGGAGAACAGTTGACCACACTGAAATCTAATATGTTTTTTGTCAATCCTATGCATGGTTTTCTTTAACCTTACATTTCCCATCTGTAAAATGGAGAGGACTTCAGGTTCATAAAGATAACAGTTACAAGATATCAGATTTACACAGACTAGTAGCTAAGATTTTTAAGGAATCTGAAAGAAACAAAAACAAAAAAACAAACAAAAAAATATCTCAAGGGAATATTGAATTATAATCCCACCTCTCCAACGTCCTAGGACTGCCACCATCCACGACTTTCTTCTAGGTCGACAAGTGAAGGTGTATGTTCTCCCATTGAGTGGTTCTACTGAAAACCGGTAAATTCCACTCTATTTTTCTCTATCTCCCTATTTCCTGTAAACGATAAAACTGTAAAACAAAAAGTAATAAGATCCGAATCTCCCTGCTGGGGACTTGATGAAGATGAATTAGATAGACACTGACAGTCAGGAAAAGATGGAAGGCTCTTCATGACAGAGGCCAAACTAATTCACAATGAAAATCATCAATTTGAGTGTGCTCACATGTTACTTAAAAATCAATGAAGAAACAAAGTGAGGGAACCCTTAAGCCATTTTAGCACCCCTACTTTTGCACTTGACTTTAACTCAGCAGCCTTGAAATATCTTGGCTCTGAATACCCAGTCAATCATCATTAATAATGATATTTTTACAGCACTTTAAAAATTGGAATTTCCAGAGCCACTTTGATAGATGTGCTGTCACTACCTTGCCATTTGCGTAATTTTTTCTGGGCTTGTTTCCCCCCCACCCCGACCCCCACCCCCATTTAAAGAATTTTTGAACAGAAAGAGAGAGAGAGGGACAGAGAGAGAGAGACAGAGAGAGGGAATTTCTTTTGATAGAAAAATTCATAAGAGATGGCACAGCCTGCCCTTGCTATGAGTCCCCTGCTAATGAGGAGGGTAATATAGTGAAACAAGGACTTTCAACTCCAATAATTCTAGAACTCAAGTTTACTCAAGGAGTTGAAAACAAATGCCTGCCTGTTGCCTTCAGATCTGGAAAAAGAGTTCAATGAGATTGCACAAAGATGAAAAAAGATTAGAAGCAAAAGCTGGGTTGCTGTTTTCTCTGATATGAAAACATCTCCTCTTGAGCAATTTACCTGTTTATCTCACTACGAACCTTAGAAATTACTTAGTACAGATAGTGTGACTTTCCCAGAAAATTCAGAAATATTCCTTCAAAAATCTTTCAGTTCATAAAGTTATAAATTAGTTGATTTTTTATCTTCTTTTCTGGCTCTATTTGTCTCTCTTACACACACACACACACACACACACACACACACACACACACACACACACACACACCACTGAGTATTCCTTGCCTTTGAAAATGCAGATGAAATTCCTTATTTCTGTTGTAACTTCCACAATGCTCTCCAAGCCTATGAGAGACCTTGGCAGACACCAACTTTGAAAGGGAACTCTAACAATTCATGTTTAACCTCGGAGCCAAAAAAAAGCCTGAATTTTTCAGAAGTTTTTATGCGGTGGTTTTTTTTTTTGCTGTTGTTGTTGTTTTTTCTTGTAGTCTCTTTTCTTCTTCTCCAAAAGACGAAGGCACAAGAATTTTTATCACCATTGGGGGCCTAATACTGGTGGAGAAAAAGCGAGTTCTTATCCTGATGCTGAACTAAAAGGGGAAAAATGTCTTGGATGTATCAGATTTCTTTGTCCAGCAAACACAAATAAAGGGATCTAGTTTACTGGAATGGCTGCCATGCTCATTAAAATTGATGATTTCGAAGATTCTATGCCTCTTCCTTTAACCAGGGCCATCAGCCAAGAACCTGCTGTGCTGTTAAAAACATCATGTTACTGGGCTGTTGTAAAACAGACCACTGCTGCTGCCTTTGCTCACCCTTCAGGGTTCCGTGTGACAGCAGGAGCGGCTTGGGTTGACGAGAGGAGGATGGACGTAGCCATTTGGCCAGGGGACACCCATGGTACAGGACCTACCAGGCAACCTGGTGTTTTCCATCCATAGACCTCAAGTTCCACAAAGAAAGAAAAGGAGCTGGAATAGCATGAGGAGGAATTTAGTTTTTCTTAGAAATGTAAGACTCTGCAAAAGTGTGCCTTTATTTTTGGCACAAATTGCTGTAGCAAATTACATAGCTTATCAGATGTGGGTTTTTGGGCTCAGTGGCTTTGCCACTGCAGGGACTCATTTGCTTTGTTGTTTGTTCCCAGTGGGGACTGGGGATGTATCGGGGTCCTCTTATCAGGAATAGGCTTGCATAATAAGTGCTAACAGTATTTGTGATCCAATTAAACTCACATTACTCCATCTTAACAAAGTAGGTCTTGGTTCTAAAAAAGATTTCCACTCTGCCCTAAGATTTCCACTCTGCCGTTGGGGGAAGACGTCAGGGCAAAGCAGGAGGTCGATCCCGGAGGGATTTCTGAGAGAACATTCTAAACACTTGCCACAAATCGCCCTTCCTACTTTTTAACCATCTATGTGGACTCACCCTTATATGGCAGGAACACCCAACTAAATGTCACTTTTGATATACTGATTATTTCCATTGATTTTGTTGCTGAAAATGGAGAATAGATTAAAAACATAATTTTATAAACAGACATTTTCCACTAACTAAAAGAACTATAGAGCATTCATAGAGTGTCCATTGATTTATTCATTCATTTATACCGAGGTAAAGTACTTTAGGGAAAGCAAAAGAAGTTTTAAAAAATAGGACTCAAGGAGTTTATTGAGTATAATACAGAAATAGTGAAGCAAGCACATCACACCTGGGAGGTCGGTGTTGAAGGCAGAGGGAAAAGTCAGTGCGGGCTTAGTAAGGAACAGCTTCTGAGGGAAGATGGATTTTAATTGGAAACTTCAATGATACATAGATTTTCAAGTGTTTTTTCACCTTGGGCCCCTTTTTCCAAATGAAATCTTACATGGAGATCCAATGAAGAAAGCAATAAAAACAGAGCCCACCTCTCACCTCTCTCCACTTTTCATATTTCTCCAATGTTATTTCCCTCTCTTTATGGGTTCACAGCTTGAAAATCACCAAAATCTAGAAAGTGCGAGGGACAGAAGAGAAGGAAAGCTGCACTCTGCATGTGGAGAACAGTGTGAGTAAAGCAGAAGAAGGAGGTGGTGATCGAAATGCACAATGAAAGCATTTAGGCAAAGTGATCTGCCTGAATTTGATTCAATAGACTATAGGTGGCCCCTGAAGATTCTTAAAGCTGGGGAGTGAGTGAGAAAAATGGACTTTTAAGAATATTAATATGGCAGCCATGTGCTGATCATCTGGAACAGAGAGAGTCTATGGAGGATCCAATTGGACTAATCCAAACATCAGAAGGAGAGGGTCACCAGTAGGGTTGCAACTGTAAAAATGGGGGTGCAGCCAATAGGTCTTAGTGATTCGATATGGAAACTAAAGAATGTGCTGCCTAGAAAGGCATTTTTGATGATTTGGACTAACTGAGGTTTTGAGATCATACACTTGCAGGAATCTAGTTCCTCCATGGGCATTATCTCTATTGTTCATTACATATTTCTGTGACTATTATAGTAACACATTCTACCCCTGGACTATAATACTCCATGAGATCAGAGACTAGGCCTTTTTGGACACTAGATCTTCACATAACAGGTATGTATTTGGCACTCAAATATTTGTGGAATTAAAAATTACCATCAGTAAATGATGGTACCATTGATTTTATTAAGGGAGCTAAGAGAGAAGTAATTAAGTTTGATTTTTACCACATTTTTCTTAAATGAGAAGAAGAAACGCAAATTTCTTAACCTTGCTTCAGACATGGGGCGTAAGAATAGTTGAAATATCGGTGACGGGTGTAAAAACTAGGCATCAACAGGAGTCAAAGACGTGAGAATGAATTGCTTCACCCAGAGAGAGCTTCAAGACAGAAAAGCAGAGTAAGCTGGGGATTACCATACAAAAAACAAATGGAGAACCAGAATAGTCAACATAAGAGAATATTTCTCTGAGGGTAAATTTGGAATGGTTTGCCGTACACCCACACTTTGAGACAATTATAAACTATAACAGGAAGAAATCCTCTTTCAAAAAAGTTTAAAGCATTAGGAATTTTAGAAGTGGGAATAAAAGGTATAATTAATCGAGAGGATTCCAATTCATTTTTAATTCCTATCAGAATTCTCCATTGTATGTGTAAAATACGACTGACCACCTTACCCCAAACATTCCTGCTGGGAAACACTGACTCAGACAGAGTTTTGTCTTTCCTTGTTTTTTCTTTCCCTTTTTTTCCTGTCCCCCACTTTCCTTTGGTAGCAACACATAAAACAGTTCTTTCCTAGAATGACATATGCCACATGAAATTTCCCAATCTCATTTGCTGATCTAATTTTGGTAGCATTCCCCCTAAATCCTCTTGTTTGTTGTTTTTGTTGTTGCTTCTGCTATTGTTGTGAGTTGCTTTGTTTTTAGAGTTTTTGTTTTGTTTTCTTTGGTTCTTGGAAAGGAGAGAAAAATGCTTGAATGACACAAACTATGACTCCTTTGTAATCAAAGAAGGTGCCTGGATCCCCCACCCATTCTCACTTAGACCAAGAAACAAATAGATCTTTCTTTTTTTCCTTAAAAATAATGATAGCCCCAAGGATATTACTATCACAAAGTTACAATGTGTACTTTTTATCCTGCATAATACTGTGTTCTATTTCGCCCTGTGAGAAATTGTGTATATTTTATTTAGAAAGCAAATAGGTATGGATTTTTAGCTCGCGTGCTAAATGCTATAATTTATATATAAAATTTAAATGTTAAAATTTTACAGGCATTTTAAAATTATATTTAATATTAACAGCAAGGAGTCTGAGAGAAGAAGACACTGGGAATAAAAAGACCCTGCAATCACTAGTACTATTTCTTGAGCAAAAAGCTGTACAGGTACTTTCTCGTCTCAGGCTTCAACTAGTCGTTTTGTTCCAAAGGAAACACCACATACTGAAATTGGAGATGGGTCCAGGGACATTACAGATCCACAGTGGTTCTTGGTTAAATCCGGGAATGAGGCTTCAGAAGACTGTAGATCTGCTTGCAGCCACCTCCCATCCACGAAACCTTTCCAGAGTTTGTTCCCTTATTCATGCATACAAAGCTCTCGGTGAGCATCTCTGATGTGTCTAGCACTGTAGCGGGCCAAAGGAATAAGACACACAGTCCCTACCCTAGGGAGCTCACGCTGGGAGTGACTCCCACTCTGGCCGCCCTCACCATCTTTTCCTGCTCACCTTCCTGAAGACGTGGCAGGTATCTGGAAGCAGGTGGCCCTCTTCGGTTCTATCAGTTGTGTTTATGAGCATATGAAAACCTTATATAGCTGTGACTTAACCTCAAGTTCCAAAAATAACGCCTTTTTTTTTTTTGTATTTACGTTTATGTTTGTTTTCATTCTAATTCTAAATTGCAGATACAGCCAACTCACCTGTCAGGGTTTAGTTTGCCCTAACACTTACTTAGCAAGAAACGGGGAGCCCGCAGGGGTCCTCCTCCAGAATATTATGAATGTTCTGAGAAGGAGAAAGAATGTTCAGCAACTGAGAAGAGGAATTGTTAAACTTTCACCAAGAGTCAGGCTGAGGAGGAAGAAGTGGAGATGCATGATCCCTGAATACAAAAGAAGATGAGCAAGAGGATTTTTTTTTTTTTTAAATCATTGAACACATCATCCCTGCTTTGACGGAACAAGATCAAAATAGGATGGGTAACCTGTCAGGCAAACAGGAAATATTGTGGCATGCCTACTGCTCCCCAGGGCTGAGTGGGCCTCTGATGCATCAGACAAAACAGTCAAATCATGATTTCAGGTGTGTCTGCACACACACACACACAAACTTCGCAACAACCACACCTTTTTCAACAACAGTGAATGTCACCCAGGTTTCTATTTATATCATGCTATTTCTTTAAAGGTCTTTTTTTCTTAAAACACGCAGTTCACCTATTCTCTTTACATGTCCATTTCGTCCTATAACTAGAATGACCTTCCGGCCAGGTACCTTCCATGGCTTTCTGTTTTCTTCATAACCTTCCTTGATACCTAGCACACCAAAACCACCCCGTAGATGTTGTTGATCAACAGGAAATTCTTTACAAGGAGAAAAGGCCAGGCCATACTGTATATCGTGCGTTGATGAGGTGCCCCTTGCCATTGCACATTGCAGATGTTCTCTTAAGAAGCAGGAATTCATGAGCAATAACCAGGTAGACTCCGCTGGTTTGGGAGTCAACGGCAGCCTTCGTGAAAAGGTGGCCTGACCCTACCTTGCTATCCAGCCAGTTCCTACTGGCTGGCCATTCTAGCCAGTCTGGATTTCTTCCTACTTCTTCAGCATGCCTTTGCTCTTGGGGCTTCTACAACTGGAATTTTCCCCCATTTCAGGACATAGTCATTCTACCTAGGGAGCACAACCTCTGTGAATTTTTCAGGTCTCAAGGAACTCAAAATCTTCTCAGTATCTGTAGCCAATAACAGTCTGTATTTAGTATCTTTAGGTACTTTCCTTGTTTTCTGTGCCCCCGTCTTCTTCTTTTTCTTTTCTTTTCTTTTCTTTTCTTTTTTTTTTTTTTTGTCTAGATTCTAAGCACCTTTAGAGTTGATTGCCTCACAGCAGGATACTGTGATTTATCAGTGATCAATAAGTCATCAGTGGAATGTGTGGCTTCTCAGTGAACCAGAAACTGGGTAACAGTGAAACACACACACACACACACACACACACACACACACACACACACACACAGCATCATTGTGCGCTAGTTACTTTGTGTGTTATCCCATTTAATACTCACAGCAGCCCTCTGTGGTAGGTACCATTTCCATTTCATTGATCGGAAACACTTAGATCAGGGAAGTTACATATTTTGCCCAGCTTCATCTAGTTACTGATAGGAATAAACAATAGATTTTATTGTTACCTGATTCAGGACAGTGTTTCCTGTGCCACAGATGTAATCATAACAGTGTAATAGTGAGTGCTCTTTAAAAAAACAAATCTTGATGAAATATAACCTGTCTCTTTCACCCACCCTTGCTTTATTCTTAGGAACCTTTTCCCTTTCTCCCTGAAATAATGGATGTCACCCGCATATGGCTATTACCCAGCACGCCAGGGATAAGCCAGGGTATGCTGTTGTAAAAAATAATAACTAGATCTTCTTCTCCATGTTTGTTAGTGTAAAAACAACACCATACTCTATATTTTCCAGCACATGTGTCATATGTGTCATCAACTCATTGGCATGTGGACTTGTTCTTCCTGCCTACTGAGTCAGCCAGAATTGGATCATTTGAGTGGATGTATGTCAACCTCTTATGAAGGAAAAAATATGAACATAAACAATTCAGTTGGTAAACATTGAGAATAGTGAGGTTCACAGCCTATCCACCAGGATTATGTCACTTGATTCTGACATCTCTGAGATGTCACTAACACACATAGTATGACAGCCCCGATTTACAGGTGAAGAAACCGAGGCTGAGAGAAGTTATCTGATTTGCTGAAGGTTAGTTATGTGGCAAAGCCTTCACTAGAATCCAAGTTTTTGCTTGTTTTTTTTCAAATTGTGATCTTTCCCCCACATGTCAGGAGAGGAGGAGTTGAATGGAATGAAACTAGTCACATGACAAGGCCTGGACAAGGGTAAGCATGCATGAGGAGCTTTGAACCGTCAGCCGTGGGAAGAGAAGCCCCCTCTGTAACAACAGAACGAAGTCTCAACTTAATCGGGGAGACGGAGGGAGCCCGGCACAGGAGAGGGGGCACCTGCAGCTTGGGAGTTGGCAGGAGAGACTGTTCTCCAGTGTTCTTGTCCAGAAAGAAAGTATATTTGAAATGCTGAGAACTCCACATATATTCTGTTAATAATTTACCAACTGAAACCATTAAAGATGTTGACAAAAGCTTTTCCATTTACTAGGGGTGTCTATGGGTGATTTGAAACCACTCATTACCTTTATAAGCTCCTGGGTTATTTCTGAGTGTCCCAACTAATTGGCAGCAGCAAAAGCACCTTGGACCAGGATGGGATGGAGTCTTAGTTTGAACATACAAAAACCCCGATTCCACACTCAGGCGTTTTGCCACTAATTCATTGAGAGACTGTTGGCCCAGGCTTCTGTAGGCAAGTTGTGTTTGCCAATAGATGAAATTTAGAGTGTAACTGGATATCCCTGCATGAGGAGCTCAATATTAAAAAGTAAATATGTTTTCCCGGAAGAAGTCCATCAAGATGTCACCAGAGCTGCACATTCAGAAGGAAGCTGAGCATCCTTCTAATTAAATAATTACTCTTTCAGAGCCTCCTAAGTTTACAGGGACTAAAATTCCTGAAGTGAAAGAAACAAACTGCTCTTCCAGTACAAGATGGATGAATTCTTTAAGCTATTATTTGTCAGTAAAACCAAGCAGTATAGCACTTGCTATTCAAGTTTTGGATTCTTGTTCTATTTCTGACATCTCCAACCCCTAGATAAGTTAGGATGTGTTTGGCTACAAATAACAGAAAATGCAACTCATGGTGTGGTTGAAACAATGAAGGCACTTATGATTTTTCATAGCACAAAGCCCGGAGCTAGGGAAGTTCCAGTGTGCTCAAGTAGACAGCTCCAGGACTTATGTCCACCTCTCTACTCTGTCATGCATTCTGGACAAGTTGTCCCTGTAAACTAGCTCCCTCCATGGCCCTCAGGGCGCTGTCGAAGTGTACATGTTACACACAGGTGGTGAGATCCAGAGGTAGCAAGGGAATGTCTGTCAGTTGTGTCCTTTTTCTTAAAGTGAGAAAAAACTTTCCAAGAAGCTTGGTCAGATCATGTCACATACCTAAGCACAAACCCAACCACTTAGCAAACCTCAGGAAAAGATGCACTCCCAGGGGCTGAAGAGGGAGCTTAGTCTGCCTTTGAGTATGTGGCCTTTCAGAGGAGGGTAAACAAAATTAGGGAAGAGGAGGAAAGGCCAATTTTGCAGGCAATGGGGATTAGCTGCTATATTAAGGAAGTATCTTCCATAGGGCTCAGTTTTCTCATGTCACTGGGTAATATCTAGACTAGAGGTCACCACTAATATTCTTTAAACTGTTAAAATTCCACAATTCAAAGATGAAGATGACTAGATAACCCTACTTAATTGAAGAATCGATATAATTTAATAAAATACGGTTTTCCCAGAAAACAGAAGTTAGAAGGAATTAACATACAATATACCAAATGAACACTTGACTCTTAGAGTCAAGTGTTGTACCATCCATTGATCTCTACATTTCTGGGAGATAAATAAGGCTATATCATCAAGAAAGATAAATTGAGGCAAAGAGAAGCATAATAAGCAGCCCACTCCTGCAATTTCTGACTGTGTCTAAATCATTAAGTCACGGGTGGGAGGAGTCAGGTTATAGCTGTGTCCTCCAAACTGGGATGTACCATCCACATAGGGTGCAACAAGGATCCATCCAGGCCTAGGGAGAAAGTGCTGGAATTTCTATTCCTATTTTTATCTCCTCTTTTAATTTATATGTGTAATGGTTTATTATGTGCAGGGTGTATTAGCATAGTAGTAGTAGTAGTACATGCATATAATTTATAGCTATGTAGAAAGTGAAGATGCGAGCTGATACATTTTTCACTTATACAGTGCACAGTTGAAAACTTTGGAGACACTTGTTATAGATCACAGTAGCATTTTGACGGCTTCAACTGTACCACAGAACTGGAAAGGAAAAAAAAAACACACTCAGAAACTGACACAACTGGATTTGTGATTGCCCCACACTGATAAAGCAAGGCAGCCCTGAACCTGGGTTTAGAATACTCGATTTGCAGTGAAACAGATTCCCATTTCATTTTTATTTGTTGATCCTGTCAAAGGCTTTTACTTTGTTTATCAGGAGATTATTTCTACCACTGTTTTCTTCTTCTTCCTTCCCCTCCAAACTGTCTCCTATTTTAAGAAGTGTAAGGCTGGGTTTGTCGCCTCAACATAAAAAAGTGGCTCACTGACAGTCAGGAAGTCAAAAGAGATTTGTGGGCTCCCACAGTTTGCTCATTCAATTACCAATTGTGAGTCTACTAAGTGCTAGACAGGAGGCTGCAAAGATTTACTAAGACTCCTAGAGTCCTGTGTCTGGAAGGAATGTTCCCCAGTCTGGAGAGAGACCCACAAGAAAATGGTAGGTGAGAATGTTAGCCAGCTACCGAGGAAAGGACAAAAAGCAGCAGGCTGAGGGGGGAAGTGGAGAAGTCAGAGGTGGATAGGAGTCAGAGTCAGAAACCAACTCTAGGAAGAATGGCTCTTAACCTTTACTGAGTCTTGAAGAAGAGAGGGGCAGGTCAAGTGGTACATTCCTTTCATCAGAAGAAACAATAAGGGCAAGGCCCAGGACCGTCCACTTGAGGAAGGAGATGCAGGTAGAGAGCGAAAAGGGAATCTCTTTTTCCCTTTGTGAACCTTGTCTCTGTCTCCTTTCAGCCTCACATGAGTCTGAAGGTGCGGCCTTGGTGTGGGCCCTACAAATGTAGCTTTCCCTGGACACAAGGGAGCTGCTTATCCCAGCCCACTGAAGGGCACATGGCTCCCCCAGCAGCCCAAGTGCTGGGGACTCCAAGGCTAATGTGTTTCCAGGGATCCTTTGCAGCAAGAAATTAAAGTGCAATGGTTTTGATAAATGCAGAGGTTGGAGAGTGGGGTGGAGAAGGTGCAGAATTTAATCTCTATGTATATGAGTATGCCATGTAACTGGTTAAAAAGGGTTTACTCAATGAGTTTAATCACAAAATCTGCTATAACAAAAGTGTAACCTGAATCTCAAATTCATTCCAAAGAGTCAGCACTTCTGAACCAAGCACTGGAAGAAAGACCCCACTTTTTACTCAGTAAAGATTGTTTTCCTTCAGCACTCTTCCCTTCTTCCTCACTTCTGTCTTTCCAGGGTTTGGTTCAATAGTGGCTTAGAATCAGGCTTCCTGTCTTAATTCAGAATGGTCTGGGTGGTGTAGAAAAAGTATCTGTGTCATGATTCAGCATAAGCCTTCTCAAAGATACTTTTTTTGCTACTTTCAGAAGACACATAGCAGGATTGCTTCATTCCTCCTTCCTGAAAAGTGGAGGGAGGGGATACAGGGAAAGAGGAGTCACAACATCCGAGATTAGAGTTTTGTTAGAAGCAGAGAAAAGTCTTTTTTTGTAAAAACAAACAAACAAACAAACAAAAAAACACAAAGACTTTATCATCAAATTAGGAAATCCATTAAAGCACTGTGGTGCTTAGTCCCTGGCAGTAAAAACAGTTGGGGGCGGGGGCGAGGGGCAGTTGTGGGAGGGTGGTGAAGAGGGAGCAAAGAGGTTAATCTATATCCAAGATTCTTTAATTAGATGGTTAAAAACAAGGCAAAACAAAAACGGGGAGGGGATAGCCTTTATTGTCGACATTTGAGTGTTGCTCAAGCTGAACAAGAAAACTGGAATTTGAACTGAACTTGCATACCATCACAAAGTCGTTGTCCTCTGTGAGGAAACCAGACGGGCCATTCAGAAGCCTTCCTTCACTGGTGGCAAATACATTGACAGTGTTATCTATTCTCTCCAAAATAGATGTTAATTTAAAAAATAAATAAATATAACAAATAGGCGCATTTGCCTCAATTTGCAAAGATTTCACCCATAACGTAGTGCATACATCATTACAAAAGTCTAGACTCAGCACCTCTGCATAGAGAATGCTCACTCCTTTTTATCCATTTTCTCCTCTTTCTCATTGTTGGATATGACATGTACCAAATACACTTTGAAACCAGCCTACAAAAGACATGGGTGAGCGCAGGGAAAAGAGTGCAGAAGGGTGACCTTGGCAATTTTTTGGTAAACGTGAAGAATCAGGGAAAAAAGTGGCATGCTTTGGGTAATGCACAGAGGACAGTCATAGAAGTGTAGCGGTCTGACGTCTCATTAATTTAATATAGAGATTTCAGTTCCAATCATCTCTCTCTCTGCCCCTCTCTCTCTCAAACACACTTTAATTTGTAGCTAAAATTCTCTGTGATATACTTACCTGGTTGACTAAAAATATCCTTAAATAAAAAGGAATCTGAAGTAAACATGGATGTTGAGTGCATGTCTGAGTAGATTCCATCTCGGAAACCACTGTTGAGAGAGACATGCAGAAGCAGCAATTCAAAGAAGTCTACGGTGACCGGCCCTGGGCTCCAGGTACATGGCAGCGAAAGCATGTAAAGAAGTTTAAAGATTGAATGAGACTATGTTGTTCTTCACTGACCTTTCATTTCTTTTTTGTGATTATAGCCAGAAAATTTGAAGCTGAGATAAAAATAAAGAGAGGATGGGGTGTGCGTGCTTTATTGCCAATGTATTTTCAATTTTATACATTTTTCCAAAATTTTCTCATTAAGGTGGATATCAGTTTATAAAAATAATAAAGTAATCGTCATCATCTCAGATTCTAATCAACTATTTGCTTTCCACTGTACAGGTTTTTTTGGCCGGTGCTCCCTTTTTACAATTATTTCTCTGAAACTATAAACATGATGGAAGTAGAAATATATAATTTCAAAGCTCTGGACAACTTCTTTCTTCCTGTTTCTCTCTTAAATTAATCCTAACTGCTGTCACTAAAAAAGAATCACCTACTCACAAGGCAAACAGAAAAACAAGACAAAAACAAACAACAAAAAAAAACACAAAAAAACAACAACATGATATTGCCCAGAAATGAGAAATATTGTTGAAATTTAGGAAATAATTTTACAAATTATCATTTTCCGGGCAACTGTCACAGCTAAACTCCCTACGGGGTAGCTTTCCAGATCTGACTGCTGACCTTGCTTCAGCAAAATGTGCATCAGTGTCACACACAGTCTTTGTGGCCAGATCACCTGACATGTGGATTTAGACAAAATGGGGCAGGGACTCTGAAGTTCTAGGCAACATGTGAGTCAAAACAAACACATTCTACTTTGTCTTGTATTCAGCTCATCATTTCCATTGCAGAAAGCTTGTTTGTGAATTGTTCTTGTTACCTATACTATTTTTGGTCCCTAGACTCAAGGGTTCTCAATCTAGGAGATAAGAAATGGCAAACAAAAAAAATACACTGTCACAAGAAAGGAATAAAAGGATCACCAGAAACAAACCAAGCAACCAAATAATAATAATAATAATAATAATTCAAAATATAGACATCACTATATAATTGTAAGCTATTAAGAAAAGGCAATCAAGAAATAAACATATGTAAGCTGCTCTCATTTATAAGAGAATGCCACAAAAGTATGTATTTTCCCAAGATTAAGGAAGGGTGCAGCAATTTCCGATCATGCCATATAGAGAGACGAACAGAAATTCTTATTATGCTAAGCGAAATGAAGTCAGACAGAAAAAGTCAAGAACCATATGATTCCACTCATATGTGGGATATAAAACTGAAAGCAACAAAGGAACAAGACAAACAAATAAAGAAACAAAAACTCATAGACACAGATAATAGTTCAGTGGTTACCAGAGGGTAAGGGGGGAGGGGTTGGTAGATGAGGGTAAACGGGGTCAAATATATGGTGATGGAAGGAGAACTGACTCTGGGTGGTAAACACACAATGTGATATATAGATGATGTATTATAGAATTATACACTAATTGTTTTTTGGTTTGTTTTGTTTTTAAAAAACGGAAATTCAGAGCTGACCCTAAGAATCTCAGCTCAGGGTAAAATAAAATTGAAACCTTTAACATCCTCAGCCTAACAGAAGAGAAAGCCTTTTTTGAGCACATCACAGACATACATGGGGTCATCTTAATCAGAATAACAGCCAACATTTTTTCAGTGCCAATTATGTGCCAAGTCCAATTGCCCAGTGAAGTATGATTATCTGCAGTTGGCAGGTGATGAAACTGCAACTCAGAGGGATTAAATAACTTCTCAGTGAACGGCAAAGTCAGAACTTAAATGTAGGTCAGTCTGACTTCAAAGCCACATTTGACCACTTCAGTTCTATTTCTCTCTTTTATTTCTTTGAGAAACACTTGGCTGGGTAAGGCCCACAACTACCTTCCCTGGCATCACTCTTCTAGGCTGGATCCATCTCAATTTTCAGGAGTTGTTTATAATTATTTTAAGTAAATTGTTAAACACAGCCATAGATTATTGTGTCTCCTGCATACACTAACTCTTGGGGTAACAAATGCCATGGGTTTGTCGCTAAATGAGAGCACCACAACATCCTTCTCATGTCCTAGATTTACTTTGCCAGCTATTTCATGAATAATGTTTGTATCCACTTTAGTCATGTCAGTTATGATTTCATAGATATTACTCTCAGCCTTTTCTCAACCTTTATTCTTAAAATAAAGTCTTTCTCCAAACTTCCCTTTTCATTTGGTCAGCCATTTTTATTGTCAGTCTTCTTCTATCGATTCCCTCTAAATTAATTTGACCCAAACTGCCCACAAAAAAATGTAGGTGTAAAGGCATCCTAATTATAGACCAATAGAACAACATTTGGTTTGGTTTTTCAGCACTCTTCCAGACGCTCTGCTTCCCCGCCCCTTCTTCTTTGAAGAGTTTCCTCAATAAGCAATATTCCGGATCTTTAATATCTTTTCTGGTTTCTTTTCTGTTTGCTTTATCTTCTATGTGAAGTCCCCTGGAGTGGACCACAATTTCTGAATCAGGAACCCTAGGTTTAAATCCAGCTCTACCATTTACTATTTGTATAATCTTGGGCCAGTTAATTTTCTGAGCTCCATCACTAATGAAATGAGGATATAAGAGCACCAACTCTATACAATGGTTAGGAGGCTAAGTAAAATAATAGATGTCAAGTGCTTAGAACAGTGACCAGTTCATGGTAAGCTCCTGATAAATACTAGTTTTTGCTATTACCTAAAACCTCTCAAATCTTCCAGTTGCCATTTTTATCCTCACTTACACAGATTTATCAACTTTCTGCATTTATCTTTTCTTAACTTGTCTCCCAACCAAAAAAAAAATTTTTTTGTTTCAATCAATCTGATATATTTAATGATGAGCATGATTACTATTGTGCTTCATGAAATTTAAGAAATTTTAGCATGAAAGTAACTGTTGAAAGAGAGTATAAAAATAATCCCATGAAACATTGTTATAGTAACTGTAAGAATGCTATTGAGGACATGATATATTATTTTCTATGTGAGTACTATGGAAGAAATTTTTCTCTGTTCTTGGTACCTGGAATGGTTATGCTGCTCTTAATCTATTGTTTTGTTTACCTTTTAAGGAGCCTGTATCTTTTTCCAAAGAAAGTTTTATGTCATTCATGGATTTAGAAATTAAAATTCACGTATAAAGAATTTGTTTAAAACAAGGGCTTGTACATTATTCCCTTTCTATTTCCCCATCTAAAATTGTTTACCATACTTTCCCTTTCTGTTTTTAAATTGGTTTCCCAACTGTGACTAATAATCCTCTTTCCCCCATAAGAAAAATCACTGGGATACTCCATTGAAATTTGAATTATCAAATACATTATGAAAATCTACATATACTCCACCCACAGTTTTCTTCTTATCTGCTTGTAAATGTACATCATACTACAAGGCAATTAGGGCTCATAATTGCCTACTGGAGAAATATTTTCTCCCTCTTTTCTATATGTAAACGTTCAAGTTCCTAGTTTTACAGTCTACCTAAAACAGAGGAGAGTCAAAGATCATTGTCTCCTGGGTCTGTGCTAGATTTATTCTTGGTTCTGAATATAAATTATAATGTCTTTGAGATTAAGATCTGGCCAAGCCATTTCTTCATTCCCTCCATGAGCCCCTTCAGAGCTCTGGGGAATCCCTTTTGACCTGTGTATTTTTGACACAGGTCAGTTTAGAACAGTCAGTTTAAAGCAAAGCAAGAAAATGAGTTTGACAGCATCCAGACAAGGAATAGAGACTGATGGAAAGGGATACTCTGGGGAAAACATTATCCAAAGCATTCCTTAGCTCTTTTCAGGGACCACGATAGCACTGAATCAGAGGTTCCCCCACCTGTGCCTCTCATCACACCCTAGCAATGCTCCTCACTCAGTCATCCATTCAGCGCCTGTTGAGGCTGAACACTGTTCTAGATGCTGAAGATGCAGAGAGAATAAGAAAGAATAAGTTCTGACCTTCACAGAGTTCAGATTCCAGTGGAGAAGCACAGACAAGGGAGAAGAAATGAAATAATTTTAAGACAGTGTTGGTGACTCAGTGCTCTGAATGAATTATCAGAGAAATGTAATAAAGAAAACTAAATACGCCAGGTTAGGGGAATCTACCATCAGTCTTTGAATCTGGAGACATTAGAGGAATAACTCCACTGAACAACACAAGGACTTTTTACCTCACAGTCTTTCGAGGACACACGCAAGGAATGGCTTAGATAAAGCAAAGAGCAACACTGCGTAAAGGGCTAAAATAATAAGTCAAAATTTCAGTGTCAGAGCAGCACTGAAGTAGGCAGTTGTCTTAGTCAGCTAGGGCTGCCATAACAGAATATCATAGGCTGGGTGGCTTAAACAACAGGGATTTACGAGTTAGTTTATTTGGTGTAGTTCTGAAGGCTAGGGAGTCCAAGATCGAGATGCCAGTTAATTCGGTTCCCCTGTGAGGGCCTCCTTCCTGGCTTGCAGACTGACATCTCACTGTGTCCTCATGTGGGAGGGAGAAAGAGAGAGAGAGAGAGAGAGAGAGAGAGAGAGAGAGAGAGAGAGAGAGAGCTAGCTCTAGTCTCTCTCTTCTTAAAAGGGCGCTAATCCCATCATAAAGTCCCACCCTATGACCTCTTCGAAACCTAACTATCCCCCAATGTCCC
Source organism: Rhinolophus ferrumequinum (assembly GCF_004115265.2). Lineage (NCBI taxonomy): Eukaryota > Metazoa > Chordata > Mammalia > Chiroptera > Rhinolophidae > Rhinolophus > Rhinolophus ferrumequinum. The sequence goes on along the minus strand of NC_046286.1, from coordinate 85,105,123 downwards.
CACTTGCAAATCCCATTACATTGGAGGTTAGGGCTTCAGCATATGAGTTTTGCAGAGACACACACATTCACTCGATAATCTCAAGTGTGAACCTCCTATCCAAATATGCTGGAAAATGCGTTGTTGTGTATGCAGAGACCAGAGCTTTCACACCAGATATCAGTGGTCTGGCCCTGATGGTAAAGGGGTTCTTTGCCTCCCACCCCTCGAGGACTTGATTTCCATGGCAGTCTGCAGACAGGTCTCCAGTGTTCCCCAGCCTGGATTACCAATGCACTGCAGTCCCGCGTTTCTATGAAAAATCTCCTGTCACCTTCAGGCATGTTGCCTGAGGGGAGAATTAAGATGCTACAGACAACTTCTCTTTTCCTATCACAAGTGAGGAATTCTACTCTCAAGAAGCTTCTTTCTTACTTGACTGAAAAAAGAGAAAAATTAATAGTTTTTCAATAAACTTTGATATAGTTACAAAACAATTTAAAAGTCTATTCATTCTAATCCTAAGAAGCACTAATCTGGTTTAGATGTGTTTCTATGCTTCTCATATAACAAGGGGAAAAAAAGGACATCTTGTATACATTGATAATTGTGGGCTTTGATTTTTAGGTGCCTATTTAGAGCTATAAGAAATGTTTCACTGTTGTAGGATCAAGGATAAACAGCAGAACATTTCGTCTTTGTAGACACTGATGATGAGCCCATACTCAGAAAGAACCTCCTTTAAAAGAGTACTCCTCCTCTCCTGGGTCATTTTCAGAACTATATGAGCAGATGCCAAAATTATTACCTTCGGGGAGTGGGGGTAGTAGCTTACTGATAATGCAAACCAATTGTTAATGACAATCCAAAGTGACATGGTAATAAACATGAGGAACAACATGTCCTCCTGTTCATACTTCAGAAACTATTTATCACTTAAAAAGTGATTCTAAAATAAATGTTGTACATCCATCATGGCCAAATTTGCAGAGGGCCTCAAAAGAACTGGGTCGTGTATAACCAAATCAGGATGTGCACAAGTAAGAATCCTCAAACCAGTGAAGCCCAGATGGAAACTAATGGAGCCCCTGACAACCTCAGATGCCTCAGAGTTGTTGCTCCCAGAAGGGCTACCTCAAGGATAAAACAGAGTCCACTGAGGAGGCGAGGGCAAGATGGCAAGCTTGCAGATGTGAACCATCAATGATGACCAATTGCCTGACACTTGCAGAAAGTTTGCCTTGAATCACCTCCTTTCTTAACATATTTTGCTGTGGCTGAATAGAAGGGACAAACCCAGCCTCTCTTCCTGAGAATGTTTGTGAATCATGGCAACAATTAACCCTGTCATCAGAATTGGGCAGGGAGACGTGAGGAGGTCATGAAGGGTTGTGGGCCCGTATGTATCTGTATTCATGCACCCAACATTGACATGTTCTTGTAAGCTGTTTTGGGGCATGATTTCAAAAGAGGAAAATCAATTTGCACCGATACTTGAGAAGTCTAATTGGTGCCAGAGGAGACCTCTCTGTTGGCTGAGCACTAACTACTGCATAGTGGAAAGAGGAAGACTGGGGGCTCAGACCACCTGGGTTTGAAACCTGGATCCACCAGTAACAACCTTTTTGGGAAAATCACACAATACCCTGGACTCACAGCTGTCGTCTGGAAAGTATCTACCTTTCAGGGTTGTTGTAACGCACTGCCATTCTCTAAAGAAAATCTGAGACTGCACTCACCTTCTTGCTAAAAAAAGGGGCCAGACAACTTTCCCTGTTGTCAAACATTTGAACCTCATGACCTCATGTTATTAGAGGATTAAAAAAGTATTTTTAAAAGAAGCCTCTAATAAATCAACAAAACAAAACAACAATGACAATTGTCTTTGGGGTGAAAAACTAGATGGTTATGGAACAGTGGTTGAAAGGAAATTGACTTCTCACTGTGTATCATGTGTATGTTAAACTAACCAAAGAAAAGTAAAATGATTTTTTCAGTAGTCTTTGAAACCAATCCCAATTTATACATTTATCTTTATTACAGGGAGAATAGTGACTTCAAGCTTTACTCTGCTCCTTGGACATCATTCAATAGGAAAGGTATCCCATATTAGGGTTAGAAGATCATACATTCCTACTTGAAAGATGGCATCAGACCCAACAACGATTACAATATTTCCTACAATAAAATAGGAAACATGGAATGTATTAACATATGAAATCTTGATTTTGTAATTGATCCGTCCTACCCTAAAAGAAAGAATAGTGACTTATGAATTTTCCCTTACTCCTCCAATCAGCCTTGTTTCCTTGTTTTTTTTCCTAATCAGCTGCCCGTTTCTCTCTACAATGAAGGCTACAGTCATCTCCAAACACTAAGTTGCAACAGAAAAAAGGAATTGGTGTCAGGAGGCCAAGGATAAAAGATAAAGTCTTTTAATTTCCTTTATTTGGAAAAGGAAAATACAAGCTCCTAATCAGGCTGCCAGTCATCTTGTGTTTTAGAGTTTAAGGTCTCAGAGGGGAGAGCGTTTTTTTCCCTTTCTTCAGTAGCTCAAACATTGTCAAGTCTACCTATGTGTAAAAATAAACATTGTTTGAAAATAATGTTACTTATTCTTTATGTAACTCAGAAGCAATTTCATGTAACAATTGATTCCACATCAAAGCAAAGCTCTCGATGATATTTCATTACCTCACACTCTCCACACATCTCTGGGCTCACCACCGCCATACGCACCCATTGCCGATCCTGTTTAGAATGAGAAGACCTGGGCAAACATTCTAAGCTCCTATTCTGGACGAGTTCCCAACCATAGTGCCTACCAGACTAAACAATAGTAGTCCCCAAGTTCCTCACGGGGTTACCGAAACATCTCTCTCAGTGGAAATGACATTCTTCAAATTTTCCCTGTTTTCACCTTTGGTTTATTTACTGCTACATGTCTTAATCAGTCTATTAATTCTCTGGAAAACTGAAGAGCTCTCTTCAGGAAGATAATGAGAAGAAACGCACCTTTATGCTATGTTTTAGAGAAAAGAAGATGTGTTAAAACAATTTTCGGTGCTATGGTCCCTAGACCTCCATACTAGAAATCCGCACAGGGCAGAGAGATTTATGGAGGAAATCTCCCAATTCTAACAGTAACGGCTGCTTTGAGTTAATTATATTAAGAAAGCAGTGTTTTCGTGATTCATGTCTAAATGAAACAATTATGTTCTAGATCCTGCCAAAAACTTACCACAACTCATTCATATAATTTTATTACAAATTAAGATTCCCTTCATTTTGGAAGAGAGATGCACACTTTAAAGTCTTTTGAGAAGACCTGGCTTCAGGGCAATGGATTGTCCTAGAAAGTGGAACAAAGGAGAGGACCTTGTTATGGAGCTGGTGAGCAGGGGACCAGGGTCAGCCTCACATCAGCCATTCTGCGGTGATGTACACAGCAGGCCCTGCGCCGTGACGTGTCAGGGACACAGCCACGGCCTAGCAGGATGTACTGAAAAGGGGTTACAAAGAGAGAGAGGGGAGAGTTTACAAAAGGTTTACAGATTCCTGGTTTTTGTTTTTAATGGATGGGTCAAGCATTGCCATCACTTTGGCTCTACAAGAAATAGGAAATAAGATCAATATACGATGACACACAATATTTTTTTCTTTTAAATTTTCCTTTCAGGGAGAGGGGTATTATCTCTTCCCCTCAACTACAGACAGGAACTTCTGGAACTCTGCTGAGGGCCAAGGGGAGGAGAATAAGACAATGAAAGAAACAAGAGGGGCAACCTCTCGGTGTCCGTAAGGCCAGAGTGCAGCTGCTTGAATCACATGGCTTAAGAAAGCACAGAAAGCTGAGCACCTGTCCTTGCGACCCCTTTCTCCAATCTTCAATCCTTCTTCCCCACATCAAATATTTGCTGCCATCCAATTTAATTTTGTTTACTCATGGAAACCTCTAGGCCAGGTTAGTGATAATTCAGCATTATTTGGAACAAAAGTTTTCACTAGAGTGTCTCATTACTTTACATGTCAGGTATGTGTGTTCCATATATACAAGCATACATCGATTATGTCCACAATCACACCTCTGTAAAAAGTGAAGCCATCAGGGAACCACTATGAAATATCCATATAAATAGGCAAAACATGGGAGCAATTTCTCAACATCTATAAGTTCTGCCCTATTTTTGGTGCCAAGAGCTCATAAAGGCAGCAAGGTTTACTGGAAAGAGCACTGGACTGGCATCCAGTGGCCTGTGTTTGCAATGTTAGTCATCTAATCTTAAGGGTCACCTCTCTAAGAATCTGTTTCCTTATTTGAAAAACAAAAGTGCTTTTGGGTCCCTTCTAGCTCTGAATCTAAAATTCCCCATGCTCATATTTCTATGGATAAGTCTAGATAAAACATCAACCCCTAATTCAACAGTGCCATGAATTATTACCAGAAATGACAAAAACAAAATGACAAAAATATTACTGCAGTCATCTTTATTCCCTGTGAAATCAGTGATTATGGCAACAGCTCCAAAATTTAGTGGTAGATTTTCTCAGTATTCCATATGTCAAGAGAAAAAATATATATACGGAGAAAAAATTGGGTAAAAAAAAAATCAGTATATGTTATCTGCTATGTGAAGTAGTGATTTCCCTGAAGATTAGAGGAATCCTGACATTTCAGAAAGTTCTTTGCCTTTATCCAAACTCCACAATCCATGATGAAAACTGTAGATTTATTTTCACTCCCAACCCTTGATAGTAGCTGGTTCAATATATATATATATATATATATATATATATATATATATATATATATATATATATATATAAAGAAATCATTTAAAATTGTATCCAAGTTTTCAGTTTGCTAATAACAGAAATATGACTCCAGATTGCATCCACTTTAACATCCTACAGTTGTCTCCCCGTGACCTATAGTACCTGGATTACAGGAAGGCACAGTCTATAACTATAAAAAACTATAAAAAACATTTCATCACCAACAAAAAGGCATTTATTAAGTGTTAATTGTACTTGATGCATCACTGATTACTGAGAGAGAGAGAGAGAGATGAATGAACAAAAGAAAGGGGAGGGGAAGGGGAAGAGAGGGGTAGGGATGGGAGGGGTGGGGAGGGGAGGGGAAGGGAAGGGAAGGGAAGGGAAGAAAGATAGTCTTTCCAATCTAACTGCCCACAGTCTGTTGCTGGAATAATGCCCTGAGCCAGTATGATAGGAACACGCAGATGGAAAAATTGAAATAGCACAGTTAATTAAGGAAGCATAGACTTATATATGAGTAAGAAAAGAGGGAGCAGGGGCAGTATTAGATGCATGTATGAGATGGGAACAATCAATGTATGAGATGGGAACAATCAATATAAAGGTCTAGGAGGGTTGCGAGAAAATTAAAAAAAAAAATCTGTTCTTAATCTGGGAAGACTTCCTGGAACTGGCAGGGTTTTCATCAGAGAACTGGGGGCTGGTGGGCTGGGGGCTCAGGAAAGACTCAAAAACAGGTGGGATAATCAATCTGGAGGGCTCTCACTTAGGATCTACTTATGTAGGTCTGCTCTCCCTGGGTCCTAGACCCACCACACAATCTTTGGAGAAAAGGAAAACTCAGCAGCTGACTAGCTGTTGGCAAGGACTGGTGAGAGGCAAGAAGTCTGATGACAGAGAGACAGTGGTTCTGATAAATGAGGACAAAGTTCTGCACCCAGGCAGAGAACAGCAAAGAGAGAAAGCAGTCTGTTCAGAAGATACTGGAAAGAACGGCATTTTCTTCAGCAGCAGATGGTTTCTGACGTGCCTCACCTGCACATAAGACGGCGTCTTGCTACTGAGTACCTTAGTATTTAGTATCTGACAACAGTGACCCACTTTCCTCTAGTATCTTAATAGGCTAAAACTTACCACAAACTTGTACTTTCTGTGTGATATTATTGTGAAATGGTTCACATTCCTAAATCATTTCTTCTCAACTGCTCCTCAAAGGCTTAAAAATAGCACTAAAGTCTCACAGTGATTAACTGCCTTAAAAAAATTCACAAACATCTTCCTCAAACGAAGTAAGGGGAAGATAGGAAGTAGAATGCCAATGAACTGACAGGTTTTGTCAACACTGAGAGAGGTGACTAGATTGGAACTCACAGATGGGACAGAGTCTGGACTTAGCAGTAGTTGATTTCATCTTGACCAGATTATTGGTTATTGGATTTAGAGAGAGTGTAGAGGTTAACTAAGGAAGGCTGATCCCTGGAAAATAAACTAGGTAGATTAGGGCAGTGATGAACAGGTGAGAAAAACCCTTTATCTCTAGTAAGCCACACCTACATGGAATTAACAGTCAATAGACTCTATACCTACAGGGTAGCCACGGATTTTCCCAAAGACAATGCCCATGGATGGGCACCAGACAGATTATTTGGGGGAAAGGAATGAGAAGGGCAAATGCATGGGATTGTTGCTCAAGTCTGTAAACACTACAAAAACATATTCTTCTTTTGTTTTAAAGCCATATTCTGTAAATTTATAAATTAATTCATTAATTCACCAGAAATTTATTTCACCCCCATCACACATCGGGCACTATACCAGGCTCTGAGGATACAAAAATCAATAAATAATATCATTGATCATTAAAAGAGTTCCCATTATTGGATGCTAGTATGCCGGGAACTCTACTTCCATTATGCAATGGAATGCCCACAAAACAAACCTCTAGATGAGGCTTTGAAGAACTAAGATGAAGAAACTGAAAGAGAGATTAAACGAATGTGGCAGATCTCTCAATGAACTCCAGTGCAGAAGAGAGATAAGCAAACTAGTGTTTACAATATTCTATGGTAAATGCTAAAACAGAGATAAAAAAAAAAAAAGAGGAGCTCCTAACTTAGCATATGGAAAAGGAGATAGGAGGCGATGTGGGGGACAGAGGAAAGGAAGAAGAAAAAGAGAGAGTGTGTAATACATGCTGTCTTTCAACGTTACCCACAGAAGCCTCCCTCTACATTTCTGCAGGAAGAAGAATGTTGCGAAGAGAGTAGCAGGGATCATATACAGTGTTTCTGGGATGACACAAGAGGCTCTGGCTAGACACTTTTTATTGGCCTGAAGAAGATGGGGCATTTATCATGACAGACTAATTGCTCACTTGGAGTTAGACATTATTCCATCTATCTAGGTATCTGTGGCTGTAGAGTAATTACACGTTTTTAAACAAACAGTCCAAAGCTTGTATGTCCAGATAAACACTCCAAAGTAGTTAGTCACCTTAAGTTTAAAGGCTGATTTCCATGTCTCCCCATTGTTCAAAGCATTTCAAGGACACCTCTTTGGAAATTGCCTTCACAGCTTGCAATACATTCTTTTGAATAGCTTTAAGGGTGACAAATCTTCACCAGCTAAAGTGTAATATTTTTTTGTTTGTTTTATTTTAAGTCAAAAATCATCTTGAGCCAAATCCATGATGGGTGATTAAACTAGGTAAAAATAATTGAAAATGACAGCAAAATGCCAGACACTAAGCTAAGTGTATCGCATAAATCATCTCACCTAATTTAATTCTCACCACAGAATTATAAGGTGGGCATTAGTGTTCCCATTTAATACTTCTTTAATAATTATAAAATTAGAACATGTTCACTGAAGGAAGTTTTTAAAAATCTAGAAGAATAGAAAGACAAAACCAAACTTCTTTCTGTATCTCACCACTCAGATCTAACCACTACTGGCATGACTGTACGTATGGGTCTAGTCTTCTTTCCAGGGGTGAGTATATAAATATGACCTTCCTCCCAAATTAATCACACTGTGCAAAGCTTGATGATTTTTTTTTTACTTATTATATTCTGAACAGTTTTTCACATCACTAAATTTCTTCTACAAAATCATCTTTACTCATTGTTTGGTATTCCTGTAGGTAGAGGTGTCATCTCTATTCAATGAATTTCAGTATTTCAACGCTCCAAATGAACATTCTTCATAGATAAGTCTTTGTCGATTTCTACGATTATTTCCTTCAGACAATTCCCTAGAAGTAGAATTGCTGGGTTCAAGGCTTGCATATATTTAGACACTATTGTTATAATTTCTCCAATTTTTAGATGAGTAAATGAAAACTCAAAGAAATTCTCTCCAACGTCAGAAACCCAGACTAGCAGAGGTTGGATGTAACCCAGGTCTCTCTAAAGCCTGTGATATTTTATTTCCCACTACGATAAACAAATTTTGATCAAAAAGGAGAAATGTCAATGAAAAACAGAATGTTCACCTGTGCAACCAAAACTATTCCTGAAATTGTTTCTCTAATGATTCTTTGAAGGACCAAGCTCATTTTTGAGTTTGTTTTTGTTATATTCATTTTTTAAGGCACTCACTTTACTTCATTGTTGTGTTCTTAGAAAACATCAGTTTTGTCCTTTATGAATTTACAATACAATTAATATTCTGGCCTCGCACTGGGCTTCTGGTTGAACTGCCAAAAAGCATAATCTCTCTGGCATTTTAAGCAACAGAATTGGGACAAACCTGGTTACAATTCAGGCAAGCCACAGCCAGGTAGGGAGTCCACACCCACATGCTTAGAATACCAAATGACTAATAGATAACCAGTCTTCTGTAAGTCTGGATACATTCTGATAACAGGGGGGGAAAAAAACATTTCCTACCCAAAGTTCTACTAGTTTGTTATAAACATATAGTCTGTTCTCCTGGAAAGATGAGTGGAATGAACCATATAAGGACAACTTCCTTGCACATTTGGTACCAGAATAGTAGTTCAAAATAGATTAGAGAAAACCAGACTGGTGGGGGAGGTGCACGGGAAGGGATGGGTGGGGATATTATGCTGAAATTGTTTTGTATAGTTGAGTCTACAAACATTTCCAAATTGTCCTTAATTCATGGGACCCACGCCCTCACCCCTCTTGCAGGACCAAGAGGATTTAAAGGTGACGTGAAGATTTTAAAGATAAGTAGAGGATTTTAAAGATAAGTCAGAGGAGGAAGTTGATTTAGGAATCCTGACTTCAGGCTTTCAAATCTTTGGGGAAAATGACTTTGACTACATGGGGAGCTCCATTGGCTTTCCCCGGTGCTCTATTTATTGATCAGACGGTCAACAAATAGCCCTGCTTTCTCCCTTTGATCACTAACCTCAACTTGAGTGTTTCCCTAATACCTCAAATGTAATTTACCAAGAGAACTCTTCGTTCTCACCGAGCCCATCATCACCCTTTACTTCCCCACCCTACACTGCTCCTTCTCTAGTCTACCATGTTAGTAAATGGTAACCACCATGCACTGAGATGTTCAAGTCATTTGGGGTTCTGTTTTTTTCCCTTAACCCAACATCCTGCATGCTTTACCTCCAAAACACACCCATTCCTTCCATTAATCCTTCCATCCACCTCCACTGCTATCCTGCTAGTGTAACCCTCAATAGACTCTCATCTGAAATTCTTCTTTCTACTTCTGTCCCTTAACAATGCTTTCTCCACACAATAATCAGGGTGATCTTTAAAAACATAAATCGAGCCAGGGGCCTACTTAAAACCCTCCAATGGCTTTGTTGCCAGTGCCTGAAAGGGCAGTTACCACATTTCTATTTCTTCCTGAAAGTCAAGGGGACATTAACCCCTCAGCAGGGCCCTATGTGCCTGTGCGGTACTTGTGACGCGAGTGGGCAACAAAGCCCTGACACACAGGTTCAGATAGAGTGAGTGACACAGCTTTATTTGGGAACCAATGTCCCTCCAGAGGCGAATGCTCTGGTAAGCACAGATTATACAGAATAGAATAGAATTTAATAACGAACCAAGTCCCAGAGTCAATCAAGATGGAGAAGGTCCTTGGTCTGGGAGAGACGACTAGGCCCATGAGGGGTCTGAGGCAAGCTGGTCGTGCAAGGAAGAACTTCAGAGAGTCCCGGTATCACGGCTTGCCACATCAGATGGCTCTGTCGGATCGCCCAGACGAACATCCCGGAGAATCATTCCAGAATGTCTCGCTCAGAGCCTCGCAGAGGGTCTTAGCCGGAGCGCCCAGTCAGACCACTCACGGCACTGCTCTGGAGTTCCGCCTTTATCCTCTTTTCCTTGGACTTGTTTACCTCTTAGGTGATAACCAGAAGTGGTTTTGGTGAACGTGTTTATCATTCAATTTTGTTATGCTCAATTTCACACAAAAACATGTTTTTCACTTCCCTCTTATCAGTCTCACACATGTGCGGCCATATTCCTAGCTCGCGTCCCTACTAGTAAACAACTTGTTTTGCAAACGTCAATCCAATACATGTAATATATTTTATGCGCTCTACATAGGCTTTGTGTCACAGAAGGCCAGAATCTTCACCATGATCTGTAAAGCCAAGTCCCTGCCTACCTCTCTGGCCTCGTCCTCTATCCCTAACCCCCTTCCCGGTCACCACTCAGACCTGGCTGTCTATCCAGGAGTAGCCTTGTCTCAGGACTGAACCTTACTGTTCCAACTGCCTTGGATACGCATCCTTTCAGACATTAAGAAAGCTGGGTTTTGGTTTTTCTCTACCATTTAGAGTTCAGCTCAAATATTATTTACTCAGAAGGCTTCCCTAACACCCCTCACAAAATGTTGCCCCATTTTGTTTTCTTTTTATCACTCATCACTAGTGGAAATCATCTTCTACTCGTCTATGTAATTGTTCATTGTTCTGTCTCCCTCCCTAAAATACAGGCTCCTAAAAGATGGACTTGGCTAACTTACTCAACATTCTATACCAGAACATAAAACAGTTCCTAGCTCAGAGAAAGGCACTTGGGAAAAAACAGTGTCAAATAAAAGAATCAAAAAATGACTGAGAGATGAGTGGGTGGAACCCATTCCTCTATCATTGCCTTAAATTCCTCAAGAAAACAATTAGCGGATTCTTTTGAGATGCAGGCAATGACACCATCCTGAGTTCAATTCAGCCACGAGATAACTTGCTCTGAGTTGTAAATTAGGCACTTTTAATAGTCACATCAATTCTTAGGCCTGTTAGTACACTAATGTACTAGTGGCCTGAAAGAATTGACAAAGCTTCCAAAGTACATTTCTCATGACTAGCAAGTTGGGGATGATAGAGAGAATCTGGCAAGTTGTATTTTCTACAATTAACTGCTGTTGTCTTCTTGGATTTTAAACCTAATTCTCTTTGCCTAAAGAATTCTGGATTGGTAAAGTAAATTCTTATGGCATCTGACTATCATTGTATATCAAAATGTATACATGATTGATGATATTCCGATTATTCATCTTGTTGTCTACAAAAAATACGCGTTTGCACCAAAAAACATTTATATGTATGTATATACCCACACATAGAAATGCACAGCCATAAGAACATCTTCAGTGTTAATGAACTTGTTGTATTCATGAAACTTTCTGCAGTACATAATGCATGAGTGGCAACTTGGGTCAAACAGGAGGACCGCCATATCTTTGAATCTTCATGAATACAATGCTGTCTCCACATCACCTCTTGCCTGAGAGCTTCAAAATAGAGCCTTGTGAGGAATGTGAAGCAAAATAAAAGTTCTAGCTCTTGTATGACAAATTGAAGCAGCACTGCAGTCTGGGGCTCGAAGATTGTATGCATTGGGACACATTCTTGTGGCTAAAACAGTGCTTTTGGGTTGTCTGCTCTGAATGAAAAAGGATTTTCTATATGTGTTTTCATAATGAGTGTTAGGATTTGGTTACATATTTTATCCCAACTGAGAAGCCAAGGGTAGCCATTCAATATTTTAGCAATGATCTAAATGGCATGTTTATTATTTTCATAGAGACATTATGGGGGGACACTCTTTAAGCCGTTCTTTTAATTCCAGGCTTATTTTTTAATTTCAGTGTTTATTTCAATATACCTTTCTCCCATGTGAGACACAGCCCCTTCTCTCTCTTCCTCTCATTTCGGTAGAGCTGTAGAGCTGTGTCCATGTCAGATAACAAGAAAACTAGGCTACTTAGAAGCAAGGAATACAAAGGTTTTGTGCAGGAATCATTGCAGCGATGCAGATGTTCCCCAAGTTACTTTTGGGGGATGAACATTCATGTTTCTCTAAGTCTCTAATAAAAATGTTAGCAACCACAGGGCTCATCTTTCCCAGATTTACCTCCTCTCTCCCAGGTCATTTTGTGCTTTTAAAAACTGATTTCTCTGGTTGTGTCTGTAGCAGATGTTGCTTTATTGTTTGCTAACATTATGTTAGCATTACACTTACAAAACAGCCTGAAGAGCCTAACTTCTGTCAACACAGTCTATGGGTTACAGCACAAGCTGGGAGGTTTTTTTCAGCTCTAGTCAATGACTCCCTGTAGGCATGTTGCTTAATGTTGTCAGTTTCCACATCTATAAATCGGTATCCATAGTAATATATAGCTGAAGTCTGGAGGAAAGGCCACATTCCTTGTTTCTCAAACTTTCTCCTTGCAGACACATTTAAAGTCTTCCGACATTTCAGACAAGAGAAAGACCCATCATTTTAAATGACCTTTCCTTGCTTAGTGGGCCAAGCATTCTTTTTAGACCCTTGCTTTTTAAATACACAGAGTGCCAAAAAAAAAATGTATACACATTTTAAGAAAGGAAAACTGTATTAAAATTGTAATACAATTGTTGGAGATGATGTCATAAAAATGGCGGCATGAGGTGAGCCTCTTGAAATCTGCCCTGGAATTTACAAAAAATTGAACAACTGTAATTCCACAAAGGACTCCCTGCGCAGCAGACAGGCAAGACTAAGAGATGCGCAACCGAAATCATCTAAAGGTGGGCAAATTGGCGAGTGAGGGAGGAGTAAAGAGAGAAGTGCGGAGATGCAGACCCCACGGGAACAGAATGCAGATTGGAGCTCCGAGCTCCAGCAGTGGCGAGAGGAAAGAATTCGGACTGCTATGTAGTGCTCTGCTTATGGGCCACCGTCCTGCCTGAGGGATCAGCATATAACGTGGCTGAATCCAACACTCATGGCAGAGATCTCAGAGAAAAGACTGAGGGAAGAAGGGTGTAAATGCGGTTTAAGCCCTCACTGCCGAGCAGAGGACAGAAGGCTTAGGCACGGAACCTGGCCACCCCCTTCCTACCCTCCTAGAGCTTACCCCACCTTTACCCTCCCAGTGCTAGAAGCAGAATGGTAGCAGTGTCAGATCAAAAGAACAGAATATTTGCAGTTCTGAGAACTGCGGCCTGCAGCCACAGACTCACAGTCCAACGAGTTCTGCCAAAGGGAAGGGAGCCTTGGGTGCAGGACTGGCTGCGCTGGTGGTTGCCACCATTGCTCTGGGCCACCTCTCACAACCCACGCCGCCCCTGTCCCCACCTATCTGGGTGGATACTTGCAGGAGTAAACAAAACTGCTGAAACACACAAGCTCTGAAACTGGTGTAGGAAATGCTTTGGAACTTCAGAAGCTCTCCACATTCCCCATGGAGAGTGTGCCCTGTGACCCAGGTGATCTGTTCACAGAGGAGAAGCCCACCTTCCAGGGAATCTCACCATTGGGTGAGAAACCAGAACAGTGCAGAGAAAATATAACACCACAGTGTGAGAGAGAATAAAGGCTGCAGTTGGAAAGAAACTAAAGCATTCTACCAACACCTACTGGAAAACAAATGAAAGACCTCTTCCTATCAACCTGTTGCAGAACCCATTCCTGTAGATGCCTAGGAAGACAAATCATAATTCATTAATTGCCATAAATAACCAAGGTAACAAGACAGCTCAGAAACAAAATGAAAAGTCTCCAGAAAATGAACTTAAAGACATGGATATATGTGACGTAAATGACAGAGAATTCAAGATTGCAGTTCTTAAAAAACTCAAGATGCAAGAAAACATAGACAGGCAGTTTATTGAACTCAGAAACATAATCAAAGAACAAAATGAACATTTTACCAAAGAGATTGAAATTTTAAAAAAAGAACCAAATAGAATTTCTGGATATTAAGAACTTCATAAAAGAAATGAAGAATGAAATAACCAGCTTAGGTAATAGACTGGACCAGATGAAGGAAAGAATCAGTGACATCAAAGACAGAAATCTGGAAATGACACAGATGGAAGAAGAGACAGACTACAGAGTTAAAAGAAATGAAAGAACTCTACAAGAACTTTCTGACTACATCAGACAGAGCAACATAAAAATAATGGGCATACCAGAAGGAGAAGAAAGGAAAAAGGGAACAGACAGTATATTCAAATAAATAATCAATGAGAACTTCCCAAACTTGTGGAAAGAACTGGATCCTCGAATCCAAGAAGCAAATAGAAAATCTAATTACCTCAATCCCAATAGGCCCTCTCCAAAGCACATTGTATTGAAACTGTCAAAAATTAATGACAAAGAAAGCATCCTCAAGGCAGCCAGGGCAAAGAAGACAGTAGCCTACAAAGAAAAGCCCATTAGATTATCATCAGATTTTTCAGCAGAAACTCTACAAACAAGAAGGGAGTAGAATCAAATATTCAAACTAGTGAAAGAGAGAAATTATGAGCCAAGAATAATATATCCAGCAAAAATATCCTTTAGATATGAAGGAGGAATAAAGACCTTTACAGACATACAGAAGCTGAGGGAATTTTCTAATACACGACCTGCACTACAAGGAATACTGAAGAAGCCTATTCAACCTGAAACAAAAAAGCAAAAGAATACAAAATCATGAGTAGTATTACGAACAGACAGAAGCAGGAAATGGAAACCCCTACACCAAATAGGACACTATACACTTAAACATAACATACAGGGTAAAGAAGGGGGGGGGGACTTTAAAAAAGAGGAAAAAGACAACATGCTACCGCAGTGCAGAACTCAACTCACAGTATAAATAGGAATAATTTGTGACAACAAAAAACATAAACGGGGAGAGAGTAAAAGCCTGAACTGGCACAAGGGAATGGAGAAAGTAAGCATGCTGGAGAAAATGGAATACTCCAAATATGAAACTTTCTTTTACATAAACTTAATGGAAACCACTCAAAAAAAAATCCAGCACTGAAATATATGACATAAAAAAAGAAGAAATAGAGGGGAAAATCATAGGATACCAGCACACTGAAATAATAGACAGCAACAAAAAGGCAAAGAAACAACGGAGACACCATCCTACCAGAAAACCAGAGACAGACTAATAGGAAATCCTCACATATCACTAATCACCCTAAATGTAAATGCCAATAAAAAGGCATAGAGTAGCAGATTGAATCAAAAAACTAAACTCTAAACTCAACCATATGCTGCCTCCAAGAGACACATCTCAGCTACAAGGACAAATATAGACTCAAAGTGAAAGGGTGGAAACTGTCACTCCAAGCAAATAGTATTCAGAGAAAAGCAGGTGTAGCATACTGATATCAGATGAAACAGACTTCAGGTAAAAAAGGTAACAAGAGACAAAGATAGACATTTCATAATGATAAAAGAGACTATACAACAAGAAGACATAACAGTCATCAATATTTATGCCCCCAA
Source organism: Rhinolophus ferrumequinum (assembly GCF_004115265.2). NCBI lineage: Eukaryota > Metazoa > Chordata > Mammalia > Chiroptera > Rhinolophidae > Rhinolophus > Rhinolophus ferrumequinum. The sequence goes on along the minus strand of NC_046286.1, from coordinate 85,089,653 downwards.
TTAGGGAGCACCGAAATATACTAAGCAACTGCTAACAGAACTAAAGGGAGAAATTGACCAAAACACAATTATAGTAGGGGACCTAAATACATCATTGACAGCTATGGATAGATCATCCAAACAGAAAATAGATAATGAAATAGCAGCCCTAAATGACACATTAGATGAAATGGACATGATTGACATTTATTGAGCACTTCATCCTAGAACATCAGACTACATTCTTTTCAAGTGTACATGGAACATTCTCAAGGATAGACATGTATTGGGACATAAAACTAGCCTCAGCAAATTAAGAAGATTGAAATCATATCAAGCATAATTCTGATCACAGGGCTTTGAAATTGGATATCAACTGCAAAAAGAAAGCAGGAAAAACCACAAATATGTGGAGATTAAACAACATACTTTTAAAGAATGGCTGAGTCAAAGAAGAAATAAGGGGAGAGATCAAAAGATACGCAGAAACAAATGACAATGAAAATACATCCTACCAAAATTTTTGGGATGCAGCGAAAGCAGTTTTAAGAGGGAAATTTATATCACTACATGCCTGTCTTAAGAAAGAAGAAAAATCCCAGACAAATAACCTCACGGTACACTTTGAAGAACTAGAAAAAGAAGAACAAATGAAACCCAAAAGTCAGCAGAAGGAAAGAAATAATAAAAATCAGAGCAGAACTAAATGAAATAGAGAACAAAAAGACAATAAAAAAAATTAATGCAACAAAGAGCTGGTTCTTTAAAAAGGTTAATAAAATTGACAAACCTTTGACTAGACTCATTAAGATAAAAAGAGAAAAGTCACAAATAAACAAAATCAGAAATGAAAGAGGGGAAATTATCACGGATGCCACAGAAATACCCAAGAATGCTATGAAGGATTATATGCCACCAAATTCAATATGCTAGAAGAAATGACCATGTTCTTAGAAACATATAGCCTTCCTAGGCTGAATCATGAAGAATTGGAAAATCTAAATAGACCAGTCCGCAGTAAAGAAATTGAATCAGTCATCCGAAACCTTCCCAAATGCAAAAGTCCAGGACCAGATGGCTTCACTAGTGAATTATACCAAACATTCAAAGAGGATCTAATACCTGTCCTACTCAAATTCTTCCAGAATATTGAAGAAGAGACAATACTCCCTAACTCATTTTATGAGGCCAACATTACCTTGATTCCAAAACCTGGTAAGGATAACACAAAAAAAAGAAAACTATAGACCAATATCTCTGATGAATACAGATGCAAAAATCCTAAACAAAATTCTAGCAAATCAAATGCAACAATACATTAAAAAGATTATTCATCACGACCAAGTGGGGTTCATCCCAGGGTCACAAGGATGGCTCAACATATGCAAATTGATCGACGTGATACACCACATAAATAAAATAAAGGACGAAAATCTATGATTATATCAATAGATACAGAAAAACTATTTGACAAGATACAACATCCATTTATGCTTCAAACACTTAATAAAATGGGTATAGAAGAAAAATACCTCAACATAATAAAGGCCATATATGACAAACCCTCAGCTACTATCATAATTAATGGTGAAAAACTGAAGCCCTTTGCTCTACTTTCAGGAAACAACAGGGCTGTCCCCTATCACCCCTGCTTTTCAACACAGTATTGGAAGTCCTAGCCAGAGCAATCAGGCAAGAGAAAGAAATAAAAGACATCCAAATTGGGAATGAAGAAGTTAAATTGTCACTCTTTGCAGATGACATGATGCTATACATAGAAAACTGTAAAGCCTGCATCAAAAAGCTATGAGAAACAATAAATGAATACAGTAAAGTTGCCGGCTACAAAATCAACATACAAAAGTCCATTGCATTCCTATATACTAAAAATGAAATCTCAGAAAAAGGAAAAAACAATTCCCTTTTCAATTGCAATAAAAAGAATAAAATACCTAGGAATAAGCTTAACCAAGGATGTGAAAGACCTATACACTGAAAACTATAAAACATTTTTTAAAGAAATTGAAGAAGACACAAAGAAATGGAAAGACATTCTGTGTTCATGGATTGGAAGAATCAACATAGTTAAAATGACCATATTACCCAAAGCAATATTTGGGTAATAGCCAAAGATTTAATGCAATCCCTATCAAAATCCCAATGGCATTTTTTAAATAAATAGAACAAAAAATCATCAGATTTGTATGGAATCACAAAAGACCCCAAAGAGCCAAAGCAATACTACAAAAAAAAGAGCAATGCTGGAGATATCACACTCCCTGACTTTAGCTTGTACCACAGGGTAACAATAATCAAACCACCATGGTATTGGCAGAAAAACAGACACACAGACCAATAGAATAGAACTGAGAACACAGAAATAAAACCACATAAATATGGACAGATAGTTTTCAACAAAGAAGCCAAAAACATACAATGGAGAAAAGACAGCCACTTCAATAAATGGTGCTGGAAATATTGGAAAGCCACATGCCAAAGAATGAAACTAGACTGCTACCAGTCAGCATGTACCAAAATTAATTCAAAAATGGATTAAAGACCTAAACATAAGACCTGAAACAATAAAACGCATGGAAGAAAACATAAGTACTAAAATTATGGAGCACTAAACTATGGAGTGCTCATAAAGAGCACTTTATGAATTTGACCCCAAAGGCAAGGGAATTAAAAGCTAAAATAAGTGAATGGGACTATATATATATCAAACTAAAAACCTTCTGCATAGCAAAACAAACCATCGACAAAATAAAGAAGAAACTGACCGAATGGGAGAAGATTTTTGCAAACAACACCTCCGATAAGTGGTTAATATCCAAAATATATAAGGAACTCATACAACTCAACAACAACAACAAAACAAACAATCCAATTAAAAAATAGGCAGAGGACCTGAATAGACATTTCTCCAAAGAAGACATACAAATAGCCAATATACATATGAAAAATTGTTCAACATCATTAATCATCAGAGAAATGCAAATAAAAACCGCAATGAGATATCACCTCACACCAGTTAGAATGGCTATCATCAACACGACAAATAACAAGTGAAGAGGCTATGGAGAAAAAGGAACTCTGTTGGTGGGAATGCAGATTGGTGCAGCCGCTAAGGAAGGCAGTGTGGACGTCCACCAAAAAATTAAGAATAGAATTATCATATGACCCAGCAATCCCTCTCCTGGCTATCTACCAAAAAAATCTGAAAACAAAAGATACATGCACTCCAATGTTCATTGCAGCTTTATTTACGGTGGCCAAGAAATGGAAACAACCAAAGTGTACTTTGATAGATGATTGGATAAAAAAGTTATGGTATATATACACAATGAAATACTATTCTGCCTAAGAAAAGATGAAATAGTACCTTTTGCAACAACATGGATGGATCTTGAGATTATTAGGCTGAGCAAAATAAGGCAGACAGAAAAAGTCAAAAACCACATGATTTCACTGACATGTGGTATATAAAACTGAAAACAACAAAGGAAGAAACAAAAACTCATAGACACAGACAATAGTTTAGTGGTTACCAGAGGGTAAGGGGGGAGGGGGTGGTAGATAAGGGTAAAGGGGATCCAATATGTGGTGATGGAAAGAGAACTGACTCTGCGTGGTGAACACACAATGTGATACATAGAGGATGTATTACAGAATTGTACACCTGCAATCTATGTAACTTTACTAACAATTGTCACCCCAATAAACTTTAATTTAAAAAAAAAATGTAATACTCAATATATACTGATAACAAAAGATGAATACAAGTCAAGTTTGATTTCTGCAATTACAAGAGGGGCTCACAGTGGTTACCATCAGCGTCCAGACACTTCTGATTATGGCGAACTACTGCTTGAGCAGCATTGACCAAAGTGTCCACTTGTATACATTTTTTTTGGCACCCCCAACGTGTTTTTATCGCTCATGTAGACAAATGTCTCTTTTGAAAATTTTAAATGTTTTCCGAAACTTGAGTGTATGTGTACCCAAAGACAGATTATCAAGGTATAATTTTGGAGATAGAATATATTATCAATTTATTTTACAATACAAATCTAACATATTTTTCTATAAGATGCGTGCTTGTCAAGCTGAGCAAAATGAATTGTTATTCTTTGCTTTAGCCCTATGTGAGGTTCAAGTTAACAGTTTTTAAGCACAATCCAGTTCCAAAGAGAGCGGAGAAATAAGGCATGGGCTCTTCCCTCAGGAAGTGATGAGCTTGGAGGGGACAGGGACTTGTAAAGAACATAGTATACAGCATCAGTAAATAAGGACAAAACTGAAACGCAGACTTGCTCTGAATCAGGAACTGAGACTGTTGAGACTTGTGAAGGCTCAAGAACACAGTGATTTTTAAGGTAGATCTTGAGTGAAGAACTGAATTCCAATACCTAAAGCAATGACTAAAGACTTAAAACCTTGGAGGAAGTAATGATTCTTGGTTTGAAGGATTCTATGTTTAGTCATACAAGCTATTTTTAAATCCAATTGTCTACAGTATACTTCTCTTATTTCCAAGTTACTGAAAATCTGTAATTCAAATCATTTAAATCTTAAAAATTATTACTGCAGTTAAAAGTTTAAATGAAACAAGAGTATATTTATTTAGGAAGGCTTTTGACCACATTCCCTCACCTATTTGAAACCCTTCCAAGATATTTTATTATTCCTTTAATTTCTGTTTCTGGGGCTTACACTTATTAGTCTCTTGCATTTCCTTGCAGAAAATAGAAATCAGGGAAAATGTAACAGTGTATGACGAAAGATTACAGGAGAGAAAGGTGAGGCTCAGGCCTAATTCCAAATTTTCCCCACCATCTCCACCCCCACTCCCCAGCCTAACCTGTTTTTTCTTCAGAGTTAGATTCTCTTGGTCAGAGCCATTCTCTGAGGCTCTATCTCTTCCCACTCTTCTCAGGATAATTTATGTTGGAATTCATCTTCTTTCCCAATAATAGTGCCTCAGGAGAACCCAGCAAAGGAGAGGGAAATCTCAGGCCTGGAAACTGGTAGAGTAACATCTGATTGGAAAGAAATGTCATCAGAACTCACTGCTCTATAAATGTATCACGTGAACTAAATACCATAATTTCCATATCCTTGTTTCACTCCAGAATTACAATCACTACATGGGAATTATTAACATAAATAGTTGTGTCACTGATAGTACTTTGTACTCAATTGAATGTGTTTGGAGATGGCAAATATTTGGGACATATATTGGGACATACTTATTCTAAAAAGTTATGATTTGTCTATCTGAAATTCAAATTTAACTGCAAATTCTGTATTTTTATTTGCTAAATCTAGCAAGTCTCAATAAGAGGCCATTCAGTTTGGAAATTACAAGTTCACTGCAATCTTTAAAAGGTCAGTTTCCAAACAAGTGACACAGGGAAGTCAGATCACCAGAGGAGAAGGAGTAAATAATTTTAAGGAATGAGAAACAAGTATAGCCTACTTTTCCCAGAAATTGGATGCTGGAAAGAAAGAGAAAGGTGTGCTGCTATTTGATTTTTTAAGAGACTTCTTGGGTATGCCCAAAATGATAACAGAATTCCATTAAATAAATAAAAGAATCCATTTGGTTAAGACGAGATTTATCGTCCCAATATACTACGCTGGAGAGTCCGTCTGGAAACATCTCTACCAGCTTGCCTTTTAAAATAATGAACACAAATATATTGCACCGTTTTTGATACCTATGTTTGAATAAAAATTCTGAGTATTATAATTAATCCAGTTTTACTTCTTTAAACATTAAGCGGAAAATATTTGTTTACTTTGGTAAAAATTTTGAAGAAATCACAGATTGTCAAAAGAAACTGAAAAGGTAACAACAACCTGGGAGATGTTTGCAACACACATGCATAATCAGAAACTTGTATCAGGAATATATAAAGAACACCTAAAAACAGTCAAGAAAAGTCAACAATCCAGTAGTAAAATGGGCAGGAAAAATGGACAAACATTTAATGAAAGCAGAAACACAGCACCAGAAGCTCAACATTTTTAGAAACAAGGGAAAATAATACTAAAACTATTATAAATACCATTTTACACCCACTGAATTGGCAAGAATTTGAAGGTCTAACTATCCCAAAGGTTGGAGAGGATGTGGAGCAATTGGAAGTATGAGCCACTGTTGGTGGGAGTGTGAACTGATTCACTGATCGTGGAAAACAATTTGACATTACCTAGTAAAGTTGCAGATGTGCGTATCCCCCTAACCAGCAACTCCACTTTTTATAACCTAGAGAAAATCTTGCTGGTGAATAGCACGAGATATATATATAAGAATGTTTCTGATAGGCTGGAGACAACTTGGCTGTCAGTCAAAAGGGAGTAAATAGATAACTGGTGGTATATTAATTGAAATACTCTACAATAGAGAAGATTGATGAGTTACATGCACATATATAATTCTCACAAATAAAATTCTGAAAAAATAAGCAAATCAGGAAGAAAGCATAAAATATTATCCTTTTCATACAAAGTTAGAAAACTTGTATAGCTAACAGTATTTTATTAGGGTGATATATATATATATATATATATATATATATATATATATATATATCTCACCCTATATATATATACACACACACACACATACATACATACATATATATATCATTTTGCTTATAATTGTACTATATATATTTACACATAGTAAATATATACAGTACATATATTTATATAATATATTTATATATTATATTTTATATGCATTTAGAAACTATAAAAAAACTAAGGAAAAGAATGAGAATGACAAATTAAAAAGTCAAGATAGCGGTTACCTCTGAAGTGATGGAGAATAGAAATAATTATAGGGGGCTTCAAGAGGAGTAGAAAAGATTTTTTTTAAAGTAGATGGTAAAGACCAGGGTATAAATTTTGTTGTTATAGTTTATACTTACTTTACTTTTATTATTTTATATGTATGAAATATTGCATAATCTTTAAAAAGAAATATATATATATAAGTTGTCATTATCAAATAACTTTTGCAGAAGCTAAGTTTATTTGGATAAAGATTTAAAATGTGTACCACACACTCTTTAGCCCTCTTCTGTCAACATATGGTGAAAGATGTGTCAGCCCAGCATGGGTTTAGAACATTCTGAACACTGCACAGTCAGCATAGCTGTGAAATTGTTGCATCAGTACTAATCACTGGTCTTACAGCTCTGCTTTGTGTTTAAGATTGAGTCTTTTATAAACCACCCCACCCAGAATGTTACATAGAATCTCGAAAACATGTTTTTCTAGTGCTCTGAGAGCCAAAAAGTATTTGGTATAACGACAAATGATCTAATGAATACCAGGTCCAAAATATTCTGTGATTTCAACAACTCAGGTGCAGGATTGAGGAAAGGGTATATCAGGTTTTCTCCCTGGAATGTGTTTATGTATGGGTATAAGGAAATAGTCAAAGGGCTGGGACATATCTCACTCACTGATTGGGTAAGGCTCCAGACATATATTGAATAAAACACAATTCATTCTCTTTGGGGGAAAGGATGAGCTTTTCATTTTCTGATATATATTACTGCAGAGACCCTTTTTAAAAAGCCATTTCTGTTTAAAATAGAATTAGAACTGTCTTATCTCATAGATACATAGAGTATAACTTAATTCTAATGAATCTCACTAAGAACTATCAGCACATCAAATTAACCTTGCATACTTACCACTGCCATTTTGATCCCTGTCACAGAGCTATGTAAGGTGGAGAACATCTCCAAACTACTCTGAAAAAGAACTAGAACCATGTTTCCATAACGAGGCTGTTCTCATTTAAATGGCAGTTTTTTTCCTGAGAATATTCAAAATCCCCCATAGAAACTCACCATCTATAGCAGACTGCTTTGTACAACTCTCCTTCCTTTTTCAGTTGTCATTTCTTATTGATGTCAGTGGATCGGTGTTCTGTTACCATTTGCTCTACTCTTCACATATTGCTTGGGTGATTGAACTACGTACTGCCGTCTTCTACAAAGCAAGACTCCTAAGCTTTGTGACAGCAATTCCCCACCTAGGGCCAGTCTTAGTTCAAATCTGGGATTGTGGCTATATTCCTGGTGGCTAATGGAAATGTAACCTCTAGATAAATGGGGTAAAACAAAGCCCTGCTATCATAGAATGATTAGAATAGCAGAAGTTGAAAGATGATACCTCATAATACAAAATATTTATGAAACTTTCCATGTGATGAATTGTTAACAGTCTAATTGTAAAAGCAAAGGAAAATGACAATAGCATAAAATCAGAACAGGGATGCGTCATTTATACAAGTATAGTATAGCATCAAGAATCAAACGACTATGTAGGTCATATTTCTGTGGTCACCGGTGAACATGAAGCTCAAGCTCTTTTCTAATTTTTCTGTTAGTTAAATGGGAACAATAATTCCGTTCTCCTCCTAAGAAGGTTGGGAGGGTTCATGAGGCAATGCTTATGAAGCACTCAAAGTTCGTTCAATGAAAGATTCAATGTAAACACAACCTTGTACTGTTCTATCCAACCATAACCACACTCTGTATGTTAACAACTCAACATCTATACACCAAAAAGAAGTTTACATTTCTAGTACAATACTATTTGTAGTTATCTGATTCTGACAAATAGGATGGCATAAATAGATGATAAAATTAAAAATGTATTTTGAGGTATGTGATATCCCATTCAATTTTCTTTCTTTCTCTCTACAGAGTGCCTGCAAAAATATTATTCTTAATACCAAAAGCTTATTTTTAAATAGTGCCCTGTTTTCATTGTCTCTAATTATAGTGTTATGGGCAATATAAAATAACAATCAAGAGTGCTTTGGAAAGTATCACTAAGTCTAATTTGGCTGAGAAAGAGATGTTAGTGAATAAAATGAGGCTAAGATGTATAGAGAAAGAAAAGCTATATCTCAATAAGGATAAAACTGCCTGTACAGAATAAAGAAATTAAAACCAATATCACCTTAGTTGCATGATGAAAACAAGAGAAAAAGAAATTTACAGTTGGTTCCAGATTTCTGCCCCACAGCTGTGTTTTGAACTGCACCATGGATTTGATGTCACATCATCTGATTACCTGGTCTCATGGTTCTCATCTCCACCCTCTGGAATTCCTGACAGTTCTTGCCTATGTCTAATAGGACATGCCATTGTTATATGAGGGCACTATTCTGTCCTTGGTTTTTAAAACTGTTTTAAGGAAAATTCAAGGATCTTTTCCAATGAAAATTGCACTGGGAAAGAGAATATGAATTCATCAAAAAACCTTAGTTAAATATTGCCCTAATATGAAACCTTCCTCCCCTAAACTTGAGAAGTTGGAAAGATAAAAACATTCATGCAAATGTCAAAAAAATAGCAGCTCACATTTAATTCAATTTATTAATAATTTATTGAGCTTTAGTATTAAAGATTGTGCTTGTTGCTTCAAACAATACAAAAATAATATAGGTAAAACCTTGCTCTAAAGATTATATTCTATCAGTGCAGGTGGCAGGATAGGCAGGAGAGATAAAAACGTAAAATAAACACAAAAGTAAATACAATCAAGTAGATATCAAGGAGAAGTACAAATTGCATTGGGATGACTAATGAAGGAGATAACATTTGAATGAGATACAAGGAAAATCTTCATGGAGAATGCGGTATTTGAAATGGACCTTGAAATATGGTTGGAACTTTGTAAAGAAGAGACAATAGTAGAAAGAAAACTTGAGACAAAGGTAGGAAGGAGAAATTTTTAGGGTATTTAGAGGACAATAAGTAGTCTAGTTTAAATGGAGCAGGGGATACTTATACTGGGGTAGAAGATGATAGGTGAAAATAGTGGAGACTAAATTAGGAAAGGTTTTGTAAGTCATAATAAGTATTATAGCTAAGTAAATGGCTTGGGGAGGAGCTCCCGAGGTAATTGAGCAGGAAAACAGTATGATTTAAGCTATGCTTTGGGATAAATAATTTGTCTACAGTTGTATAGATTGAATATAGATGGGGAGCCAGTGAGAAGGGAAACCAGTTATACAGCATTCACAATATTCTAAGTAAGAAATAATGGGGCCCTACACTTGGGTGCAGCAGTAGGCGTGAAAAGGAGACATCATAGGTGGGATTCCCCAAGAAACATACTGAGAGTCTGAGATGATTATACAGGAAGTTTATTGAGGAGTTTCTCTCAGAAACATCTTTTAGACTGTGAGAAAGTTAAGACTGGGCGGCAGAGAGAGAAGTTAAACTGAAATGTAGTTGCAGCAGAGACATGAGTCAATCCAGGTGAGCTTCTGATGTAAGGATGGCCCCTCAGAGGTCTCCAGTTGAAGCCATGGATCTGGACCTTTGTACCTGTCAAGAGCACCAGCCATTGGATGCAGGGAAAAGGAAGAAAGTTTGTTGAAGTGAAATCTGCATGGATTGGCAGATGATACGACGATGATGTAAAGGTGGAAGGAAAAAGAAAAGTCAGAGCTAAAACCAAGGTTTTGGAACACTTAGGAAATACCTAGAAATGCTGTAAAAGACCTGGTTTGGAAGTGCAGGTGACAACTTCAACTGGGGACATAATGGCACATTCCTTGTTTTCTGTAATGCTATCACTAGGACCATGCCTAGGGGACCATAGAGCCTGCAGTGTATCGAGCCTGTGTTCATTCCAGTGCCTTATTGAAAAACAAAAGACAAAGATAACTTGAGTTTATATTAACTGCAAGAAATCATTTCAGAGTACTAAAGGTCAGAAGGGGATTCCCGATACACACAATGTAAAATTAGAAAATAAAACTTAAATTCTTCTTATTATTAAATTAATATTATTAAATTAGTTATTATCCATTATCTATTTATAGATGATATGATGGAATCCCTGAAAAACTTTAGCCATTCAGTGATAAAAGAAAACAATAAAATAATTTTGTAAGATATCAGGATACAAAATTAGAACATAAAACTTAATGGCCTTCAAATATACAAATTACAACCAACCAGAAAATATAATGTTTTGCAAGAGCCACAAAAAAAGGTAAAATAATTAGGAGTAAATTTAGCAAGTAAATTTAGCAAAATACTGTAAACAACCTAAATTTAGCAATTTTGAAGTTGTAAATTATTCCTGAAAGGCACTAAAGTAGACTTCAAAAAATAGAAAGATTTCCTTTTCTCTTGGATAGATGACCTAACATTATAAATATATTAATTAGTTTTGCTCAAGTTAATATGTAAATTTAATGCAATCCCAATAAAAATACCAATAATTTTTGCTGAAGTTAGTCAAGTGAGCTCTAAAATTCATATAAAAAACGAACATGAAAGAATAGCTAGGAAAACCCTGAAGAAGAAAAACAAGAGCAATGTGGGATGGGAGAACCAGCCACACCAGATTTAATGCACAAAATAAAGCTACTGTAATTTAAAAAGTGAGGTACTCCATTATGAATAAAGAGACAGACCATGAAATAGAAGCAAAAATAGACCCAAATATATGATAAAGGTGATGTCACAAGTCAATGAGGAGAAGAAAGACTCCTTACTAAATGGTGTGGAGGAAAATGTGACCCGATTTGGAAAAAAGTAAAGTTAGAGCCACATACCAGAAAAAACTTCAAGTATATTAGATATTTAAATGTAAAATATAAAATAATTCAAATAGTAGAAGAAAACATTGGTGATATTATATAATATGGGTGATATAACCTGGTGTAAGGAAAACCTGATAATTATTCAAATCCAGACATGAAAAAATACATGGTTAAGCATTATCTAAATAAATTAAAAAAAAAAAAAAAAAACAGCATGGCAAAAAAAAGTCTTGAGTAAAATTAAAAGACAAACGATAAATTGAGAGAAAACATTTGAAACATATATAACAAGTTAAAACCTAATATATTAATATCTGTAAAAATGTTAGGAAATAAATAACCAAAAACCAAATGGAAAAATGAGCAAAAGATGTACAGACAGCACACACACATACACACACACACACACACACACACACATCTAAAAGGACACAAACATGTAAAGATGTTCAACATTACTCATAATAAAAGCAATACTACACTAACTTTATATTGAGGTACTTTCTAAGCTATCAGGCTGGAACAAATTTTATCACGTTCCCTCACATCTTAATGGTGGGAATGGAAAATAGTATAAACCCCAGGAAGGAGAATTTAGCAATATCTAACAAAACTACATATGCATTTACCTTTTGAAACCACAAGTTTACTTCTAGGAATTTACCTAGAAATAAAGATGCATCTTCATAATCCAAAACAAAACATACACAAAGTTATTCATTGTGAAATTATTTGTATTATCAAAATACTGGAAACAACCTAAATGCCCATCTCTAAGAGACAGTGGAATAAGTTGTGGAACAGCCACATAATGGAGATCACTAAGCAGGTATAAAAAAGTGAAGAAGATCTCTATGAATTGTTCTGGAGTGATATCCAAGATGTATACTTAGTGGAGAAATTAAGGTCCAAAAAGAATATACAGTATGATACATTTTGTGTAAGGAAGATAAACTGGAAATTAATGAAAATAATTACCTGTAGATGGTGGGTGGGAACAGAGTTGCAGGAATAGGGATGGAAATGAGACTTTACTGAATACATCTTCTTTTGTAAGTTCTTATTTTTGAATCATGTAGATGTTTTATTTATTCAGAAAATAAAATGTAATTTAAAAATGATAAAAGAAATGTAAATCTTAAGATTGAACACAAAGAGAAAAAAATAAATAGCAAATTGATAATATAACTAACAGCATAATAAAATCAATTTAAGTAACTTTTGAAAACAGCACTCAGGCTATATGTACCTCTTTATGGTTTTCAACTGAGGGTAATTTTGTCCCCCGGGAATATTTGATGATATCTGCAAACATTTTTTATTGTCACCACCACGGGGGTACAGGCTGGGGGGCAGTGTTGTGAGGAGGATGTACGGGCATCCAACATCTAGAGGCCAGGGACGGTACTAAACATCCGAAAAAACACAGGACAGCCGCAACAAAGAATTACTAGCCCAAAATTTCAATAGTGTTGAGGTTGAGAAAACTTATGCTAGTGGGAGATAGTCTGAGGACCAAAAAACAAAGATTATTGAGAAACTTTTGAATTTTACTTTAGCTTTTTTTGTTGGGAGAGATATTAATGTAATAATTTTGAAAGCTTTTGGTGAATATTATGGAAGAGAATGAATAAATGCATTAATGTTGTTGAGAACCAAGGTTCTCATCGTGGTAGAAGGAAGATAGAAATGTGAAGTAAGAATAGGTGAGGGACCTTATGATTGCTGAGTGTGAGCTCCTGATTTAACAAAAAGGAGAAAAGATATCCACTAGCTTTACACACTGAAAAGGCCTGAAGTAATGACATCTCAGCAGCAATAAGCACATTGGCACCCAGATCACAGTTTGTACAAGACAATTTTTTTGCAGAAAAGAATCAGGACTCCGTGGAGAAGCTGCTGACTCAAGTACTGAAGAACAAGGTGAGCCAGAATATCTAGCTGTTCCAGAAACCAAAAAAGTGCTCAAAGACCAATGAGGATATAAAACAAAACAAAACAAAACAAAAAACATAGAAGCTACCTTTTTTAATTTATTTTTTTATTGGGGAATATTGGGGAACAGTGTGCTTCTCCAGGACCCATCAGTTCTAAGTAGTTCTTCAATCTAGTTGTGGAGGGTGCAGCTCAGCTCCAAGTCCAGTCGCCATTTTCAATCTTTAGTTGCAAGGGGCGCAGCCCACCATCCCTTGGGGGAATTGAACTGGCAACCTTGTTGTTGAGAGCTCGCACTCTAACAAACTGAGTCATCCAGCCGCCCCATAAGAGCTATCTTGAAGGAGCCTACACAGGCCAAATTTTGACAATTTGAACATGAAAAAGAGTAATGACAATAATGAATTACAGAATCAGAAAAGAATCCATGACTCCATAGTGTTCCTCAAAAAAAATGGGGTGGGGGGTTAGAGAAGCTCTTCTTCACAGAAGAATATCATCTGTAGAAGACATATTAACATTAGAAAATCACCATTTTGCAACTACCATGGTCATAAATGATTTAGGCAAGATTATAAGTAGATGCTAAGATCTTCGAAGAGTGCAGAAGGTTCAAATGATCCAAAAATACTACCCTACATATTGCTTATTAGTTGTAAAAGGAAGTTTCCCTTTGTTAGTATGAAATCTGGCACATTTCAACTTACCAATGAATCAAGCTTTATATCACCAATGTTGGGACAAACTGATATTATATGCCTTTTGATGTGATGCAATGGAAAGTAAACAACATCACCTATGTAACATATACGCATGGGCTCCCAGGCATAATGGGCTTTGGGTCAGGCAAACTTTGGTTCCTATCCAAATAAGAGGAAATAACCAAAAGAATAAAAGACTAAAGGGACATGAAATATTATGCATGATCTTTCATTGGTTCCTGGATTTTTAAAAAATAGTTTTAAAGGACATTATCAGGCAATTAACAGGCAATTTGAATATAGATTATTAAGTACTATACTTATTTAAATTGATTTCTTATGATAATAGTTATCATAATAATGGTTATGTAGGAAAATGCCCTTATTCCTAACAAATATATGTTGAAGTATTTAGGGATGAACTGTCATGATGTCTGTAATTTACTTTCAGGAGGTTCTACATATATATATATATATATATATATATATATATATATATATATATGTATGTATGTATGTATATGTATATGTATATGTATATGTATATATATATATATATATATATATATATATATATATATATATATTTGTAGAGCTTCCTGAGAGAGAGAAAGTAAATGTGGCAAAATTTTAACAACTGGTGCATTTAGGTAAGGGGCATATTCTGTGAACTATTCTACAAATTTGAAGTGTTTCATTGGAAAAAAAAGAAAGTGTGGGGAAAAAAGACTTGTTTGAATCCATGAGTTGATTGGGAACCAATACATTATTTGAATACTGGTAAAGAGAAGAAATCTAGCATTTACTCTGCCTTCCTTAAATGAACTATAATTCAGGATAACCAAATAATTAATTCGGACAGTTTCTCTACATGAAGTCTTCTGTATAATAAACAAAGTAGAGTAGGAGTGGAGTAGCATCATTCATAACCCCTAATGATTTCATAGAACTAGGCATGATTATCAATGACTACCACCATACTGAAAAGAGATATATCAGAAAGTATACCTCCAGAGGAAGTAGACAACATCATCTAAAAAGTAGTCTTAACCCCACAAAACAACAGCAACAACAAAAACCCGAATCTGAGTTTCTAGATCTACCAATACATAGGGAAAAGAGAGGACAGAGGAATATGGTAAACATCACTGTGGAGATTCCATCATTCACACTGGGAAGAGTTCCCTGGGAAACCTACAGGATAATGGGCTATGAGCAGCCAAACTTTAGATCCTATCTCAGTTCCATCTCTTATTAAATAACATAGTCCTTTCCTAATTAGTAGAGAAAAAATTATGGAGGAGAGCTACAAATTAAAAGGAACTTAAAAGGCATAGCAACCTATTACAATTTATGGACCTTCTTTATAATCTTAATTCATACAAACTTGTGGGGGAAACTGTGTATGAGAAGCAACTGGAAATATAAACATTGCTGGGATATTTGGTGATGCTGAGGAATTATTTTTCATTATTTTTAGATATAGTGGTATTTTGATTATGTGTTTTTAAAGATTTTTTGTCTTTAGAGATATACCCTGAAATATTTAAGGATGAAATAATATGATGTTGGAGATTTATTTCTAAATAATGTAGAAAGAAGTATAGATTAAAGCAAGAGTGTCTATTGATTTTTGTTGATACTTGTTGAGGCTGGGTGAAGAGTTCATTACAGTAGTCTCTTTACTTCTGAAAACAGTTAAATATTTAAATTTTTTGAAATAAAAGATCAATTGAAAAAATAAAACACAGACAGCCTTGGAGGAAAAAAAAATAGAGATATGTGCTCTGCCTTTTTTCCCTGCATTTTTGAACTCCTACAGTGGACCACCTCCTTGTAAAGCCTTTACAATATTATCCCATTTAATCCTCACAGTGTCACACCACCATTACACAGTGGGTATTGCAGAGATTAGACACATATCTTGTGGTTTCAGACCTCCTGAATTCAAATCTCCATTCTGCCATCACCTGTTGAGCCAATTAGCCTCCATTTCCTTATCTCTAAAATGGCAATGACAATAATATTATCTACCTCGTAGGATTATAGTTAGGGTTAAACAAGGAATTATTTTAAGTAAAGTGCTTAGGACACTCCCTGGTACATAGTGACACAAGTAAATATTAGTGCTTGTTATTAATCAGTGATAGAACTGAGATAGGATCTAAGGTTCGGCTGACCAAAGCCCGTTATCCTGCAAGACGCTGCCTTGAAGATGACACATATGGATAGGTACCTCAGTTTTGTGGTACTCGCTGGCAAAGCTACCTCATCCACTCTGTTGGGCACATGCTAAATTGTGTATAAAGATCAGCCACACAGTTTTGGACATGCCAAGAAAGAAGTATGGGTGTTAATAGAACAATACAACAACTTAAGTGCATACCCATTCATTTATTCATATTTGAATAGCAATATATATATATACTAAGCTTGGCTCCGCAACAAGTGCTAGGGATTTAACAGTTAGGTAAATACAGTCGCTGTTCTCACAAGTTTACGAACCAGGGGCCGTACTTGGATTTCGACCACCCAGCTGGCGGGGAAGCAGAGGATGGGGGTGCTAAGCGTATAGATCCATCCTCCGAGGCTGCCCCAGCACTGCGCACCATGCTGTGTGCCCAGGACCTCACCAACTCAAGCACAATTCTGGAAATTAGCACTAGTAGGTCCAAATCAAGAGGCAGGCTCCGGCTGTGATGATTCCAGGCAATGGTCAAATGTGTGGGAACCAGCCAGGGAGCAGAAGCATTTCTCGGAACTGCGCCCACCCCTGGAAGAATTTTCCTAAGCAGTGGGGGAATGGAGGGGAAGATTCTAATCCTAAGAAGAGTAACTGGCAAGAATAAGAAAGGATATTTGGATTCACTCATACCAGCAGGGTTCTAAGGGGTCTGCGGTCCCAGCCAGAAGAAGTATGGAGACTGTGTGGCATTATCAAGGTCAGAGTCAAATTCTGAGGTCATTGCAATAAAAGATGGGGACAGGGAGTCCTGCACCACAGCAGCTGTTTGAGAGCTCAGGGTGGCCCCTTATCTTACACAGGTTTCCAGAACCAGATCCCGGGACAAGAATTCATGTGCGAGTGACGTATGAGTATGAAAAAGTTCTCCTAGGAGAAACCGAGAAAGGAATGGAAGAAACAGGTACAGGGAAGAAAGAGCAGCAGTAGCAGAAGCCAAACAAAGCTGCCATTGCAGGTAAAGTCCCAGAGGATGGCTTCAGCTAGATCCTACACAACTCCTGAAGTCTACACTTTGCCCCAGAGTTTGTCCTAACTAGAGGCAAGAAAGCTGGGCTTTCCTACTCCTACACCAGCCAGACTGTCACTGGCTAAGGGCTGCCCCCAAGGAACTGAAGCTCCAAGCACTTGCAGCTTTTTGCACTTGTGGCCAAAGTGGCTCAAGTGGGCCCAGGGCTGAGCTTCTGAAAATAGTCTTAATTGTGGGCTTGTCAAAGCAGAATAACACCGAGGTAAGGAGAAGAGCACCCAGACAGTTAAAAGGATTCTGAAGAGCTCTGGCTCTGGGCCGAGTACCAGTGATGCCACTTTCCTCTTTACTCCAGATTCTAGGTTGAATGGGCAGTAAAGAACAATTTGGGATGATGTCCTTGGGTCTAATCATTGTGAGCAGACCACATATCATTAGTGTGCACCTCACAAATTCCAACTTCAAAGTATGATAGAATTTAGCTGCTGGCAGACAAGGACTCTGAATATTGATTCAGAAATTGGTAACACTGGGCCCATAGATGCAAGGGATGAGGGCTCACCTGTGCTCTGCTAGCCTCGGAGCCACTGAGAGCCCAGGTGGACAGATTTTCTGCATCACTGCTATCTCTGCTTCTCTTCAATATTCCCCATCAGCATGTGAGATAAGGAAACACGTCCTTTGGGTGAAATGCCCAAAACAGAAACCTAAAAGTTTTCATAGAATTGGCATAAAGTTTTCCTAAATTTGACCCCAATGTCAATAAGAAAAAGATACTCGGATTACTCAGTCATTCTTCTCTCTGTTTCTTGGATATCTACACTCTGTTTTGGCCCAGTCACAGGTGCTAGATGAGCCCAGACCTGTTTCCCAGATACTCAGCTCGCTCCTCATTCCTTCCGGATTCATCCCTTGAAGCTGTTCCTGACCTTCATTGTGTCATATTATATCAGAGGTCCCTCACATGAGACACACAAAACTTTTACACCAGCAATTAGGGTAATCCATAGGAGCCGAAGAAAGAGAATACGCTGGTCTGTGTGTATTTGTTGAGGGTTAGAGAGTAGGGGACGGTGGTGTTAATCCTGGAAGGTAAAGGAGAAAAAGATTATCTATTTAAGAGTTATCAACCAGAGCAGAGCCATAGATGGACTGGGCGATCATATCAGAAGTGCACAGGCTGAAGGGGAGAAGAGGCTGAGGCCAAAAATTATACCCATGGAGACACCAAGGCCTAATCAGAAAGGAGATCCCAAAGACACTTAAAAGGGTGAAAACACTGCTCAGAAACATCCCTCATAGTCTTATCCGTGTTTCTTGCCGTATAGCAACAGGGAAATGCAATGCCATTTCTTCTACCTTAAAAATTGAGACATCTGGAAGTAATAGCTTCAATCCCTCAACCTCAACATAGATCAGTACAAAAGACTTCAAATTGTTCCACTAGTTCACCAATGACTAGAAATGACATCATCTATTCTACCTGTACCAGCAAGATTTTAGAGTCAGAATCACTGTGGTCAGTAATAGTACTTCTTGAAAAGACTGTGGTCATAATATAACATCCCTACAAATGCAAACTAGATTTACTTATTTTTATAGACTCATTGTTCCAGAAGAATGTCCAATAAATCATATAGAGATTTCCTTTGACTTTCAGGCTAGTACATAATAACATTTTTTTTTTTTCATAATAACATTTTTAAACAAGGCTATTATACATTATGGATCTGCTGTGTGGGAATGTGTGGGATACTACCCATGATCTAGTTTGGTAAAAGAAAAAGTATCAATTCTTAATCTGATCAAGTCTCTATATCTAACTACCAGTTTACAGAAAATTCAAAGTTCAAAGAAACATGTTAATTTACCTTCCTGCCGTTACAGCTGTTGTATCTGAATGGTGGAAATACTACACAATGATGTGCTACTGCACATCTCTCCCCAGCTCCGCTTTCTGTGACCTAATGCTGATTGCTTGAAATTGGCCATGGTGGGAGCACCTACACAACAGAAAATGACAAGTGCTATAAACTAGGGCTTTCATTTCCTGAGCGTCGAACATTTGTCAAACATTTACCAGCATGCCACTGCCTTAGCCTTTTCCCCAAACTGCGCACAGCTAGCCATACCCAATACAATGAGAAGTACAGTAGTCCTCCCTTTTCCGTGGGGAATGTTTCAAGATCTCCAGTGAATGCCTGAAATCACAGATAGTGCAGAACTTTATATATACTATATTTTTTCCTATACATACATACCTATCATAGTGTTTCATTTATAAATTAGGCGCAGTAAGAGATTAACAACAGCAACTAATAATAAAATAAAACAATTATAACAATGTACTGTAATAAAAGTTATGGAAATGTGGCCGCTCTCTCACTCTCCTTCTCTCTTGCAAATTATCTTATTGTACTATACTCACCTTTTCAAAAAAAAAGGAAGCATTTTACAGCTTCTCTTTGGCATATCTAAATTACCAGCATCACTACTGTTGCACTTTGGGGTCATTAAGTAAAATAAGTGTTACTGGAACACAAACACTGCAATAACATGATAGTCAATCTGATAATCAAGATGGCTCTAAGGAACTAACGGGTGGGGAGTGTGTACAGCATAGATATGCTGGACAAAGGGATGATTCATGTCCTGGACAGGACAGAGCAGGACAGTGAGAGATTTCATCATGCTACTCAGAATGGCGTGCAATTTAAAACTCGTGAATTGCTTATTTCTGGAATTTTCCATTAAATATTTTTAGACCTAGGTTGATTATGGGTAACTGAAAGCGCAGAAAGCAAAACCGTGGCTAAGGGAGACTACTAAATGCCAGAGGGGAAGTCAGAGAGGAAAGAGGCAGTAGTCTTCACTGATTGCACTTAAAATTGCACTTAAAATATCTTATTTTGGGATTTACAAAGACATAGGGCCACTGCTAAAAACCCTCCCAGGGCTACAGGGTGAAGAGCCTTAAAACATAATTTTTATTAGTTTCTTGATCTGCTTGGCTGATTCTTTCAGGTCATTCAAATATTGTTCAAATGTCACTTCGTCAGAAAAGCCTTCTCTATCCACTCTCATTAGCCTTCCTCGTTGTCATGTTCTACCCCTAATACTGCTCTATCTTTCTTCAAAGCACTAGCTAGCATCACATTATCTATTCAGAATGAACTTAAGCTCTATGAACACAGATTCTGTCCTGTTTTGTTCAGTGTATCCCAGCACTAAGTACAGTGTCTGGGAGTTGCTCAACAAACATGGTGTGAATGAACTAAAGACCATACACAATAACAAGGAAGGAGGTCTATAAATTATTGTTGGAAAGAAAAACACGTTGTAGAAAAATACTCAGTCAGTCCTTATTATTCACAGATTCTCTATTTGTGAATTTTCCTCCTCATTAAAATTTATATGTAACCCCCAAATCAATACTCAGAGCCCTTTGACAATCACTCACAGAAATGCACTGAACAGCGAAAAATTTGAGTCACCCAATGTGTATGTTCCCAGCTAAGGTGGAACAAGGTGGCTCTGCCTTCTTATGTCAGTTCTCAGAATGTAAGCAAGTGTCCTTTTCGTGGTCTATTTAGTGCCATGTTTTTCGCATTTGGTTTTGCTCTTCAAACTGGTCCCCAAACGTAGTGCTAAAGTGCTGTCTAGACTTCTTCAGTGCAAGAAGTCTGTAATGCACATTACAGAGGAAATGCATGCGTTAGATGAGCTTCATTCAGGCATTAGTTATAGTGCTGTTGGCTATACAGCACAGAGTTCAATGTGGATGAATCAGAAATATATATCGAATAAGGTCTTTAAATAGAAACACAGATCAATCAAGGGTATTCATTGATCAGTTGACAAAATGTTATGACCAGAGGCTCACGGGAACCTGACCCTGTACTTCCTCTAGGAGCAATGGTTCAGTGTTCACTAATTCAGTGTTCACAGAAACTTTATAGAACTATTAAAAATAATGAGAATAAACTGTATGTAGTATGCTCCATTTGTTTAAAACTATGATAAATAATAGATAGGTAATAGATAGATAGATAATAGATAATAGATAGATAATAGATACATAAAGAAATTTATAGAGACAGAAAAATATCTGGATGTACATATACCAAATTATCAATAGTGGTTGCCTTTGGGGAGTTGAATTGAGGGAATATAAAAATGGTTTCACTTTGTGCCCTTTTACACTTTAGTATTTTTGACAATTTTTCAACAAGTAATTACTATTTTGATAACTTTTCAAACCAATGTTTTTTAACAAAGTAAAACAATAAATTCTGATTTAAAAACAATCATAAACTTAAGCAAGAACTAGAAACAAAGCACATATAATTTTTGGACATTTTCATTTTAAAAGAAACATCGAGAAAGTGCAGGCCTATAGAGAAATAAAATTAAAATAGACCAAATAAGTGATGGAAGAGGAAAAAAGGTTTAGAAAATGTCAACATTTCTTAACCCAATTGCTAAATAAATAAGTACATACATAAATAACAAGTATCTGTGAGAATGAGGCCACCTTTAAGCCAGCAACGATGCAAGTGAAATAGAGCATGTAAGAAAAGAGGAGAGTCGTCAGATTTGACATAACTTATGTCATCAGAAAACCAAGTTGGAAAAACAAAATAAATCACAAAAGCTTGAAGCAAATAAAACTATCGAATTCACAAGATCATGAAAACAAATAGATGGAGAGCAAAGGAATCTTCTTGGATTTGACTCTTTTCAGCATCCTACATTTAAGCACCTACGTTTAAAAAAAAAGATAGCAACCCCTCCAAACTTTTCAAAAATATTGGCCCTTTAATAAGAAATATGATTTTCATTTCTTTCAAAGAAGGAATACAGTGTCATCTTAGCTTAGTTATTCTCTACAAGAGTAGGTTAGCTTTTGTACAGTGTTGGACAATGAGTATACAGGATTGGATTGTTGCTAATTCATTCCAGGCATCAGAGACTCAGGGGCATGCACAGGTAGATTCTTAGCATAATTCCTGACAGGTAACTGCTGTTCGCAGAGTTGAAATCATTCTTCCTGTTTCATGAACAGAAACTCCTGAGGTAATAAGAATTAGGGTGATGTTTCTCTTCTCTTTTTCACAGGTAGCAGCAATACAGAACAGCACCAGTTGGGCCTTAGAATCAGCGAACGTTTAATGCTATTCTCCCCACCTCCTCACCTCTCCATCCTCTCCCCACCACCACCCCCATAGCTCCTTTCCACTGGGATCTCTGTAAAATGTCACTTTTAAAAAGAATCCTGTGGATTAAACATTTGGACTGACAGATTCCCAATTAATCCAAGTGTAAGAAAATCCAGACAATCAAAAGAGCCATCTTGGAGCTTTTCTCCTGCAAGAAAAGAGAAGTTAGAGGGGTAAATCTTCATGAAAAACCATGGTAGTGTAAGGGTTTTTCACCACCCATCACTCAGGGAGATGGCCTTGTATGTGACATTGGGTCAATGTTTTTTAACCACTATAGACTTGAATGGCATACTTTGTCATCATCAACCAAAAATGCCATACAGCTAACATTTGCCCTCTAGAGTCAAGCATTGTATAATATATTACAGAATAGAAATTAGAAATCTTCAAATGAGACATTTCTCCAAAAGAGCCACAGGGTAGAATGAGTATATTGCCTAGTCGATGGGCATAAAATTACACTATTTCTATTCCAAGTACATTTGTTTCCTTAAACAGGTAAAATTTCTTTTATTAAAAAAAGTTTCTGGGGTATTTATTGATACTTCAGCATGAACATGTATACTAATGGTTGAGAATAAAATCTGAGCATTTAAGGAGAGAAAAAAAATGCAAGCTAATCTTATGCCAAGCCTGCAGCCCATCCAATTGAATTTTAAATGTGGTGGTGAGTGCCTCCTTCTTCCCACTTCTAATGTATTTCACTGAATGAAGAAATTAATTTTTTCACTGTATATTTTAAAAACCCATAAGTAGACAACATTATGACTCACAATAGGCTAAGGAAATGCTTCTCCTGGGGATTTTGTTCTCCATCTTTCTGTATAAGTCTTCAAGAAAGGAAAGGAGGTTGACCTTAATGAAAATCTGGCCTTAACCATTTTTAGGGCATGTAAATTCTGGGGAAATCTTCTAGAAGGCACCACTAATACTCAGCAAAGCAAATACATTTTAGGAGCTCAGAGTTAACTTCATCTAATGAGCCGATAATGAAAAATTTTTTTCTAGTACCATTTGCCTGAGGGATTTAGGTTTTGTTATTGGAAAATAAGAAATTCTAGACTCTGAGAAAGGCCACTTGGCTCAGCATGGTTGATATTTTCAAATTCCCTGATTCTAGCTCCCTATAGTTTCTCAATTTACAAATTCATCTATTCATCTCTCTGAAAACATAAAATGATGCTCTAGCTTCTCCAGAGTTTTTTGGCAACAGCTTATTTGTGACATTTATCTTCCAGGTAAGAGCATTTTTGGCAATAGCATCTTTTTTCTCCTACAGTCCTATTTGTATAAGGTCAGATTGGCCTCTATACTGTGAACATGAAGTGCTTAATTGAAATAAGATTGTTATTCTTCATAATTTACAGAAGTATATTTGGCCTCTGTGAAGAGTCATTTTCCTCAGAGAGAATAAGCTGCTTCCTCATTAAGCCCTTCGGAAAAACAAAAATAGTTCTTCTGAACCCTCTGGTTTTGGCGAAGCATCCTATCGTGTTGCTCTTAATGCAAAAGAACAGAAGACACACAATGGCTTTGAATTTTTATTCTAAAAAAACCTCTAAAAACAAAAATCTGAAAAATCACTGAATCTTGGAATTTATAGGTTTCAGGGGAAGAATACCACTGAACCCACACAGGTAGGGGTTTGGTTTATACGCAGACAGGATTTGTCCTTCATGGGATCTCCACGTGTGAAATGATCTCGTCCCTTTTCTCTGTAAACCAAATCTCACCCTTTTCTATGACTTCAGCTGCTTTTTATGCAAGGAGGGCACCAGTTCTAGGCAGCCATATTTCTTGGCTCTGTTTCCCTCAAATCTTTAGCCAGAAAAGCTACAACCAGAAATTCCATGTTCTCTAGATCAAAATTAATGGAACCATTGGTTTTTAAAAATTCTTTCTGCTATTCCACTGTTCAGATTCTTCTCAGTCATTTTCATATTTATAACTTATATTCACTTTAACATCAGAATTTATCATCATGTGCCAAAAAATTGCATCTCCCTCAGTTTCCCCATTTTTTCCTCAATGGTATTTCTTATCGTTCTCTTAGACTTTGGTCTTCAGGTCATCTGGCTGTGTTTCACTGCCTCTTCTCTTGTTTTCTATGCATAGTATCTTGTCAATTCTTCCTCTATGTTTCCTCAGCCATTACACAATTCCAAACGCTTTTTGTCTCATATCCTTATATTACTGGAAAATTCTAATTAGTGGTATTCAATTTACTTGCATTCAGCCCCTCCATCACATCCTTTTTTAGTCCATCGTACTCTATGCAGCCATTTCTATCTTCCTAGAATTTCATTTTCAGTATTTTGCTCTCTGTTCCCATCTTGCACAGAAGTCTCCACCCAAGTTTGATAATCTACTTTAAAACAACTACCATCCATTAGTTGAGTACCTTCAACAATCATACTAAGTGTTATACAAATTGCTTTACAAACATTATATTTCATCTTCACTACAACTCTAAAAGTTAAGTTTTGTTATTCCCTCTTTATAATAGAGAAAATTGAGCCTTAAAATGTAAATAAGCAACTCGTCCAGTAATGATGAGAGTTGAATTAGAATGCTCATCCATTTGACTTCTACACCCATGCTTTTCTCTGATTATGGATGAATGAATCTATCTCAACTCTTCCAGCCTGCAATCTTAACAATTTCATCTCCTGACCCACCTGAGCTACTGCATCACCACAAACCTTGTGCCCCAAAGGATTGTGGTTAAGGTCACACACTCTGGAAGCAGCTTGTCTGGATTCAGGTCCTCTCTCCATGGCTCACCAATTCAGCTTGTCCCAGCAAGTTACTTTACCTCTCTGCACCTCCACTTTCTCATAAATTCGGATAATAGCACCCATCTCAGAGAAATGTTGTGAAATTAAATGAGACAATGCCTCTCTTCACATGATTTCCATTTGTTTCTTCTGTCAAAAATGATCTTCCCTTCTCTTTCAACCTTGAAAACGCACCACAAACTCAACACTAACCCTTTAGGAATTAATTTCATCTTACCATAATATTTTTTGTTCCCTAATTTCACCTTCACAGTCTCACAAATATATTTACAACATGTCACATCATCTTGCTCTTGATTACATACTACCTTCTGTTATTCTTTTGTTCTTCCATATATACTGTATTTCCCCTACCCAAAATGATTACAAATTTACAAATGATGCAGACATTGTTTCTTGTGTGCCTCTCAATAAGAACTTAATAGTATACTAAGCTCAAAATATTCTGCCCCCAAGCTGAGAACCTCAGATTTACATTTCATAAATTTTTATTTACTAACCACATTATCAGTTACATTTCATTCTTTCTTCTCTTTGCTGTGGTCAAATTCTTCCTCTAGATTGTAATCATCTCCAGCCTAGATCTTAACATCCCAACCATACTACCTGTACCCTTAGTAATTGACTCACTCATTTATGACCAGTAAAAGGGACTGAAGGAAGACCAGTGTGACTGAAACAGGAGAAGGTGAAAGCACACAGAGCAAGATTAAGCCCAAGGGGAAGGCAGAGCCAGAACCGGCAGAGCCCATCTGTTTTTCTTGTCCTATTTTAAGACAGAGCATAGTGACTGAAAGCATTCATTCTGAAGCTAGGTTAGTGGGGTCTGAATCCTGACTGTAACTAAGGCTGATTACTCATTCTCTATGCTGTAGTTTCCTTATCTATAAAATGAAAATAACAATGAAGTTGGTGTGATTATTTGAGTCCCTAAGAAAGAGATTTTGAGACAGAAATTTAGGTAGGGAGTTCTCTCAGGAAAAACGTCAGAAAGGCAGTGAGGAAAGCCAGCTTGAGGAAAGCATGAAGTTGAACTGTGAATAGTGGCAACAGAGCCTCAGCTGATCCCAAAAAGAGCTCTGAAGCCAAATGGCCCTGCAGAGATATCCTGAAATGAGACAAGTAAACCAGACCTCTGTACCCCTGCATTGACCAATCACCTGGATGCAGGCTATCCCTGAAAAGGTGTGAATCTTGGGCAAAGCAGCTCCTTCCTGCCAAGCGCAATTTCTAGGGAGGGATTTAGCTAAAAGCTGTCAGCTTTATACCACTGCAGTTGGTATAAAGATGAAATGAATTAATACCCATAAATCACTTAGGATAGTATCTTGCATGTTTTAGTCCAAGCTAAGTGTCAGCTATTACAGCAGTTTCATTGAGTAGAAGGTCTCTTTGCTTTACCTGAAGGCTTCCTGACTTAAAATTTTAAAAGAAAGGTGACAGTATTTCTTTTTATTTCAGTGCCCTAAACAGCTAAATTCTGTAAATATTTATGCATTCATTTGGTTATTTATGGGTTTGCTTCTACCTATTACATAATCTTGGCTTGTTATACTTTCAAGTGTTTATTTCCATACTATCACTGTTTACAGCAAATAGAGAACAGTGTCTTCTTAACTAAACACGGTCATCACTAAACACACGCTAGAGCGACTGTGGGCTATTTAAAGAGTACATTAACACAGATAGTCTTGAAGAGAAAGAAGAAATTTTAAAAACAATACCAATCTTAGGGACATACTTAAATGCCCTGAGGACTAGAACTCAGCCAATCCTTGAATGAACACCGTCCCAGCCATACTCAGGGACTTCTCTATCCTCTTGGCAATATTCCCAAGGCACTTATTTCCTCATCTTCAGCCCTAGATACCCAGCAACCAAAGCCGGGAGACCCTGGAACTGTTAGTGCAAGGGGTCTGATAGAAGTTTGTAGCTACTCGACTTTAAATTTAACAAAAATTAATAGCATATATCTCTCACTAAGTATATATTGCTATCCCTCAAAATAATGTAATACTCTGATTCACAAAGT
The DNA here is from genome assembly GCF_004115265.2 of Rhinolophus ferrumequinum. NCBI lineage: Eukaryota > Metazoa > Chordata > Mammalia > Chiroptera > Rhinolophidae > Rhinolophus > Rhinolophus ferrumequinum. Next base: position 85,062,175 of record NC_046286.1, on the reverse strand, counting down.
GTAAACTTATGTAAGTGGTGAAAAGTCTGTGTGCCCAGTGCTTCAAAAGGCCAAAACTCAAAATGTCAGTTTGGAGTAAGGAAAGATTTATTGACTGAGAGGGCACCAACCGAGAAGATGGGAGCCATAGTAATACCTCAAATCCATCTTAAGAAAGTACAGACTTCAGGCTTCTTTTCTGTCAAGGGAAGGGAAAATGGGCGGGACAAGAGGTGATTGACAACCAGACATCTGGGCACCAGCCGGGGTCTGAGGAAGACCACGAAATCTCTTTGTTCCCAGTTCATTGACCTCAGCTGATCTGAGTCCAGTCTTGAGGCTCCTGCAACTCTTTGATAAACACTCATTATTTTTGTGCATATTTCCCCCATCTCCTCAGAAGAGACACCTTCCAGCACGGGCCTGTTTTTGTGAAAACTCAAGCCGCAAGCAGAATTCCTCTAATGATTAGCATGTCTAGCTGCAAGAACACAGCAGGCTTGAACAAGATGGAGTCAGAGGGGCTGAGCATTTCACTCTGTTACACTTATTTAATAGCATTACTGAATAAAGATATAGTTTTCTATCATCATGAATTGTCTTAATCAATATTTCATAAATGTAATTATATGTTTTATGGTAAGTAAACATTCCCATACTCAATCACTAGACCTTTGCATTCCTCCTCCTCATCCCCAACACAATATGTCTTTTTCAACCTGTAGGCTTCAGAGACACCAGATTCTCCCTTAAGGTGAAAGAGAATATGTCATGTGTCTATGTATTCCTACAGTACCTTTTATACAATAGAAAAAGCAAGTATTTATTGCGTATTTGGTTTATGCTAGGCACTGTGGTAGGTGTTAGAAATATTAAACTTAACTAAATAGATACATTATCTACTCACATGGAGCTTACAATCTAATAGAAGAAACAAATCATTAAAAAAATCTACCATTTATACTTCTCATAAATGATATGAAGGAAAAATAAAGGGTGTGATGAGTGATTATTTTAGGGCAAGTTGTTTCCGATTGAGTGGGCAGAAGGAGAGTGGGAGATGCCAGAAAAGGAAGCGGAGCTTAAGCTGAGATGGAAAGTTTGAGTAGGAGTTAGCCCACAAGAGTGATGGGTAGAGGACCCCAGGAAGTAAGTGTGTCAGGAAATGGCAGAATCGTCGATGTTACCACTGGCAGATGGACAGGACCATGTGCATATAGAATGCAAATTCAGAGATAAATTTGATAGAAAACTTCACACGCAAGTGTTTAAAAGTTTACTTACTTCAGAAACAATGCGGAGAAAACACATTTTTTGGTTTGACAGTGAAATATGTATTCCACTAAGGATCAACCACCGTCACGGTAAGTGTTAAGAATACAGGGTGAAGAAGAGAGTGTTAGTCCTCTAGGAGCTTACAGTTCAGCCAGAAGGGAAGGTTGACAGACGGCTATATGAAGAGGGGCAAATCCTGGGGAAGGAGCTAGTACAGAGAGATGAGACAACCCAGAAGGGGCCAGGAATTTCACAGAGGGCCTCCTGAGAGGAAGTAGCATTTACTTGGAGATGCGCTCTGTGATAACGGCTACACTAGCAGGCTGAGCAAAAAGCTCAGGATCCCTCGTGGGAGAGAAATAGCTTGCCTACAAATGTTGAGATACCTGAAAAGAGGCCCTGACCCAGGAGAGGAGCTTTGAAAGGAGATGGAATATGACGGGGCATTTGAAGACGATGGACAGCATGTGACCATTTAAACCTTAAAAGGTTTTTGTGTTGTTTTTTTAAAGAAGTGAGACAAATGGAATTATACTTAAAATTAAATTAACATATCAAAAAACAATTCCACACTACTTTAAAAGCAAGTCCAAGTGATTCAGAATTATTTCATTTAATTGCTTACAATTCACTGGTTTTTCTCAACTCAATGATGGTGAGTTTTCTTTACATTCACTCCCTTGTTTATGTTTCAGTCAAACTTCTTCAATGTAGCAGATCTCTTCTGCCAAATCACGAGAGCCCCTGTACACGTGGATCTTATCTTATGTACCCCATACATTTTTTAAAAAATACTAATAGTGGAAACCACACTATCTCGGCATTTCCTGAGTGCTGTGGCTTTGATAGTAGACAATTTACAATGTCTTGGCATTTTACATGGCATTTACATTGGGGGCTTGTTGTTGTTATCTCTTCAGACATGACCCTCTGCACTGGCTCTTCCTTAATCAGATAAATTGTTGAATGGCAATAGCGTCTTTTCCTTGGGGAACTAGAACATTGTAATATAATCCTTCTATCATTCCAAACAAAAGATTGTGTCACGTGACTCCCACAGCCTCTGTACATCCTAAGGAGAAGGAGGAGAAGAAGAAGGAGGAGGAGGAGGAAGAAGAGGAGAAGTAGGAGGAGGAGAAGGAGGAGGAGGAAGAGGAAGAGGAAGAAAAGGAGGAGAAGACAGAAAACCAGAGACAGGAAGCCAAAGGACTAGAAAGAACAAAAGTGAGAATAGTTTCTACAGAAAACAAGAGAAGAGAATGTCAAGGAAGTTGAATACCTTGCCTTTCACATATGTCACCTGAGTTTCCAAAATCAGAAAAGTTTTCTCAGCTATTTATTTAAAAATTTGGCCACATTTTGTGATCAGGTATTCCCAGGAGTCTGAATATCTTGCATTTTTAAATAATTCTGTTCCAATCACAATTCCAAACACACTTGTGGAGTCAGTAAATTTTACTCAGTGGGCTTGTTCTAAGAGCAAACCTTTCTTCTAAAGAATTCCATACATCTTACCATGATTAATCAACACACAAGGTAAGAAAAATGGAGAGAAACTGCTGCTATCTGTACTGTGCATTCAGGAAAAGAGTCAGAGATATGTATTCCATTGTCTAAAGTCACACAGCCATCCAAGGTCAATGCCAAGATCAGGTGCTATGCCTTGTCCTGTGAATTCAACCTGCCTCCCTCACTGTACCACAATGGGTTATTAATTTAAACACAGCCATTCTTTAGCCATCAAACAAACATAAAAGGGTTCTTTTGTGATGGATATAATTTTTTCTTAAAAAAAAAACACTCTTTGGAGAAGGTATTTATTTACCCTAACATAATGGAATATAGTAAAACATTTATAACATCTCTCTAAGCTTCCTTCTGCTAATAGTGAAACTCTGAACCACACATGTGCATTGTATAGTAGAAGAACCATTAGCCTCCATTGGGGTGTTACCTAATATTTATTTGAAATACAATTTTTATCTGGCCCCATGCTTCACTCCATGCTCTCAATAGATCTGTATCTGAGAAGGCAGGGAGTTGATTTGCAGAAATTACTGCACATACAACAGATTTCAGCACTGTGTTTGCCTCTGGTAAAGTAACTCAATTTTTGTGTTTTTGGTATGGTCTCCTGGTCCCTCTAAGATGTTTTGTAGGACCCTGAACAATACATGAGCTCCTGCTACTGCTCACACAAGCACAGAGGCACAGCGGTGGCTTTCAAGTGGAATCACTCCCTTAAATCCAAGCGTAACAATGGAAAGTGGAAGATCCAGTCTCCAGCTGGTGTTAAATCGGGCAAGGTATTATCAAATCCTTTCCCAAGGCATCTTCCCTTCTACTCAGTAAATTCCGCTGCAGAATCCAAATACCTCAGGGTTCAACTGTTGCGTGGGGAGTACTGACAACCCCCTATGATTTCTGCAGGGGGTGTATATACACAGGGTAGGCAGCTCAAAGCTGTCAGTGACTTAGACAATTTCTATGAAGTCTTACTTCCCTTCAACAATCAAGTTTGATAACATTTGTCACCACCCTGTTACGTAATGTGAGAGTGTTTTACTTTATATTATCATTACGTGTAAAGGGCCAAAAAGGAATCTAGAAACCAAAACCCAATGTTTTACAAATGAAGGAAGAGTCTCTAAGCATTAGAGTGGCTTGTCCAATGTTCCCTCAACACATGGTGACAAAACCTGGACTTTGAACCCTGATGTCCTGGCTGCAGCCGGCCTCTCACTATATCCTATGTCCTACCCTATAAGCTGTGGGAGTACAGGGACCGGGCTTAGTTAATCTGACGCTGCATTGCCAGCTTCCAGCACAGCGCCGAACATACAGCACAGAAGAAGAGGGAAAGAAAGAAGGAATATTTAAGGTTGAGTCCTGAATCTAACTAATTGTTTTAAAGTGTTAAGTGTTCTAGCTTATGCAGCTAGGTAAGGATGGGGTTATGTTAGAGCAAAGATATTATCAGACAAAAGGACCACAACACACATGGGGTGTAAGTCATGGGGTTTGCAGAGAAGGATAGGGTTGGGTGAAAAATATCAGAAGCTTAAAACTGAAGAAAGAACATCAGGGCAGGATATCTGGCCCAAAAGTGTGGTTCTCTGAAGTCACACATCTCAAAGAAGTTGTGTGGCGTGAGTATGAAGGGGATATAAGAATGCAGGACAGAGCAGCTGATACACTCCATTTCCTACCAAGAGAGCAGCCCAAAGCTTGGGGCATAGATTCTTATCTGTCCAGTTTGGACCCACACCCCCTCCCATGAGTCTTTTTGGCCTCCTTGAAGCATTAGTTCTGAAAGTGACGTGTATAGTGATGAACTTGAATCCAATCTCCTGGGCCCCTTTCAGGGATGTTACTCAGAGCTCCACTTGCATCAAATTCGACTGCAGGATGTGGAAGCAGGACAGGTAGGAGCTCACCTCACAAGCTCTGCCATACTCTGTCGGCCCTGGCGCTGGCATCACAACATCCACAGCCCTCTTCCATCCATACACCGTGCATGTACTTCCACCATGTGCATAATCCCTTATGCCTCATACAGTGTGTATAGTTCAGCTATTTAAATACCAATGTATCGCAAGTATCTATTTTCTGGTTCAAAATCTCTCCTGGCTTTCAACTGTGTGTCTTAAAGGCACCTCATAAGCAAAATTTTCAAATCTTAAGTGAAGGCAATCGATTCTCATTATTCACAGGTTCCCAATTGCAAATTTGCCTACTTGCTAAAATTTATTTGTAACCCCCAAATCAATACACTTGATGTTTTCATGATCATTCACAGACATGCGTGGAATGGAGAAAACGTGAGGTGTTGGAGCCACACATTCCTCGTAAGGTGGAGCAAGGCAGAGGTCTGCCTTCTCGATAAAGCTCTCATACAGTAAACAAGTGCTCTTTCTGCAGTCTCTTTAGTGCCCCCTTTTTCACATTCTTGTGTTTTGTTGGCGATTCCACGTTTAAAATGAATACCCGAAGCGTACTGCTAAAGGGTTGTCTAGTATTCCTAAGCACAGGAAGTCTAGGCGGTGGTTTACAGAGCAAATGCACGTATTAGGTAAGTGCGGTTCAGGATGAGTTATGGTGTTATTGGCTGTGAGTTTAATGAATCAACAATATACATATTGAATAAGGTGTCTGTGATGGTTAATTCTATGTGTCAACGTTACTGCTCCTTAGGGTGCCCAGATTAAACATTATTTGGGGATATGTGTGTGAGGGTGTTTTCTGATGAGATTAGCATTTGAATCAGTTGGTTCAGTAAAGTTGATTGTCTTCCCCAATGTGGGTGGGCATCATGCAGGCCTTTGAGGGCCTGAATAGAACAAAAGGTGGAAGGAGGAATTTGCCCCTTTTTCCTTCTGCCTGCTCTTGGCCTGGGACTTACACCATCTGCTCTCTGGCCTTCAGACTCAGACTGGAATTACACCACCAGCTTTCCTGGGTCTTCAGCTTGCAAATAGCAAATTGCAAGCCTTCTCAGCCCCCATAATCTAATACAGTGTCTTTAAACAGAAACGTACATAAAGTAAGGGTACGTATTAATCAGTCAATGAAAATATGACCAGAGGCTCACATGAATCTAACCCTGTATTTTCCCTAGAAGCAATGCTTCAAGATTCACTAATTCAGTGTTTATGGTGACTTTATAGAACATAACTCCTGTGAATAAAGAGAATTAATTATCTTTTTACTTCATCTTAAATTTTCACTTTATCCACAAGCTCAGTAAATGTCCCATAAACCTGGGAGTTAGGCTTCTCCCTCGCCGCTGTGGATCAAGAAGCACTTCTACGAAAAGTAACCTCACAGGGTGACTTGATCATAAATTCCTAACTAGGCAGGTCATGGTGGGTAGTCATGTCCCAAGCACATAACTTCTTTAGTGAAAGGCTTATTTTGCCTTAAGTCAGCCCTGTCCATTGTTTCTGTGCATCTAGGTTAACAGACCTTGGAAACGCCTCTTTTGTCAAAGAAACCCACATAATCTTGTTAACTATCCCCCTCTTGCTTTCTCCCACCTTCATGTGATCTTCCTTACATTCCCTCCTTAATTTCAAATGCATACAAGAAACTGCGAAACTGTCTCCGGAGCATTTGAGATCTCCCTTCCCAGCAACTGTCTTCAGTTTGGCTCAAATGAAATCTTTTAAAAATTCTCTGCAGGTTGAGATGTTCTTACATTGACATCACCACACCCAATCAGTCCTCAGCTTAAATATATGCAGTCTCCTCCTCAGCCACACGATTTTGGATCGGGTCCTCAGCATCCAAAATGACTGGAGGGGGCTGGGCTCCTACCTTGTCTTTCTTATCCCATCTCTGTTCTTCTAGCTCATGCCCTGCCCACGTGAACGGACTGTGACTCTCCCCTGCTTAAAATCCTGCCTTTCAGATCTCACCACACCTGAAACCACACCTCAACTCCAAATTCCAGCGGAGTCCTTGAAGCTCCTGTGATAACAAACTTGGAGTTCTCTGCATTTGTCACACTCCCCACCTTTTGCCCCTTTGCATATGTTGATCTTCCCGCCTAGAATGCCTTTCCTTACCTTTTCAAGTTGGTGAACACCTACTTATCTTTTGAGACTCAACTCAAATGACACCTCCTCACTCTCTGCTCCAAATACAAGAAGAGGCAGGAGCTAAAACATCTGCATCTAGTACAGATTGTTCTAACTGCCTTGGTCCTATTCAATGGCAATTGTTTAGATTTTCCTGTTCCTTTGCCCAACTACACTGAGCTCCTGGAGGAAAGGAGTGATCTTTTCATGGTTGATCCCATAGGAAGTTTCCTAGACTGCTCAGAATATGGCATTCAATAAGTAATGATGAAAAATGAATGAGTGAGTGAATAAATGACGTTCCCATGATCTCACTTTGACTTACTCTCCTGTATCTTACGTAAATCTCATGTTGATCTCAGTTTCCTACCTGATTAAATTATAATTTGGTAACTACGCACTCAGAGAAGGAGCAGAGGTTTCTAGGCAAAACTGTAATTGCCACGTGTTGACTATTTTAAAGCTTATGGCTGAAACCAGAAAAATAGCTGGATTCCTGCCTAACCTTTGCTTTGGCCTGGAAACCCCCTACCCCCTTTGTCTATTACTACAATTTATCCGTCCTTTAAAGTTTAGCTTTTTCCTTCTCCAAAAAGCCTTCCCAGCTACCCGGCTATCCACCCTCAATCTCTGGCTATCTCATGTTCTGAGCTCCTTGAGAGGTTCTTATCATGTGCTATCTAATACTTTTAGTTATCCTTCTATGGCTCCTGACCTTTTTCTACAGCAATAATGAAAGGTTATTGAGAGCAGGTATGGATGCTTGCCTGACACACAGAAGATGAGACATAGATGTTTGCTAAATAAGAGAATCATAGTAACTCGCTGAGGTACGTGTTATAATAGCATAGGAGCAGTACAGCGTAATGACTGAGAACTAATGCATAGTGATCCAACTGCCTGGGTTGTAATCCTGATCACATTCTATCTGGGAAAATATAAGTGATTCAATATCCTTGTGCCTCAGCTTCCCCATCTATAAAATGGGATTAATAATAGTACATACCCCATAGGTCTCTACAATGATTAAAAGAGATAATACATATTAATCACTTATGAGCATAATGCATACTCAGTATGTCCTTGGCGACAATTTATTTTGTATACATAAGAAAACAATAATTTATCCAAGATCACTGAACGAGAAATTAAGAGATGGGGTTGAAGTAGGTAGTGGAAAGTTAAGGAGGTTTCAAATGGTAAAAAGACAAAGCTGAACGGGGAGTAACAAGGATGTGCTGACTCAAAAAGGAGTGTCTCAGAAATACAGCCCTGGTGGATCTTATCTGTGCAAGGGGAAAACTGCATAGATAGGGGCCTCAATGAATGAAGTGATCCTGAATGTGCAAGGTTTGGGACGAATAGATAAGCTGTGCAAAAAAGGAGAGTGCATTCTAGAACCGAGTCCAAGGGGTTATTGGCTCAGATAACGCACACTGGGCTAACGACAGAGGCCAACAAGGGCTAGAGAGGAATTCAACAGTATAGCAAACGAGGGATAGAGGACCGGATAAGGGTGGTCTCTCCTAGGTGGGCCCCCCAAAAACAGCTGGACTCAGCAAGAGAATCCATGACAAAGGAGTGTCTGGAATGAGCTGTGAATGCTTTAACCTGAGGTAAGGAGAGACTACATGTGTGGTGTTTCTCAAGTGTACTTGGTTTATTCACCCAAGTTGTCTTCCCCTTGGGTGAGGAACAGTTTTGTGCTTGTGCTCAGGGTCCATGATACTTTTACTGGTCCACAAAAATGTTTTCATTTTTCTTTCTTTTAAAATCAGAAAGGAAAAAGGGTGTAATAATAGTGAATACATACAAATGAATCCAGCCTGGACTATATTCATCTTCATACCTACACAGTCGTAAAACATGATTATCAATATGGAGGAAGGGGCCCTCGAAGGCAAAAGTCCTCAGATGAGGTAGAGAACCACTTTCCAGATAAAGCACAAAGTCATAATGCAACCCTGCCAATCATGGGAGCTGGAATCAGTGAGCAAGGAAAAAGTTGGGAAGAAGTAGAGAATGTCCAGAATAGTAGGGCCTTATGTGTGGGGAAGAAATCTCTTTCTTTTGGGTGAGGACAAAGCAGGTCCTATAGCCTGTCCATTGCCCCACCCCCACCCCCACCCCCACCCAGCAACAATGCAATCTATAGAACACTCTCTGTCCTCCCACATCAATTACACCAGTGGGACCCGTTCACTCATTTTCATGCGGCATCAAAGATCACCCAAATACTTTTGCATCCTCATTTCTGTCATTTGGTCAAGCTCTTCCATACTTTCAGCCTGCACAACACCCAGTCCATTGATGGTGCCTCAAAATGTTTAAAGAATGGCAGTATCAATTTCCCCTATGTTTTCAGCTCTTGCCTCGTAAATTTAGAAGAACGGAATTCTCATGCTGCTTTCTATAACCCATAAACATCTATTCTTGTGATATATTAGGATCGATTAAGAACAGCTCTCATCAGTGTAATACTGTAAATGAGTAAGAAAGAAAAGGAATTATTTCTTCCTTATTTTGCACTGAACACAGTCCATTGGGATTTACAAATATACTTGATCAAATCCCTCTGTGCAAGTAGTCCAGAGTGCCACCCCCCCCAACCCCGCACCATGAGAGAATGAATAAATGAATATCTAACAGGACCCACACAATACCCACGAGATAATCGGCATTCTGAAAGTGTCTGAAGATATCATGTATGATAGACACCAAAGAGTGACCCTGTGCATTTTACCCCTGAATTACTGGTTGGCAGAAATGGCTGAGCAATATAAACAGATCTGAGGAGGACACAACAGATAAATTCAGAAAACAGGGTCAGCATGATTAGTAGATGTCAGAAATGATACTTTTCTGTCCCCCACCCCCTTCTGATTTATGCAGGACACAGTTTCTGGTTTCCTTTGTTTTTCGATCCCAATATATTCTAGCTCCAGTTATTCACTACAAATGGCCACACTGTTTACTGAAGGCTGGTGTGTCGGTTGTTGAAGGAAGAAGGGACCCAAGCAGGCCCAGCCCCAAAAGCCCAATTCTCAGCGCCTCTGACGGCTCTTGGGGTTCCAGCCACCTAGGGAGTAAATGAAGACAGCCAAAGGTTGATCGCCACCACGAGTTTCTGCAAGGCCAGCTTGCAGTGACCTTACAATTGGAAGGGGACACTGAGGTACCATCCCCACAATAGCTGCACTGAAAATAATTATTCTCAACCATGAACACCAGCCCAACTAAGAGAATTCTCCTGTAAGCAAGGTCTGCTTTAATAGAAACATAAGTATTATGTATTGCAGTCTATTATAAATTGGTTGTAATTTTCTCTTGACACTTTCTGAATTAAACTAGTTAGTATACAAATAATAATAATAATAATAATAATAATAATAACAAATGCCACAAAGCAAAAAGCAAACTCGGTGTCTGAAGGTTAATGATTGCTCATGAAAGCCACAGAAATAAATTATCTGCCTAGGGACCCTGTCACATGATCAGCACAAAAGCTGCAACAGCCAAAAATGTTTATGTAGAGGAAAAAAACACAGTCAGCGTCACAGAACCCTTCCCCCACAGCTAAATTCGAGTCCTGAGCCAGCCAGCTGCTCCTGACTGCTTACATTAAACTAATTTGTGCTGCTACATTGCAGCTGCTTAATTTTTAGTCTGAACTTTATCACCAATAAGTGTTACAATAACAAGCGATATGATGGTATCTCCAAAGAAATATCCATCAGCCCCCAAACAATGACAGCTTCACAAGAGTAGACTGCAGAAAAACAAATGTTAAAAAAAGAAAATTACCCCCACACTGCCTCTTTAAAAGGGGGGAGGGGCGAACTTTTAGTGGGAAAGGCTTTAAAACGCTGCTTTGTTCTGAAGGCCATTCTGAAATGAAGAAGGGGGATGATTGAAAAGGTTAGCGAGCAGGGGAGGAGTTAACAAGTAAGATGTGCTTTTGCTAAGAGAGGGTGATTTGCAAGGTGAGAGGCCTAGAAGGGAGAAGGCCATTCCCCTACAACAATGCAATCCATACTCTTTCTCTTGCTCACTGTCCCCCAAAATGTTACGCAAACCCAACTGCAGCTTGGGCGGTAATTCCCAAGTTGCTCTAAACATTATCCTTTGGCCACCGGGCACTGGAGCTTACTTGTCATTCCCCATGTTTTCCTGTTATTTTCCTAGCCCAGTGTAAACGCACAGACTCTTCTTTGGGCAGAAAAAGACACTGACCTGAACTGCTGAAAATTCCTGCCAAATATGCAGGCACTGTTTTTGCTACATTTTGGAATTTGGCTTAGACCATATGTCAGACATTTATTTGTACTCGGAACTAGAACAGAGACCTAACAACTTAAAAAATAAATGATTTTAAAAAAGCATTAGGAATGCACTGAAACTTTTCCATTATTAATTAATCTGAAGATGATGAATGTTTTTAGTTGAGATATCTCATTACACTCTCCTGTTTACTGCAGGAGGGACAATTCAACTTCACCCCGCTCAGTAATTACAAAAACAATTCCTTTGAAAGCAGAGAAAGAACACCCATGTCAGCTATTTACAGCATATTTTAAATTCTGTGGCTTTCAGAATTAAGGTTCAAAGTGAGTGTTATTAATGTTGAGTAATAAAGTAGTTTTTCTTGCACAAAGATGTCCTAAATTTAAAAAGAAATGTTTACGCTGGAATAATTTTCTCAGGGCAGGAAGGGGGCAGGGGGTGGGAGGAGATTTAGTCCCACCCTTGTTTTTTCAACTTGACACCTTTACACCCTGTGGTCCCAGCCCAGGTCCTAGCAGTATTTTCTTTCTTCAGACAGCTGGCAAATCACACTACAAGACTGACTCAGAATGCCATGGGGCAGAGCCTTGTTTCCGTGGGTTTCTTTTGATGACCCTCCACTGTGGCAGGGTGACTGTGTTTGTGAGCGTACTGCACTGGACGGTCCCAGAGGACTCAGATGAGGACTCCCGGGAGCCCATCAGGATTGCTCTGCCCCTGTGCCAAGTGGGTCACTCTTGCACAATGCAAGGCTTTCTCTCCACCCAGGCCTCTGTGGGATGCCTCCGTCTGCTGTTGGCAAGGCTTTAAGACTGCTGGGAACTCAGACGAAAGCATCCTGGGGCCTGGAGGTGTGGCAGGGTGTAACTTGAATAAGGGCAACTTTTCAAAAGGCACCTAAACATAGGAAAGCAGGGAGGGACTCAAGATGGAAGGACAATGGAAGGGAGGATCTCTGAAAGGCAACTCGCTTTTCTTAATGATAGAATTGGCAGCTGCATTTGGTTGCCCTGGAACAGAGTAAAAGACCTTCTTGCAATGGGAGGCCAGACATCCTGTCAAAACTTCCATTGTGAAATGAGGGATTAATTTGATGGAACATATCAGTCTACCTTACCTATGTTTTTTCAGAGTTGGACTAAACTGGTCGAGCTAGGACACTTGAAGGCTTATGAATAAATTCACACAGTAGGGTGAGAGGCAGGTATAAAGTGGTGGTTTGCACGTGTGAACACAAGCACACGTGGAGACCATACATATGAATGCACAAGCAGTAGGTATGATCATTTTCTTCACTCCCAGATGACAGAAAGAACTTGCTAGTAGCCAGGAACGATCACACAGAATTGAGTCGTTTGAATTAGTTATTTTCCTGAAAATCTCTAGAAACAAATCCTTTCCAATATAGCATTTTCCAGAACAGTGCCATATTAAAACAAACTCTGCAAATCCTGAATTAGGATCATAATTCAGGAAGGTGGTTATTTTTATCCTTGTGAACCCCATAAGCAACAAGGCCCTGTAGTCACAGGTTCCTTTATATCACGTCTCTGAACTTCCCTTAACCTAATTTTGCTTTTTACCTAGAAATTATGCCTTTCTGGCTTCTAATTGTCAGAGAAGTGGAAACAGTTAACGAGGTATGTTGTAATTTCCACTTCACAGTATTAACGCTTATAGTCAAAAGCCTGAAATGTATTAATTTTCACAAAGGCCGAGTGTAGAAAGTAATATATATAACTCAGGAGTACAAATTCTGTCCTGCACTTTTGCCACCCTGTGAGACCATAGGCCAAAGTATAAAATGACAAAAGTCAGATATATAACTTTTCATTTTTAGTATTATAAATGACAAATAACTTGCCTAAAATTAAAACCACTGTTACTATAAATATTTTATATAAGTAGATTACCAAATATTTTCCCCCTAAGATCATAAATGACTGCACAGGTCATCAAAAGAATTGATGTATGGAAAAGTGTTTTTGCAAACTGTGGATGCTATGTAAACATAAGAAATATTAATATTATTATATTTGTCTTCAAATTTTAAGCATAATCCATTCTAGCTTTTATTTGCAACATAGGTAAATAAAAGTATATTGATCAGGCAAAATATTTCAGGAAACAGGAATTTATTATGTGTTTATTGTATGTATAGTGACGGGGCTATACTGTTGTCGTGTGACTTGAGAGACACTTTGAATAATTTCTCCCTGCTCAAAATATGTATCCTCACCAATGTAAAATGTCTCCCATTCAAATACTAAGAGGTTAGACAACAAAACAAGAAGCTGGTAACACTGAAATCCCCAAGTTGGGGTGCACTTAGCTGTACTGAATCCAAAATGGTGAACGCTAGGAAATCTGGATAGAAATGCCCATAGTCAGCTCTGACCTGTCCATCAGGCACACTTGGCCCCGTTCACAAAGCCGACGGTACTTTTCGGTACCCATGATGATATTCTACTTTCTTTTAAAATCAGAAGAAAAAAAAAAAAGGAGAATTTTAGGTAAAAGAAGTTTTAAATATATAATATTAATATATTCATCTTTGTATCAACATAATCATAAAATGTAATTTTGAATGGAGGAAAGAGCCCATGAAGGCAAAATGTGCCTGTATTAGTTTCGTCAAGCTGCTGTAACAAATTAGGACAAACTCGGTGACATCATTATCTTACAGTTCTGGTGGTCAGAAGTCCGAAACTGGTCTCAGAACGCTAGAATCAAGGTGACACAGGGTTGCTTGTTCTTCATAGAGAGGAAGAATCAAGGGCGCTACGTTCTGTTAGGGCATAGTGAGGGTCCTGTTTAAGTTCAAGGCCAGCTCTTACTGGGAACCTCTAGTACTGTACCATTTGATGGAGGGGTATAGGAATCCCCCCCCCCCTGCTGCCCATGAATGTACACTGATCCCATCAGTCTATTCACTTTAGAATAAACTTTCTAAAGCCAATGCTAATGCCATAGGCAAATGGAACAGGATGGCCAAGATGCCTCCACTCAGTCCACTGGAATTTTTCTATAGATAGGCTCTTTCAGAATCTGATGGACACATTTTCAGGACTGGAATTATAATTATAATGGCAGCTATTCCTGTCAGTGTAATGGATAGGATAGTGATGTTTACAAAAAAAAACTCAAGTGCAGCCATGATCTGGTGCATTTCATCCCACCAAGAAGGACCATTGAGTCAACAGGACTCACAGCTTCTTTACTACAAGGGACTTTTCTCTCCATAATACAATATAATTGATTCATAGCTTCTTATTTGTTTCTTTACAAACCCAGATACAGCCCCAGAGATATTAACTCCCCAGATATTTCATGCTTGACACACACAGGCACGATCGCAGCCTCCAGTTTAAATGAAGGTCTGGGAAACTTTTGTGATTGTAGGTTCTAATTTCAACTCCCCTGTATCCATTCCTGTGTATTCCTGTCTCTACAATGGATAATAAAGTAACAATAAATCAAGTCATGAAATTATTTATGGGAATAACCACTGATGGGATTGCATAGCACTTTACACATATAAAATTCGAAACAGTCCAAGCAATAAAAAGTAACATTTCCCAATGACATCTCCATGAAAACCACTTTCTTCTGACCAGTTCCAGAGATGCCCAACGTTCCAGAGATGCCCAACCTACAGTACTACATAGATAGACATGAAATGCAAACCCGATAGAAAACAGAGAAATGTAACTAAATCTCAATTTGAAAATTGGAATTTTATCATGATCGCAATACATCTAACAGTCTTTTTTTTTTTTAGTTACTGCATATTGTTTTGCTTCCCATTACGAAAAAAAATCATAGAAAACTATTTTACAGAATGGCCTACCAAACCTTCTGGTGAAGATTAGGTTTTCAAAAAACTTCTCCAAGAGAAACACTCTTCAAAGAATTTTTACTGCCATTTGATCACTGGAGATTTCTATTATTTGCATTATTTTAAAATGTCTTCATTCTCTAAAGCCTGGTAATAGGAAGCATAATTGTGGGAGACACTTTCATAAAGAAGAGAAAACTAACAAATAATAATGCAAAATACAAGTGGAATTTCTGGCTGATGAAAATTGAATGGGAGAGGGTGGTTAAAATGAAAAGTTAACATCTGAAATTTGGCGCAGTTTCATTTTTAAGGGAAGAAATAATTCTCTACCACTGATGTGTAATTTGTACAAAGACAAGGTTTAAAAAAAAGTGAATGAGCGAAGTCAGGAAGGTCGGGTGTTAAGTGGGATTTCTGCAGAGAAATTATACAATAACAGTTTGGAAAGAAGACTTAGGTGAAACTAGAATAATGACATCCTGAATACTGTTTGGCCACAAACAGTAGAAATTTCTCCCTTTGTAATACCTCCCACTTTATCTCTGCAAGATAGGATAGGGAACAGAGCGAACTCTGAACATCAGAGAACTACATTCAATCTGCAACAGCAAAGAGAGAAGAAACCATGAATGTGGGATGCTATTTATTCCAAAATATTCTTTGACATTCCCTAGACTTTTTTTTTTTTTTTTTATTTTGCTACTGTACTTGCCAAACCATGCTAGGGTGTTATGCTATTTTAGACATGAGTTAACAGGTCTGTTACATACACACATTTCCACATTCCAATGAGACCTATTATATTCTTTTTCTCCCTCCCCTGCCCTCCACCTCCCCGCCACCACACCGCTCTCTCTCCTTCTCCACCCAAATAGTGCCCTCTCCCTCCATGCATTTTCCCTTGTTATTTAACACTGCCCAATTACTGAATGTTTCCAAGGCCATGCAAACCCACAGGACTGAGAAATACCACGTGTCATGATTGAGTCTGCAAAATGAAGTGGCTGCAGCCAGACGCCAGGTAAAACAGAGCAAATGGCAAGGCAAAGGAAGAGTTTTGACTCAGCTGATAATTGAGGGGTGGGAACAGGCCTTAAGGGGTCTGGCCGCCCTTGTTCCTCACCCTGAGATGTGTGGACCAGCAGCATCAGCTGATATCTTGTCAGAAATGCAACACTTGGGGCCCACTCTGAATCAACCCTCCTGAACTAGAATCTACGTTTTGACAAGATGCCTAGACAATTCAGAGGCACAGTAAAGACCGAGAAACACTTCACTATGTCAGTCTCCTACCACCAGGAAACTCAGAAAATGTATCAGGAATTTAAACATTTAGATCCAACGGAGGAATATTTAGAACTTCTCTTGCTAACATATTTCAGGAACTATCAATGGCCATAGCAATCAGGATGCAGTCACACATCTCCTCATCCTTTCTGTTACTACCTTTCTCATCATTTACTAGGATTTCTTTGCTCTACATAGAGGTCTGCTTTCTCCCAATAATTTCATGGCAAAGTATGAAAACTACAGTGTAAAATGTGGGCTTTGGAACAGAGACCTGAGGCCTGCATACCCTCTACTCAGTCAGCTATTTAATGCTGTGTGGGGTTCTCCACCAGTCACCATTCCCAGTGAAATGTACTCACAGATGGGGAAAAATGGGGGGTGGGGGGGGCGGTGTTGCCCCTCCCAGAGGCATTTTCACTCAACTCAAAAGAAATTACTGAGCATATAACATTTGACAAAGGAAATGAACATTTATTTTTTTCCCTTTTATGCTAAGGAGTTGGGTTCAAGGACATTCGCGACTCCCTGTATCACGTTTTATAGGCATCAACCCCCTTCATAAGGCCAGTCCTGCACTCACTGCAGAGGGGAAGGATAGGGTTTTTCTTGGGTGGTGGGGAGAAGAGGGGATTCACATCACTTGGGTTTTTATTGGAAAGTGCCTTCTAAGACTTGGAAGGGATGGAAAATTACAAGTGAAGGATCAAGGCAGAGTTATTCAAAGTCACCTTAAAAAAGGGGAGAATTGCTCCATGGAAAGACGAGTCAATCTGCAAAGGGGCTCATTGCCATGGAAGCTTCGTAAAGGAAGAGTCCCAGAGACAACCAGTGGCAGAGCCCATCCAAGCACTCTGGTGAAGGCACTGCCCACTATCAGAATCTGAGTGTGAGCATTTCCTGTCCCACTAAAAATCCATCCTTATGATGGAGAGGGATGCAGTACATGTGACCACAGACTATTTCTGATCCTATTCATAAGATCATTTCTATTATGGTTTGAATGTTCTAAGCTAACTTAACCTGATGTTACTACACATCCAGTTTATCTCAGTCCTACTATTCAGATTCCACCCTACCAAAAAAAATAATTAAGATTTGACTTTCCTTAAAGCTTGATTATAGCAAGGAAAGAGTTAATCATGTGGATTCCACCATTCTGGCTCTTAATGCCATAACTTCTTACAATGAATGAATGGTCTGACTTTCTAAATAATACATCAGTCTAAAACCTGGGTTAATGTGAATCTTCCCATATGAAAGGGATACTCAGTCAAGATGCTGACAAATCATCTTTCTGGTCCTACAAGCCCGGGAGCTAAAGACAGAATAGAATAACTTTATCAAGGCCCAAATGGCTGCTCTAATAAAATCTAGTGAGCTTCTCTAGTAAGAGACAATCCTGGGCCCTTACCCTCTGGTAACCACATTATTGTTAACATGGGATTATAATTAATCTCTAAGGTCTGTGGTCCACGAAACTGTAGGACTCTTTAGAACGATTTGCTCCTCATGTGGTGCTGGGAATGCCATGGGGAGATCAAAAACCAATCCTAAAGTTGTCCAGGAGGAGTCATCTATCTAGTTCTCAATAAATATTTTCTGCGTTTCTCCATGTGCCTGGCACTGTGAGCCATGTTGGGAATACTTTGAGTTGGGAAATAGACAAACAAGAATCTACAATGTAATGTGTTAGTGCCATAATAGAGGGATGTAAGAAATGCAGCGTGCACAGCAGAGGAGGTGCCCACCTCTTCCTGGAGGGTTCAGGGCAGTTTTCTAAATGAAAGTTGTATTTGAGCTGAGACTTCAAGGGGAAGAAGGACTGATTGGTCAGGTAGGGGATTTGGAGAGAGAAACTGACTGGTCCTGCAAGATAAAATGGCTGACGCTATAAAGCAGTTGAATGGCAAGGAAAACAAACAACTATGACTGTTGGTAGTTAAGGAACAGGATAGGAATAGGTCCTGTAGCCTTGCTACTAAAGTGTGCTCTGTGGATCAGCAGCATCTGCTGGGATCTTATTAGAAACACAATCTCAGGCTCCATCTGAATCAGATCGTCTGAATCAGACTCCGTATTTTGGTGTGTTTGGAGAACTATATGTATTTCCATATGGGTAGATGGTAAAGTCATTAAGGAATAGTAGGAGATAAGCCTAAAAAGTAGTGCAGGGCTACTAGTCATATTTGCCATACAAAAGGGCAACTTTAAGAACTTGGGACTGGAGAGATATTAGATGTGCATATTGAATGTGTTTCTAATAATCGTAGCATGGAGAATGGATTGGATCTAAGTTCACTAGTTCTGGCAAAAAACAACAACACACACAAAAAAAACAAAAACAAAACAGCTAAATTAAGGTTGGGCAGTGGAAGAGGAGAGACACATTGAGAGGCTTTTAAGAAGCAGACAGAACAGAAATTGATGATGGATGAGTGTGAGGAGCATGGTTCCCAAGTTTGTGACTTGGATACCTAATTGGATGATGATGCCATGCACGTCGAAGAAGACAGTGAAAGCAAAGCAGGTTTGAGGGGTCAGAACAATCTCTTCCAGGCATGTGGAATATAGAGGACTTGGCGCACAGGGATGCAGAAATATCTACTCTGAATTGTATATTTGAACCTGAGCTAAGGAGAGTGATACAGAAATATGGATCTGGAAGTCATCAACATAGGGAATTATTGACGCCAGGAACAGAGAGATTATTTTCCAAGGAGGTTGTGTAAAGTGAGAAGGGAATTCTTCCTCTGCTTATTTCTCCACAAAATCTTTCCCTCCTTCCCCCACTGCCCCACTACAAAAGTTCTAGGACACTGTTGCCATTACTGGGAAGAGCAAGTTCTGGGTTCTGGAATGTTTTGTGACACCCCTAATTACCTCTAAAATATTTCTGTCCAAAACCCGACTTCATTATGGTTCTACCTTGAATTAGATGAATGTACAGGAACCTGATTTTCAAATGCATATTAAAAAAAATTAACGTTTCCCATCTTAAGAAGTACATGTGCATTTTACAAGATTGTTTCCCTCGTGCCTAAATTTAGAACCATACACCAAAGGACATGCAATTCCCTGGTAATTTCCAACACCAAAGCCCACCAATAACAGGAATTCTTGGGAAACAAATTTTGTGTTGATTGTCCTACTGCACTATTAAAGGGAAAGCTACCAGGACTCCCTCAATAAAAGGCTCATTAAAATGAGGAATGAAGTGATATTATGTCTGGGATTGTCTTTAAAATAATCTAGTGGAGTTCAGGAGAGAGGAAAGGGAATAAACATGAAAGCAAGACTGGTCCTGAGTTGATAATTATCAAAGCTGAGTGAATAGTACTTGGAGTTACTCTTGATATGTTTGAAACTTCCAAAATAAAAAGGTTTTGTAAAAAAATACAAGGAATGACAATCACAAATTGGACTCAACTTTTTGCTCTGAACCAGATTTCTAAGGACAGGGCAGGACATGAAGTAAATAACAGTTTTATCTTTGGATTTGCCAATAGTCTCAAACTATCGCTCTTTGCTTACGGCGTTTTTGTCATTCCAATTAATCCAACATCATTCAACACATTCATTAACATTATACTTACTACATCTTCCAAATCATAATTAATACAAATAAGACCAAGTATTTTATGGTGGTATAAATCACTGGGAAAATCTTCTCAATTATGTAGTTGATGAAAGCAATAAATGATAATAATTCTGCAAATTCACCTCAAGATGATCCTCAAAAGATCCATAAGGTGCATTCATTTCATTTAATTCTTACATAGCACACTGAAATATCTCCAATATTTCAAAAGTCAAAGTTAAAAAGTGAAAATATAATGGAAGTTATGTCTAATTTGGCTTTTAAGTTATTGGTGGGTGGGGAGAGATTTTTCATGAGAAATACTTATAAATATAGCCTCTAGGTCTCTCTCTTAGCTTCCCATTTAGAAAAAAATCAGGAAGCATTTTTTAAAACATTGAATTTTTTTTGGTCACAATTACAAAAATTCCAAACATAAAGGGAGCAAAAAAAGGTGTGTTTATTTTTGATGCCATAATGCCCCATTAAAATAATATAGGAATAAAGAATCAATAACGTGATTGCCAATATTATCTATTGCTGTAAACAGGATTCCTGAGTCTAAAAAGGTTGAGAAATAATGAATGCTGTTCTTCAATCCACACTGATATTCTTACCCAAATATACCTGAATACATGTTGCATAAAATAATTAGTATGACTAAATATACCTAAAAATATTGTTATCTAGAACTTGACTACATGAGTAGAATATATTTTTCCCTTTATTATACAATTTGTTTAGATCATTTGCCTGTTTGCTTTCAAAACCATCACTGATTTCTTCCCCAATCTGCACTGTATTTCAAGGGGCAATCTCTGAAACCACATTGCCCAGGATCCCTTTCAAACTAACTTCCTGTTAGGGTTAGCCAATGGGAAGCACTAGTGGGAGATTTGCGGGCGGAGAGCAGGGAGAAGCTAGAGTATTTTTTCTCCTCTTTCTACTTTGACTAATGACTGTGTCTCCTAAATAGATCAGTTTCCATCAGGGAGCCTCACCCTTTATCCTTCTAGCCTTCAGGAAACAGGCCCTCCCTTTGTGACTGTGGGCAGTCCCAGTTCCTACCCAGTGGTGCTAGCCTCAGGGCCCAGGTAACACTACCTTCTGCCTTGGTTCCTCCAGCTCTAAACGTGATAGAGGCTTCCTGCTATTGCTAACTCTGGGTTGCCATCCTTCCTGTCTTACTTTCAAGCTTTCCTAACACTTTTGTAATTATTTCCCCATAAAAAATGTGTTCAAGGAAATACATCAGGTACAGGCTCTGTTTTCCTGACTGGACCCTGATCATACTCCTCATCTTTAATTTTGCAATTTTCTAGTCTTTTTAAAAATGCCATTATTTTGTGTTGGCACAATTTTTGCTCTTACAAAATGATTCTATTTATTGTTTATGATCAACTGCTTCTTAAAATGTGGCAAGTATTCTTACAAGCAATTTAATTATTTTGCTGTGTACTGATGAAAGATCGTTTCCAAACATTTGAAAGAGATTTTTATTTTTAAAATTGGCATCAGTGTTGTTCTGTTTCGCCCAGAGGATCAGTCAATAAACTACATATTAATTTCTTACCACATATAGAATACTAAAAATAGATTTTAAAATATGAGCCCTCCCTGAGAAGGGACTTACCACCTTTCTATAAAACATTGGACATACTAATTTTAAAAGACTATAGGATATTAGTAAACATGTTTGCATTACAACATAAATATTTACATGTACCTTTACTTGTTTGTGCAATAGGTCCATTCCTAAAAAGTTACATGTAAATCAAGTCAAATATCATTTTGTTAAGTAATGCAAAACATAAACAATACAGAGGTTTATAAAGGAGAAATCCACCATTCTGCCTTCTTCCCCCTTCATTCTTTCCCAGCTTTACTAATTGTATTCCGCAGAGGTGAGTATTAGTAAATATTTGGTGTGCATTCTTCCAGACACTGTTCAATACACATTAATTAATGCAATCATTCAACAAATATTTATAAGCATCTACCACGGGTTAGGAACTTTCTAGGCACAGGAGATACAGCAGTGGATGAAAGAGACCAAGCTGCTACACGAAGCAGATATTTCAGCGGGGAGACAATGATGAACAAACACATGGATACACAGTATGCAGATAGAGGCTTAGTAATAGAGGCTAAGAAGGAAAATAAATGGGGAAGAGGGAAGGAGCAATCCTTCTATTTTAGTGTCTTCTCAAGAGTGTGTTGCTCTCCAGATTTTGGGGAGGTTACCTTTTGATACAAATGTTTAACTGGTTGACAACCACATCTTTTAGTCTCTTGGAGTAGGAAAATGATCCAGACAATCTCCTGCGATTCGTTTCTTCCCTATCACTTTGCTATCAACAACTTCACCATTAAACATATAATTAACCATTAAACATATAATTATAAATTTAATATTTATAAAATTCTAACAGTTTCATGGTTCTTCTCCGTCATTCACTTTCTATGCTAACACACAGGTACTTTCTCTGTTCCCTGGCCCACAGCCACACAAATTGGGTCACATGGGTCAAGGTAGAAATGAATCAATAATTTATTTGTGCTGCAAAAGCAAGGCAACTTGTCTGACAATTTCACTACACCCTTCTCAGAGTCTCAGAGTACTTGACACACCCAGGACTTCCTGCAGAAAGCTCCTGATACATCAAATGCTAAGTACCATCACAGCCTGGCCGCAAATTAGTGGACAGGGCTTAGCTCCTGAGTCAATGGCTAGAGGTTCTAGACAGGTCATCAGCACTTGAGGGACTAATATCAACGCCCTGCCCTACACCAGGTGCTTTAAACCAGGTCCCGCTGGACGCTATCTCCAGGGGATATAACTCTGATGCTTGCAACTATGTCAGCAAGCATAGAGCGCAATGGAAGTAAATGTGCAATAGATGTCACGAAGTAATGGAAGCAGGGTATACTAAGAAGGGCTGTGCAATCAAGAAAAACGTGGACAGAGAACTGAACGATGGAGAATGGCAGGCAGAGGAGTGCTGACCCAAGAACAACCTCTTCTGAGAGATGCTGTTGGATCACCAGGTATCCTGTCAGCCTCTTGGAGCATCACTACATCGCAAATGCCAGAAACTTTCTGGTCTGGGTGTAAGCTAAGGTAGTCTTGGGTCCGCCTTACTTCCCCCAGGTTTATCCTTACTTCAAATCCTGACAGGGCTTAACTAACAGAAGTTAACTGACGTCACCTCATAGCAATAAAGTAGGATTAAAACTGCATTTACGGAAATTTGCCAATGTCATTTATACAACAAGATGACCCTCTCTGCCTGGTTAGTGAGGTCAGTTACCAATAACTCATTCCAAAGGTCCATTGTACACAGAGCACTTCAGAAAATATCAACGACAGGGTGCATAGGGACATTATGACCCAATGAAAGTGAAATGTATAAATACCAATGCCGGGACAAAGTTTTACAGGAAGTTTAACACAACGAATTGCATCATTGCAACACAGTCGTGACGAAGACTGCGGAGACTAGACCTATGCTGCCAGGGTTCAGGTCCCAGCTCCCCAGCTTAGAAGCAGTTTAACCCTGGGTCAGTTATGTCCATCTTTCTATGCTTTAGATTTTTTTCACTTGTAAAATGGGAATATTAATAGTTTACCTGTCACAGAGTGGTGCGAAGATTAAATGGAGTTAATATATGTAAAACGCTGACTGTTATATTACTATTTATAGCTTATACTAGTTGGAAAATGGCATACACAAACATTGAGAATGGTAGAAAGAAAAATATTGTTTCAATTATATTTTTATCTTTTATACCCTGTTTCCCCGAAAATGAGACCTAGCTGGATCATCACATCAGCTCTCATGTGTCTTTTGGAGCAAAAATTGATATAAGACCCGGTCTTATATTATCTTATATTATATAAGACCCTGTCTTATAGTAAAATAAGACCCTGTCTTATATTAATTTTTGCTCCAAAAGACATGTTAGAACTGATGGTCTGGCTAGGTCTAATTTTGGGGGAAACACGGTACTTGCACTAGTATTTTACTGTGCATAAAGGTTCCCTCACAAGACTGTAAGATCTGGGAAGTCAGAAGCCATGTTTAAATTGTATATCATTGTTTCCCACCAACTGTCATAGTTTCTAGCACATAATAGGTGCTCAAGAATATTTGTTAAATTAATAAACGGATAATCTACACCTACGTTTCTGCCCTTTTATCAATACACTCAATTAATAGTAAGTGCTGCCGCATTTTTTTCCTTTTCATCTTCCCAATACAGGTTTTATCTATTTACCTTGCTGCTCCATTTATCTGACATATAAGTTTCCTCTGTAATAGTGCAAGGGGATTTCAATTTGCTGTGACTATATTTCTACATGATAAAGCACTTTTCCCACTTGTACATCTTTTCATTCTGTTCTTTAAGTACAATCAAATTATCACATCTATTCTTCATGCTGGAATCTACTAAACACAGAGTAGGAAAACTCCAGAACATCCAGTACCCAGTGTGTCCCTGGATCACCCCCACCCCCCATAGATTGACTCTGAATCTGTTATAATTGATTTACCACGACCTGCATGTGCATAAGAGTAGTGCTGGAATTCCTCATGGCATCCTTAGATCTTTTTTTGCCACATTCTTTTCGCTGATTCTAAGAGGAAGCTAACCATCTCGGCTCTGGCCTGGGCCACAGATGTCTTCCACATCAATCCCATCTGTGATCCTGATGGAAATGATAGTTAAAATTTGTTGCATCTGTTATTGGACCTGTCTTTGTAGTAGGAGTAATGAAATTTGGCTTCCAAACTAATTCATCCTAATGCAGAGGTCCAAAAATAATCCTGCAATTAAAATACTAAAGGTAGAAATAACTGGGAGATTAAAAAAAAAAAGTGAATGTGGGAAACATTTCTTTTTCAATGAAGAAGCATGACAATTTTGAAAAATATCAACTCCAAGAACTATTTATAATCTAACCTAGTAGAAAATAAAATTATACAAAGATAAAAGTAAAAAGCATTTTATTGGTAGACCGCAAACTGGGAAATGGGGAGAGCATTTGATAACTTGAAATTTGCTCTTTCTAAAACACTATTTTTATAGTGAACTGGGAAGTGGCTATTGTTTGATTTTTTTAAATTATCTGTGAACATATGGGGTAAAGAAAAGGAACATAACCATGATTACAGTTCAAGTATATCTAGAAGAGTCAATTAAATTTATTTTCTAAAGGAAAACTAAAAGTATAATTCTATCACTCAAAATTAAAGAAATTTAATTCATGTGTTAAATGGTAATTTTTAAGATTTTCAAATAATGTGTTTTATATTGATTAAGTAAGATAGTGGCTGTTTCCAAATGGCAAAAATGCTGTTGTGTTTATCAAAAATATATTTTTGCAATTTCTGAATTATGTTCTTCATTATCATATTGACAATAAACTTCTAGCCCTAGAAGAAAACTTAATTGCATTTTACTTAGTTTTACATACTCTTTTCATGGATATGTTCCCTCATTTTCCAGCGGCCTCACATGTAACTGCTGGACTAGAGTCCTGTTTTCCCACTCTTCACCCAGGCTCTTGTGAGTATATCCTGACCTGAACAGAATACAGACAGTTTACCCAGTTAACCAGCAAACCCTGGGAAAACTATCTGAGGTTGGGACTATCCAAAGTACATGTGTGTCATCTTCATAACTTCACTAATGGTGAATATTTATTCTGCCATAAGGGATAAAATAATGTTTTCAACAAAAAGAAAGAATTTGGCAAAACAAATATTTAAGTGATAACCAAAGTTTTGCTGGTTAGGAAAAGCTATGAAGTTTACTGAATAAAACATTCTTAGGACTGTTTCACATAGAAGAATCAGAAGTTCAATTTTGAGAAGTAAAAACAAACCCAGAAATTAAATGCTATTCCAGAGAAACCCATTTTGAGTCTTATCTCACTCTGTTGGTTGCACC
The DNA here is from genome assembly GCF_004115265.2 of Rhinolophus ferrumequinum. Taxonomy (NCBI): domain Eukaryota; kingdom Metazoa; phylum Chordata; class Mammalia; order Chiroptera; family Rhinolophidae; genus Rhinolophus; species Rhinolophus ferrumequinum. The sequence continues at coordinate 85,036,395 of NC_046286.1, read as the reverse complement.
AGTTCTCATAGTTATAAAGTAGGATTAAAATTTCGCTTAAAGAAATTTACCAGCATGACTTACACAATAAAATGACCATCTGTGCATAGGAACATAGCTCTGGGATTAGGATGCCTGGATTTCAATCTAGACCCTGTCATTTCCTAGGTGTTCACATGGGGCAATCTGCTTAATCTATCTCAGTGCCTCAGTTTCCCGACATGGAAAAAAAGGTATAGTAATAATAACAACCTTAAAGGATTGTTGTATGGATTAAAAAGTTAGCATATAAAGTTCTTAGGATTGCCGGGGTACATAATAAGTACTCGATAAATATTAGGTCACTATACTGTTGTTATTATGATCAGTGCTAGGCCAACAACAAGAAATATCCAAGGAATGTGAACACTTTAGAAGACAGTGTAAGATGTTGCAAGGGAATATTATGATTCCTTAAGAAGATTATGATGCAGTGGAAGAAAAAAGAAAAAAATGAAAATCCCGTATTTTGCCACACTTTTTTGCCCAAATTTGTGAGGCAAAAAGTACGGACGTGCATTATACATGGGTAGTACTAATTCCGTATATATATAAATGTTTTTAATTTTTTTTTATTTATGCTTATGAGTTAAAAGTGTAACTGTAGAAATCAATAACGATATCCGTATGCAAAATAATATTCTGGAATATAATAATCAGTTTTGTTGACCTTACAACGAACTTGCAACTACGAAGGTTTCTTCGCCTTCTAAGATGTGTAAATATCGTAAATTTGTTACCAGTACATAGAATTTCTTGTACCTTGTAACTGTTCTTGTGTTTTGTAATTATTTGTTACATAAAATTTCTTGTACCACAGTATGTTACAAAATAAATGCTAAAATCCCTTTATAATACAAAAAAACAAGTCCCTAAATGTAATCAAATAAAAATTTGAATAGAAACTTAAAACGAAAGATTTTTCCCTGAAAGTTTGGGCCAAAAATGTGGGTGCATATTATACACGGGAGCACATTATACATGGCAAAATACAGCATAACTGATAATAACAAAAATATTGATGGGATAATAAAAGTTAACTAGGTTAAGTGGAATAATGTAAATAAATGTTACACATGTTAATTATTATTACAATTACCCTACTTCTACCCATTAATGATCAATAAATTAGTAAGTTATGCACATAGTTACACTTTTACTCTAGACACAATAGTTTTTTAAACAGGTGGCTACAAAATTCTTAAAGTCTCATTCAAAAACATTTTTTTAAAGTGACTATTAATTACTTAGCATAAAAAGTAACATCTACCTCAAAACAGCACCTAACAACATATATCTATAAAACATTGGAGGTAATCTCTTTAAAATAGAGATATCAACATTGTTAATCTTGTTCCTGACATTCTAATCAATATAGTAAGACATGAAATTGAAAGAAAAGGTATAGCTATTATTATTTACCGATGGTGCTGTGATCTACTAAAAATATCAAAGAACAAACTGAAAACTGACATAACTAATAAGAACATTTATGAATATAGTTGAAGACAAAGTAAATACAAAACAGTAACTTTCTTAACTAGTAGTACTAATAACAGTAAATGTAAGGAGAGAAAGATTTTTTTCACAATTGGAATGGGAAAAGTCAAACACCTAGAATAACTTAGAAAAGGGTAGAATTTCTCTGTACCCCCTTCCCTCCAGAAAATGATAACATTTTACCAAGAGACAAAAGAAAATTTGAATAAAGGTTATATATCATATTCTTAGATGGGAGACTTGAATATTATAAAAATACCTACTTTTAATGGATTTATAATTTTCAGTCAATTATAATAAAAATATCAGTGACATTTCCTCAAATTTGGGAAGTTAAATGTAATATCCTCTGGAAGGATGGCTGAAGGATAGGTCAGATTGCATTTGCATTTACGAAAATAAGAAAACATGTCTTATACATCCAAGCTTGTGGAGTGAGGGTCATGCATATACATATGCATTGGAAAAGTTTGGAAGGAAATTACTTTTAAAATGTTCACCTCTGAGTGATGGGATTATGGGTGGATTTAATTTTCTTGTTGTCCTTTTGTATTTGCCAAAATCTTTACAATAACTACTAACTGATTTTAGAACCTGAGGAAATACCATTTTTAAGAGAAAAGAATGAAAAAATAAAGAAATAGCTTGGACTTTGGAAGCAAGGATAAACTCCAACAAAAATGATCATTTTGTTGGGGCAGCCAGATGGCTCAGTTGGTTAGAGCACGAGCTCTGAACAACAAGGTTGCTGGCTCAATTCCCGCATGGGATGGTGGGCTGTGCCCCCTGCAACTAAAGATTGAAAATGGCGACTGGACTTAGAGCTGAGCTGCACCTTCCACAATGAGATTGAAAGACAACTACTTGGAGCTGATGGGCCCTGGAGAAACATACTGTTCCCCGATAAAATTTATTTTTAAAAAAATGATAATTTTGTCATGCTCAATAAAAACTGAACCAATATACTGAAAAGCCATTATGCAAGGCCTGTAAACATATCCTGTGCTAAGACTAGGCAACCACACAGGTATAACCTATTAACTTCTTAATTGTTGGCACACACACACACACACACACACAACCAGACACTTAATGCCATATACCTAGGCTTGGCACTCCAGCAGTAAAGGGACTACACATGAGAAGAACCTAGAAATTTTCCAAAAATGAAGATGTCTTTTGAGGAGAAGGACAGATGTAGGTGGTTGTCCCAGGAGAGTACTAGCAGAGAAACGAGATGCAAACTGGCCGCCAACGAGGACAAGTATATTTTGTAGATGATGTCCTGGCCCTGGGTCAAGATTACCAAGGCGACTTACTGAATTTGGTTCCACTTCTCAAGGACTGAGGGAAATGTCCTGGGGACTCAGCACATGATTAGATGCTGTGATGGTCACAAAAACAGTGTACAACATGGCCCTTGATCTCCAGACCTTTCAGTCTGGTTATGGATGCGAGATAACACATGAACAACGTGAAAACAAGACTGAAGACTAAATAGACTAAGTGCCCATATGACAAGTTCAGAGAATTGGTGTAACAGAGGCCACTGAAGGATGATATTTAGGGGCCGGAGTAGAAAGGACAATGTTCGTGCTCCAGGAAACGTGATGTGTAAGTTCATCCTTGCATCCGCTATTTCCTCTTTGATGTGGCACAAGAATCACAAGTCCCACGGGCCAGCCAGTCTCCAGACTACAGTCAGTCCTTAGAAATTTAGCCCACTTCTCAAACAATAGCTTCTTCTCGAATCACATTTTTTAAATCATATCAAGTCTTAATTCATACCACTTTTCTCTGTCAAAACCCTTACTTTTCCTAAATTCGTGAAGTGATATGCCAAGATGTTTTCCACTAAAGTCAATTTATCCAAACTGTGATAATGTAAAAGACTCGAGAGAAACCTTGTTTTAAACAGCTTTGAATCAGATACAAAAAAAACCAATGTGGGCAATGATCCAGCAGGAAAGCATGCTTTTTACATAGACTACTCTTAAGATCAATGTCAACATCAGATTGCATCAAAAATTTCAAAGGGAATTGGATTATTCAGTTTTCTTTGATTGGAATTCAGAGACGAACGGAATTCAGGGTGAGATCTGAAGAGATAAGGCCTTTGTTTTTGAAGGGATACCAAGGTCTTACAGTGGTCAGAGATCACGCCAGTGGACAGGGCTTCAGGTTACAGAAGGAATTCAGCCTCTCACACACAACTGCATTGGCTCCCACAGATAAACATGACATAGCAATCATAGCAGGTTGACTTAATAAAATCACAGCATAACTCATTATAGAAAGTTTTTCATTATGTCACATGGAAATGAGCTCTGTAGAAATTGGTGCATTATTTTACAGGGAATTAACTTAATCATCCAGGATATTTCTAGCACATTATGAAATTGGACCCAGAGTCGGAATTTAAGCATTCCCTGGGTGAGGATAGTTGGTCTCACTTCTGTCCTTGTGTCAGGCAATAACACTGAACAGAAAACACACTCAAAGTGCCCTTTAGCCTCTTTGGGAGAACTTCTTTGACACCTGTTAAATTTTAAAGAGCTCTGTGAAAAGCATTTTCTTAACTATTCAAATGGCTCTTGATTCATTTATGTGCATAGAAATGCTCTGAAAGCTTAAAATTGAAAGTACTCTACTTCCTAACATTGTTTCTTGGGTGTTCGTTCTCACTCGTCCTTGATATGGACCTACTCATAAGTGTGGATAGCCTATTTACAATTCTTAGAGGCCCAAATCATGCAGATTTGACACTGTTCTCCTGCAGTTTACAGTCAATTATTCTGATGAGTCAATATGATTAGACCACATTGTGCCTTTATGATAAATTTTATCTGAAATCCTTGGTAATTTAAGCCCCAATTCCAAATAGATGAAACGAAATTATAAAGCTATAGATACGATTGAAATAACCAGATCTTCACCACTTTCACCACTGATGTGGATGGCTAAGTGGACAATTATGTAAACATATCATGTCAATAAGGCCAAAAGTACCAAATATACCATGTCACACAAAAGTTGACAGTCACACAGAGATATTTATATCCATATACCACAGCCTACAACTTTCCCCAATGGACCAAATTCTTCACTCTTCTGTGTCATTGGAAAATTTGTTCTCTCCTGAAATACCTTTCTCCTCTTTGCCTGGCTAATCCCTTCAGGAATTACCACCACCAGAATGTCTTCTCTGGTTTGAGGTGCCGCAATCAGGCTCCCCAACACTTTCCTTACATGATGCACCTGAAGCAAACACTCCTGAGGAATCAGGCAACTTGGATTCCAATCCTGGCTTGGTCATTTGCTAGTTGTGTGGACCTTCCCACAAGCTCTCTCAACTTAGTTTCCTCCTTTGGAAAATAAGGGTCATGACAGTGCTTGCCTCATAGGGCTGATTTGAGAATCAAGGAAGGATGCTTCTACAAAAAGTAGAGAGGAGCCTACCACACAGCAATGTTTGATAAAGATTAGCCCATGTACATTCACTCAGTCAGAACCACTGTTTTTCCCTTAATACATTTAAACTATTTAAGCTAGGGAAATTTTCTTGATATTTTGCATGTTATGTTATATATTAACACATTTTCCAGAAATTCATACAATCTAAATATGTAATCTAAATTCAGTTGTTAAACTGTTGAAAATGATTTTATAATGAATGGGACCAAATTATTATTCAGGAAAAGCCCATTTCCAATTTTATTAAGAAAATGAGTAAAAAGATAGGCTTTGGGCACAAAAAGCAGATTCCCTCTCCCCCTGCCCCCCCCCCCGCCAGGAATACATCAATTCTATAATCTAAGTTTCTTGGGTCTGTAAATAACTGTATAGCCCCCATAATGAGAAAGAATGATTGCATTATCTTTAAATATTGAAATCTATTCAGTAGGAAGAAATAGAATACTTGGCCATGATAAAACAATGATCAAATAACTGTTGAGATTTTTTTTTTAATTGTGGACCTGCAAATGCTATTTCTCCTTCTCTGTCTATTGTTTTGGTGTTTTGCACAGCCTGTTAGTTGTTTTCTTTTAAAAGATATCAAACAAGAAATAATGATAAAAGAAAATTCAGAATCTCCTTGTTATGAGAGTTTTAAGAACTGAGAATCTGAATGACCTTTCTGAAAATGGCTGACAAAGTGCTGAGTCAAAATTCTAAAAAGCAAACAAACAAAAACAGAAAGGAATCCTAGTGAGATTATTAAATCCCAAGGACAAAGAGAAACCCTAAAAATTTTCCAAGGAGAAAAGTAAATGGGTTACTTAAAAGACCAAAAATCAGTTTACCATCATATTTTATATTAACAATTGAGTACTAAAGGATAATGGAGAAATGCTTTCCAAAGAACTAAGAAAAAATTATCTTGAACGTAGATTCCCATAACCAAATAAAATATTAATTCAGTATGAGGGAAAAAAATATATTGTTACATATGTTACAAGAAGATGAGGGAAAAAAAAACATTAGCACTTATAGTTAAGGCTAAGTTAGTTTTGACAATGTGGTTATGAATCTTAATGCAATTAGGAAATGTCAAGAAAATGAGGACTAGCATTTTAAAAATTAGTAATATAGAAAATTCTAAGTGATGTAGTCAAAAATATAAAGTAGAGGAGAAAAGGGAAACGTAAAAGCATTCTACCAGTCTTGTCATGTTCGGGGGAAGGAAGAATGTATAGATTCAGATTAATTCTCAGTGTTGATTGAAATATATAGATTTAACTGTTTAGTAAAATCGTAAGCATGGTTAGCCCAGATTTAATGTGAGAAGGTTCTATCTAAGATAGATGTGAATATAGGAGGTGGAGTCCAGTGAGGGCCATCGTTGGAGAGCAGCGACCAAAAGGAGAGAGCCTAGCAAAATGAGAACATAACACTCCCTGACCCAGCAACTCTATTTCTAGAAACTTAACTACAGAATTCTTGCACATGGGCCGACATACATGTGTATAGTTAGTATTGTGGAGCCCAATCCACATGTTCTTCTAAGTGGAATTGGTTTATAAGGTATGTATTCCTTAACATGAAGTACTATGTAGCCATTAAAACTATTGGAGTAGATTTATTACAAAGACATGGAAGGATAGTATTTCATGAAAAATGTGCTGAAGATAGTATGTATGATACGATCTCAGATTATAAAACTGAAAACTCAGAATGTGTATATTAACACACATTTGTGTTTATAATACATAGAAAAAACTGTTGCAAGCAAAATAAGTAGGACTAGAATTGGAAATACATAGCCAAAAAGGATACTTAAATTTTCTTATATGTTACTTTGTGTTCTGGATATTTTCTACGATAAACATGTACTACTTTTGCAATTTTATAAACAAACAAAACAAGAAAAATGAATACATATATTATGCTTTATTGATGCAAAGTATTGTATTTTATGGTTTAAAAACTATAAAACCAATCTGTTTTAGAGAGAGTGGAGAGATGAAGAATCTATTGCTAGATATGGGATGCATATTAGACTTTATGTGACATCATCAGCAAGCAGTGAAATCCAGCTATTGGAGTATTGGAGAGAGGAAGAGAGGGAAGGAGGGAGGAAGGGAAGGAGGGTTGGAGGGAGGGAGGGTTGGAGGGAGGGAGGGAAGAAAGAAGGGAAGGAGAGTAATAGAGTTAACAAATATCTGAGCAGATACTGCCTCACTCAACAGAAAATGACCTCTTTCAAACCATGATATGATTTAAATATGTTGTCGGCTTATACTATGTGAAATGTGGTATTTATCTCTAAATAGATTACGAGTCTCTTCACCTACACCTTCCATCTGGACACAACAGCTAAAAACCACTAAAAGGAGAGGGAAGCAGATACAGACTGTCAGGGCAGCAATTATTTTACCTTTGGGAACTGAAACTATTTTTACTCAAAAAGAAAGTTTGCAGAGACAGCATTTTCATATTTGGCTTCATAATGCTACACACACAAAAAAAAATGATTTGCTAGGAAAAACATATAAGAAAGTGGTGCATATCAGTTGTCCTAAAAAAAGACCCAAAGATAGCAATAGCCAATATTTTTATCAGTCTCTCTCTCTCTACTTTTATTGAACTTCCATTTTGCGACTAGATATAGAGGATGAAAAGTTAAAAAAGACATTATCTGGGCTCTCAAGGAGTTGATGCAAGAGTGGAAGATGACCTAAGTAGTTAATTATAGAGCAGTTTGGGAAGTTCTATAATAGAGACAAATAAAGTACATCCTGACTTGGCTACTTTGGGAATTACGCAGTTTTGAGCAAGTTGCTTAATCCATGTATGCCTCCGTTTCCTCATTCATAAAATAGATATAACAAGTGCACTACCTAACATGAGTGTTCTGGGGACTAAAGGAGATAACACACAGAATCCTACACAAAGTAAGCAGTCAGTCAAAGTGAACTACTAGTATTTGGGGAGACCAGATAAGGACTCTGGACGTAGACTGCCTGGGTTTGAAATTTTATTGCGGGAACATGTAAGTGGTTATGTTGAGTCAGGTTTCTCATCCAAAATTTGTGCGTCCCAATATCAGAGTTTGCTGTGCAGATTGAATGAGATCATCCATGAGAAGGATTTAGATCAGAGATTGGAACCCAAGAATTCGATTAATGTGAGTCATTATTACTGTCAAGATGCTATAAAAGGAAATAACAAACTCCTCTTAAGGGTGACAGAGAATGTTCTGAAAAAGAAATGGCAGCAGAAGGACTGGTCCCAAATAATTAGCAGGAGTGCTCCAAACAGGAAATATGAGGGAGGATCACGATAGGCCAAGAAAACGGCAAGAATGAAGGCATAGAGAATTTAATGATGATGATGATGATGATACAGCATGTTCAGAGAAAATGTGTGAAAACGTCCTAGAGGCTCTAGGAAATATGAACTGGAGTTCAGCAAAGAAATGATAAGCCAGAGAACTTTATTAATGCACTTGGGGTTATTGAAGAAATTAGGACAGAGCAAGGGTGTGTGGGGTGAGCAAACTGTAAATAGATCCCCTAGGAAAACAACTTCAAAAGGCAGGAGGAACCAGCAAAGCAAGCCCAAGAAGAAAGCATAGAGAAGGAGAGCTGACGAAATAAAAGAGACTGAGAAGGGTAAGAGTTTCAATAAGGAGCAACTGGTCAACCATGTCAAATGTTGCATAGATGTCAAGTAGGGTGACAATGAAAAGTGAGGCCATTGAACTAGCCAATTGGAAGAATGCTGGTGAGAGAGCACTTTTAATTGTGTGGTGTTGGTGGAAGCCAGACTGTAATGGGTTGAGGAATTAATGAGATGTGAAGACACTAAGTATTGACTAAGTATAGACCTCTTTCAAGAAGTTTAGTGATTTAGAAGTGAGAGAAACCAGCCTCATAGAAACTAGAAGGCATTAACTTCTAAAAATTCAAGTAAGCACAATTCACATGAGGTAAAAAGGGTAAACTTCCCGAGGCATCCAAGAAAACAAAAAACAACAACAACAAAACAAAACAAAACAAAAACTACAGCGAGAAAATAAAGAAGAAAAAGGAATCCAATACTTTGCTGCTTAAATGGGACCAGGGGATGACGGCAAAGGTGTGAGGTAGGGCAGAAAGTTGAAAAACAGAAAACTTTAAAATGACTAGGAAATTAAGATTCCTTGTAGAAAGGGCAAGAAGCAAGCTTAAACCTCTACAAAAGAAGTGATCAGAACGGAAAAGCAGTCCCTTCTCTCCCTCAGATTGAGTCAGGGACATGGTCACTTCAGACAACAGGGTCCTGGTTAGAATTCTGACTCCTGTGCACCAAATGGCTGGCCCTCCGTTCTAAGTCATGGGGAAATGGCTAAACATGAACGCCTGCATTGGCAGCTACAGAGGTTTGTCTCTGGCTGAAGTTAGGGTCCCCTTTAGCCAGGGTCAGACTCTAGGTCCTCTCGTGGAATATTCATCTACCTGAGAGGCTGTTTGCTAAAAAGTAAACCTGTCCTGAACAAGCCAGCATGAGAAATTTGAGGAAAACATAGGAAAGGACTGCCAAACAATATGAATGATTAAATTTAGGAATGAAAGAGAATATTGGATGGTTTATTTATTTATTTATTCATTTGGAATCGCTAGAAAAATCTGCCTTGGAATACTTCAATCAAGTCTTGGATTATAGGCCAAGTGTTTTTAGAAAACGTGATTAGTCGCTTTGCTCTGCTGGTTCTCAGTTCCCACCCACATCTGTAGAATAAGAAAGATTAGTTCTAAGTCCCTCCAACTCTAAACTTGATGAAATTTAAAAACTCCTTTGCACTGCCTTCATTTTCACAGGAATATGTGTCCCTGAAACAACGCTGAAGCCCTATCTTCCTAACCATATTGTTAGCCCCAATTTTGTTTCGGTTTCCTTCTTTTGTCTAAAAGAAGGTAGAAAATGTGTTAAAAGATAAGACAGTTTTAGGACACCCTGGGTGAGGCCAGTTGTTATCCAATCCGGAGGCTTTTATGTGGAAAACGCCCCTTAACTAGGCTAGCCTACTTTGAAATAAACATTTTGATGAAACATTCTGCAGAGAAGAACTGGTTCTTACATGAAGAAATTAATGCCTACACCCCAGTGCAATAGTGAATTCCTTCCGGAAACATTTTCTTGTTGTTATGTAAACATAACCTAAGTGGGTCTGTTAGAGATAATTGTTAATATTCTCCTAACCTAGTGACTTGGGGAAGAAGAAAAGGAGATGGGAATTATTAAGAGGGAATGTAGAGGCAATGAGGGAAGGGCCCGTTTACTTGTTAACAACCAACTGTGTCTTTTGTAGACCAGAGACTGTGAGAAATTATTTTTATGCTCCTGGTTTGTATTTCTTTTTCTCTTCTGGTTACTAAGTATGATTACAGATCATACTGGTTACTGAGGATTTCTCAGGTACTCTTTCCTTTGCATATGTGAATATGCTTATCAGAATACCCTTTGCATCTTGAAAATAATTATGGACAAAAGTCATATCTAAGTCATAACATTTGCATTGTAAATATATTATTTTTAGAGATGAGAGCATTTTGTTTTTTAGTACATTTTAATCTGTTCTCAGCATAGTCTATTGCTAACTTATTTCATAGAAAAAGAACTAAGGACTTGGCTTCTGATTGACCTCATAGCAAAGAGGTTGAAGGCCTTATGAGTATATGTAAGAACTCGCAATTTGGCAAATTCCGTCAGATCTCAGTGTTTATGGAATGGCTGAGACATGTGTAGGCCCCACGTGAAACTTGGTGTTTCCAACCAGAAGAATGAGATGAACCCTTCAGGTTAAAAAGGGTCTGGCAGGGGCTGCCATGTTTCTGCTACCCTTTTAACCTCCTGAGATGCTCAGAGATCCCCGCACCCATGTTTGAAGTTCTCTTGGAGTTCCATCAAACAGCAGTCTTTGAAGGAAAGATTCCCAGACATAAGATGGGGCATTCCTCTGTTGAGCTGGCTCTTTTCTAAACCATTTGGGCTACTCTGTCTTTCACTGCCCTTTCTGAAAAATTTCATAACAAGCACAAAAAAAAAAGTTAAAAAAAAACCTGGAAGAGGGCAGTAGTCTAACACTAACCTGCAGAATTTAAAATTCCGGCCAAGATCCAGTGTTTGTTTTACCTCTGGCTTGCCAGGAGACCTTAAACCATCAGCAAAACATCTTGGTGACTTAGTTTACCATGAAACATTTGCCTACTCCGGGGTGTTGTGAAATAAAACGTTCTCTGAGTGTTATAAACTTCCATGTTTGCATAATCTCTCCAGCATTTAAAGTGTGTTGAGCTAATCCAGATGGGGACATGCAGCAAAATCAGAATTCAAATGAACCAGGTGGAAGCGAGTTACTATTATTGTGTTATGAATGAGGCTGCACCAAACTGAGTTATCTGAGCAAAGAACAGCCGCCTGCACCACCTCTGTGAGATGCTGCAGTTTCTGGTGGGAGTTTTTGTTTGTTATTCTTGTTGAGTGGATCCTTAACAGAATACACTTGGGAGACCGGTGTGAGACAACCCAGGTTTAGGCTTTAATTTTCCTGATATTCTGTTTAGGGGAAATAGTTTGAATCCAAAAGGATGTCATTGAGTGCAAACATAAACCTGGAGCTGGGCCCATTGGGCGTGGATCACAGGGGCTATTAATCCACAACCTTCCATTTGTAAATATGCAGGAGACTGAGTCAGTAGGAAAAAAAATAATTTTAAACATCTGTGGTATTCTTTCTGTTCCAGATTAATTACACTGCTTGTTTGTTGATGCTGACCAGAATTTTCAATCTTCTGATGCTATGCTTGGAACGTCATAAGTATTTTTCTATGTGTTTATCACTTATGTCCCATGAAACTTTATCTCTGCCACAGTCTGTCTTTCATAATTTACTTTAGGTTCCAATTTTGTTATTTTACTCACCTGCTCCAGACTTTTTGTTTTTCCTTTTATGCTGAACAACATGCAACTCTTCCTCATCAAGTATTTATTATTACTTTGAAGAGACACCTTGTAATACACAGTCCCACACTCATACACATCATTCAATCAAAATGATGATATAAATGAAAATCCAAACATGCTGTTTAATCATTTGGAGAGGTTGATAATTATTTTCAATCAGCTAGGATTGCTCTGCTAGTTCAAAGAATTATTAATGAGAGCCAAATTTGTTAATAGATTGTGAGCAACCCTTTTCTGTGAGTGCGGGAAGATATCAGAAAGGAAGTTCTAGAAGTTGCTATTTAGCCTTCATATCATGCCCTCATGAAGCCCATACTCTGCCTCTGAGTTAGCCAAGAGTTCAGCTGCTGAAACATCCAATGTACAATCCATAAAGTTAACTGTCAGGAGCTGAATCCTTGGCAGCTCCAAATAGAGAATCACAAAGGGTTTTGTTGTTGTTTTCTAAAGTAGCCCAATTTGGAAATGAGAAATGAGCCTGTCCTTTGCAACAGGTGAAGCATCCATCATCCCACCTCCTTCTACAGTTTGCTTTGAGGGTCATTCTCTCTTCTCCTCCCCCACCCTCCCGAGCAATATTTTGTGCATTCTGTGGCCCCAAGATGACAAAAGAGCTCCTGTTTGGAGACTCAAGCTCCCTTCCCTTGCCAAGAGTTTCTCCTCGACCCCAGCCAGCTCCCATGATCTTCTTTTCCTTTTGACTGAACACTCGAGATCTTGCCCAGCTTTGGGTTTCTCTTTAACCTTGCTACAATGGACTTTGTTCCCCGGGAGTTTTCACTCTTCAGGCAGAGGCTGAGTCTATGCAGCTCACTTCCTTCCTCCTCCTAATGATAAGCCTACACACCCTTTTTGCTCTGTGGGTTTTACTGAGAATCACCAAGAAGAAAAAGAAAATAACAAAAGAACCCACGTGGAAGAGATGTGACAGTATAAGAATGCTTATATAACTGCTTAATTGAGCAATCGCCATGGGTTGATCACTTTCTGCATGTCAAGCCCTGCCTTCTAGGATCTAATAATTATTGTTTCTAGGCTAGGCTTCCAGGATGATCTTGGAAGCCCCATTGGCCACTCACTTCCCTTGGCAAGTAGCTTACTAACCTCTTCTCTCAACAAGGAGGGCAAAATAAAAAGTGGGCAGTGCTTTCTTCTTGAATAATTTTTATTTCTCCACACCTCTTCAGATGGATAGTATATGTATCACTATTCTCCTGCCCATATAGATATTAAGATCATAACAAATGAAACTAAATTATGTGTGTACACACACACACAAGCTGTAACTCCAGTAGTAGAATTATTTGACATTGAGACTATTTTGAAAACTTTAGAATATCTGCTCATTTTCTCTTACTCACCCTACCTGATCCCCTCCTACTATTGTGTTTTGACCAATGAGGACATTCTGCTAGAGTCCAATAATTTAGCATCTATCTAGTGATATGCCTGTAAACTGGCTCTCTCAAAAAGACAAACAAAAGTCCTGATTTATAGCGTTTGCTGATTTCTCCGATGTAAACACTTTCACCATGGTCAATTCTAAGCTACCAATGATTTAACAACCCACTGGCAAGAGCTCTTCTAAGCCAGTCAGAACCAGTTCGAGCACACCACTTATCCTTCCAGTCTTCTCCCTATCAAAACGTGTTCCGTGCCTCATCTCCAAAGCAGTTTTGAAACTGCCTTTCATGTGGAAAAGCAGTATAAGTGAATCCCAGCAGCTTTCATGTCAGTGGCTGAATGAAAAAGGCTTTATGTGTTAACCATGCTAGAAGGGCTCTTGGAAGAGGGCCTCAACCCAATGGATGAAATCCACTGTCAACACGGGCGGGACCTTCGGCCAAGGGTGCACGCCTCAGTGGCAGTGCACGGAGGGACGGGGGAAGCCACAATAAATACCAGCAAAGGGACGTGGTAGCAAAGAACACAGACTCCTGAGCCAGAATGCCAAGGTTTGTGGTATTGGTCAAGTTATCTGACCTCCGTGGGCCTTAGTTCTTCATTTGTCAAATGGGGATAATAATGATGTATTTCATGGAATCTAAGCTGCTCTCTATTGGAAAACATACCATTATTTTATGTTCCATTAAGAAATTCTAAAATGCTGCCAAAACACTATGACGTGCCATCAAAAGACACATTCCACTTTCACAGATGCTAAAATGTGAGAGAAAAACATGTTTTAGAATTGATGAATTGGGGTAGTACCTTCCTCATAGGGTTGTTGGAAAGAGTAAATGAGTCGATATGTAAAGTGCTTGAAACGGGACCTGGCACATTGCGGAAGCAGTAATCTTGTAATTATAGATTTTGTTATTTATAGTACCATCATTATTACAAAGAGATTAGTGAAAATAAAAAGATGCAAAATGTTTGACTCAAACTTTAAATTTGAGTCTCAAATTTCCTCATAAGACTAAGTATGACCTAACGTGGGTCTAAAACAGCAGTTTTCAAGCCATTTTTCTTAGAACCGCATGGGCCTCAGGGACGGCAGTTGAAAAGTAGAGGTGAGGTTATGGGGGATGTAAAGGCCAAGCGAGTGAAATTCTCAGTCACCTAATTCAACTAAAGCAGCTCCATTTTTATCAACTGAATGCACTGGATAGAGTTCAATGTAGGGTTTCATTTTAATTGTTCCTATGTTTAAATACATACAGGTTGTGTCAAGCAGCTAACAAAATACTTGCTCCCTGGTAGGTAGGGACCTTGGCGGCTGCACAGGGATGATCCTTCCCAATAAGCGAATTCTCACTCAGATTCCCAGATTCCTACGGCCCAAAATTTCTCTCCTTGGTGAGTGGACGTGAGCAGCTCCCCTCCTGCAGTCTTCACCTCTCCTTCTGACAGTGCCCTCTGCCAGACCCACTCCTCACTCCTAGACATTTCTGTCTTAACTGGAGCTATTTACATTCTCAAGTCCAGTAAGCAAGGACAGTAGCAAGAAATTGAAATACCATAGCAAAGTTTATACCCTAAACGCCTCTCTAGTGGTTCCCTTAGCAACAGCTCTTACTTTTTAGGGCTCACCCTGGCTACACACTGCTTTAGCGATCATTTGTCAGACCGATTTGCAAAACAGCTCATATCCTTCTCAGAACCAAACATTCTAAGCAGGAGTTGAAGTAGAAAACAACACATTTTTGAACGGCGGTTTAATATCTCCTTGAAAGTACTCAGAGCCTCCCTGGAGATCCAGGTCAATGGGAAAATGCATATATATATATATATATACATATATAAGTATGTCACAAGTATGTGACATTCCAAGTATGTCACAAATGTACATAGATATGGAGAATAATATCTGAAAATGAAAATAGTTGTTTCGAGGTATTGTGAAAGTGGGAGATTAAAAAATAATTTTATATTCTTGTTTGATATTATTATATTTGGTTTTTATTAAAAATGTCAAAATACTTCTCATGCATTCATTCAATAAATATTTGTTGTACACACAACTTGTGTTTACCTTAGTTTACTCCCCTCCACCCTCATCTTTTCTTTACTTCTTTTATGTCCTCATGTGTTTGATATGTGTTTAATATCTGTGCCTTGTATGTATATGCTTGACCAATCAATCTCTTGGATGGCAAATGATCATCTATTTTTTTCCCTGTAAACCTTAGCTACTCCTCTCCTATGGGTAGTTACATGAAATAAGTTCAAGTTTACAAGCTCAGCTAACATACCAGATGAATTACAGGATAAAAAAAATCATCAATGCCTTGCCTAAGACAGTATAAAGAACATCTGAACTCCAGGGCCACTATTTTAAAAGGGATGCTGGTATTCATTTAGAAAAAGAATAGTGTATCCATCAAGGTTCAGTTAACATTTCTCAAGCTATTTTTCTTAGAACCGCATGGGCCTCAGGGACAGCAGTTGAAAAGTAGAGGTGGGGTTAAGGGGGAGGTGAAAACGAAGCAAGAGAAATTCTCAGTCACCTAATTCAAAACTCAACCAAAGCAGCTCTACGATGAGTGATGCAGAAAAGGAATTTATTATAGGGGCTAAATTTTACAGAAGTATGGACGCTGGCGGAAAATTTAGTCTATGCAAGTTGCTGTGACTAGTTTTGGGGATGAAGTTGCTGTATTCCTGGGCCAACAGTCAGGAGGGAAAGCTGGACATGAAGTAGGGGAGAGCAGAGACAAACTAGAACCTGAGACAATAAACTGGAACCTCTGAGGACAAACTGGAACTCACAGCTGTCTTTTATCACCCTCAGGCTCCAGGATGAGATCTGCATGACAAAACCAGCATGATTTATCATGGAGTTGCATACACATCTGGCTCTGGACTCAGAGAAGCTGAAAGAGAATCTGGGAGTTGCTGGAGGAGCGGTGGCCTGGAGTGATCCACGGTGAGCTAGCACATCAGCACCAACCTGCATGACCCCCATCGCCCCTGGAGTGCCACACCTACCTTCAGTGATAAGCAACGGCTGCCGCTTCACTTTCACCTTCCAAATCTTGTTTACATGTGTTTTGTGCTCAGTAGTAACCTGGACCTACACAGGGAAAGGGACTATGGGGACATTGTTCCAGTTTAAAGAATTGAACAAAGCTATACACGAGACCTCTCCACTTTCTTCCCTAGAATGAGTTTGTAAAAACAACTGCTAGAATAATTCTAAATTCAGTTTAACCCTATGCTTGGCACCAATCTCGAGGCCCTGGATTTCCAGAAGACGTGCTTCAAAGTCTCATCCTCCTGCCTAAATCTGGGGATGGAAAAGTCAACACAATGGGAAATCCTTATAGGAAATGGATAGAAATCAAGAATCCAAACTGGGAGCTATTCGAAATTATACTAGTGGCCATGTCTTCTATAGCATAAAAAGCAACTACTATACCAGTAATGGACTAAGGAATTTTCCAAATGCCTTAATCCTCCCCATCCCCCTACTGAGGGAGGGAGGGGGGGAGAGAGAGAGAGAGAGAGAGAGAGAGAATCAGGGGGAGGAGGAGATTGCTTTTCATATTAAACCGTTTGTGTATTCATTACAAGCAGCAGTAGTGAAATATTTACCGACTACCTACCTAGTTCCACTCATGGGCTAGATATTCCACTGATACAGCGTCCTACATGGCTATGTCTTAAGGGAGAGAATTGGGACAAGGGTCAGAATCAGTTCTCAACATGTTTGAGCAGAGAGCTTCTATGTAACAGCCTCTCACCTAAACAAAATGCTGGCCACTGGCCGTGAGCCTGAGCATGGCCAAGGGCAGGTGTAGGCAACTGACACAAGGCGCGTTCATTCTCTCAGAGACGAGCCCCACTCCCAGAGGACACCTGGGACTTTTAGATTTAAAATGATGTACAAATATCCAACAAAAAGTTAAAGTACCCAACGAAAAGCATCATGAACCCCATCATCACTGTCATTACCACTGTCATGACTACTGCTACCTTCACACGCTGCCACCCTTGTCCTGCTACACACACGTGGAGACCCGCCAAATACCCGTGTGGGCTAGAGCAACTGACCCAGTCAATAGAGGTTGAGTGACTGGATGAGGGCCAGAAACTTCTGTACTTTTATTTCTACCACTTTGTAGAACAAGCTCACTGTGTGGCATTGGTAAAAGACCACTTCTGTGCTCTTGCCTTTCCACAAGGCAGGCTAACATCGTTATTTTGGAAACATGACATTTTTTACATTCGTGAGCTGGGTTGGGCTTTGTTTTGCTGGGGCTGTGTCCTGATAATGATTATTCACATACACCTGACTAACCACCTGTCAAATTAAAAGCAAGCGCCTCCCATCAGGGATTTTGAGGATTTATGTTCTCCACGGTGAATGCCTCATTGGGAATTACCTGTTAGAACCAGCTGGATGGCCACCGCTGATTGCATGCTCACGATTGCCCCATAGTCCTTTCTGCCACTTCTAAGAGCCCAGGCAGGTTCCTGGGGAGTCTGATTCCATTGTGGGATATTTAGCTGAAGTAAGTTGAGAAAATTGTGTCACCTGTCTTGGAGGCAGATTGTCACTATAACATCGATTAGTTTCAGTAAGGTTGATTTGACTGTATCTGCTTTTATTCTAAAATAGCTAGTCAGAAGTTTGACCTGCTGTGGATCACATTGTTTTATGCAATTGGTGATGCCAAAAATGTGCCTAATAATGGGCTTTTACTAGGCATTAAATAAATACAATCAAGTAAAAGTACCTACATTGAAACATTCATATAAACTCTAGTCAGTGCATTTGATGTCTCCTGGCAAATCAATAGATATTAAATGTGTGTATGTTAAGTACTTACGATTCTTCAAGTTAAATGAAATTTCCAGTCATTTCAACGTTTCACTAACCTACAAGCAGATGACTTTTAAATTCATCTAATTTTTTTTATGAATGATTATGGTGATAGATAAACTTACACTCGTCAGTATAAAGTAGATCCAGTTAGCTCATTCGTATTTTATACATTTATATGAGTATTCATTTAGTAGCATTTTTTGCATGCTGCACTAGAGAATAAATATTTTACTTTTGAAAAATTATATTTGTTTTTTTGTCCTTCCCTCTCGTCTCATAATCCTCTGGCAAAATATTGCCCTCAATAATAAAACATGACATTTGGAAATATATGACAATTAAGAAATGATCACACTTATATTTATTAAGTATAATAAAAAAGTACTATATACCATCACTAAGAATTTGCTATATGCCAGGAGTTGTGCTAAGCTCATTATGTCTATTATCTCTTTTAATCCTAACATTCCTATATGTATGTACTATTGGTATTAGACCTATTTCATGCATGCATAACATAAGATATCGAGGTAAAGCAAACATTCAAGTCTACCCCAATGGTAAGTGGTACAGCTGGGATTTCAGTCACAGTTCGGATGCTAGAGTCTGAGCTCTTAACAGCCCAGCTATGCTGGTGATAAACTAGTGGTCCATAACTTATAGGAGATTATAGATCACTCTGAGAATCTGATTAAAGTGATGGAAACTGTCCTCAGAAAAATGCACCACACACACACACACACACACACACACACACACACATACACACACACACATACTTGCACTACATACAATTTCAGATGTTTTCTAGACTTCCTTGAAGACCACCCAGAGTTTCCTTTGGGTTCACAAGTGCCAATTTATGGAACTTTAATTTAAATATTTCCTTAAGTATCAATATGTGGAAATCTGTTTGTTGTCTACTTAAGGAGCTATGCTGTGCAAATGAAAATGATAGGTGAATGTAGAGAAAGAGAGATCTAGATACTCAGATGCCTGAATGCCCCACAAATGGCCAGAGCAGTTGACTCATAATTAAGGAGTCCTGCCCTAAGTGTCTCTGTGTTGGGCTCTTTCATTTATCAAAAATTAAAATTAAAAAATGAGGAATGGGTGGTTGTTGTGAAGATATACACTGGAGAAAGAACCTCACAGAAACAGATCTCTCTGAGCATGAAATTGGACCAGAAGATTGCACGGATTCAAGACAGCATTCAGACCACAGCAGCAGGAACATATATGGGTTTGATCCCCATGGTCTTTCTCTCCTTGTTCACTCTGTTCTCTTCTTTCTGACCTGCTTCTTCTTTACTCCAGAATGTATAACTCATCCGTCAGGGACTCCTATGTGTATCACCTCTTAATTTTTGCAAACTCCAATCTCTGCTTCTCTGAACTTCAGGTTACCATGATACCTCATGGTTCTGACTTTACCTCAGAGCTTATCTCTTGTGTCCTTTCAGCTGTTTCCACCACTGGAATAAATTGGGATTAGTGACCCCATCCTTTCAGTAGTTCCCAGTTCAAGACTCCGATTGCAGCTAATGATTTTTCATGCCACCCGATCCAATCAGGTATAGCTGGTAGCAGAGAGGGTAGGTACTCCTCTCTGGAACAGAATCTGCCCCTACCTGGGCATGCTGTCCCACATTTTAGAAGATGTGGGTCAAGGAACTTCCTGCAGACAGGTATAGTGATGAACTGACGCTTAGGATAGGCTGGCTGTGGGAGACACCAGTGCAACTTTCCACATTTTGAACTAGGCCCACCTACTACTGGATCCTCCATACCATCAGGTGGGTGTATGTTTAGAAAGGGATTAAAGGGCAATAGGAGTCCTCACTATTGATGAAAGGCCAATGATTGGGGAAAACATCTGGATCTGAGGCCAGCCAGCCACGCAGGCCGCCCAGGATACCTGTGCCAAGAGATGTCTATGTCAAGCTTCAAGACACATCGCATTTCCTGGTCCATTTCACTTATTGCTCACTGAGATTTTTTAAGGAGGAAGTAGCTAAAAGGGCACTATGACACGTGCATTATAATAGAGTTACAGAGTTAAAACTTTAAAGACCATCTAATCTACTCACACATACTGCAGAGAAGGAGGCTGAGACACAGAGAGGCTAAGTGCTAAAAGAGAAGAACATGGAGAACTGGTAGGGGGCCCCAATTTCTAGTCCACTTCTTCCTGTAGCATGCCTATATTGTCAGCCATATTGGCTCCCCATTCCCTTGCTGTCGTTGAGTGCTACCATTCTGTAGCAAACGAGAAAAAGAGAAAAGCCTGTAAAACAACATGTCATGCTATAAATTTTTAATTCCAATGGGCATGTATCTATAGGGTCTCTCTAACCATAGATATATGACTTATTAGAAATAATCCTAGATTAGAAGACTCACTGTGTCACTGTCAGACATGCGAATTAACCTCTATTTCTTCTTCTTAGAAATAACAATTCATCATGTACTCATCATTTATCTAATAAACATTAACAGGGTTTCTGCTACAGTCTAGGCTCTGAGTGTAAGATGATGTAGAACAATTGTCTTGTTCCTCAACCACTTTAGTAGGGGAGTGTAATAGAACTGCTACATAAGGAAGGGGTGACAAACTCATTGCTGGAAGGGGGTCAGGAAAAGCTTTCCAGATGGACACTTGAAATGCGGAGGCATAGGTTTAGGAGGACTTAGGCAAGCAGGGACCGAGGCTGGGTAGGCAGATGCGGGAGAGCACTGCACATTTGGGGAAGACATGCAGTGTGGTTTCAGACTTCCACGGGGAAGAGAGGGAGGGAATGGCAAGAGATAAGGCAGGAAAGTAAGCAGGAGCCTGGTGACAAAGAATTTCACATACCATCCTCAGTGTTTACCTATTGGCCAAGAGTTATATGCCAGATTTTTATTTTAGAAGAATATTGCAATGGTAGTATGAAGAATGTGTATCAAAAGCTTAAGACCGGAAGCATGAAAATGAGTTAGCAGCCTGTTGCGGT
Source organism: Rhinolophus ferrumequinum (assembly GCF_004115265.2). Lineage (NCBI taxonomy): Eukaryota > Metazoa > Chordata > Mammalia > Chiroptera > Rhinolophidae > Rhinolophus > Rhinolophus ferrumequinum. The sequence goes on along the minus strand of NC_046286.1, from coordinate 85,015,161 downwards.
AATTTGGGAGAGTGATGATGGTATCCTAACTTATGGCAGTGGCAATGAGGCCAGAGAGAAGTGGGCATATTCTAGAGATTTTTAAAAAGATATAATATAGTTTAAAGGGCTTAGAGATAGGTGGTTAGAAGTGCGTCACTGCATTCCATGAGGGATATGGGGGGAGAGGGAGGAGCAGAGGTTCCTAACCTGGGTTGGGGTGTAACAGAGTGAAATGCTAGGTCTCTCTGACTTTATCTTGTTCAAGCCTGTGTTGTTCCCATGGCCTTCAGGCTAATAGCTCCTGCTTTAGACATGCTAATCATTAGAGGAATTCTGCTTGGGGCTCCAGTTTTTACAAAAACAGCCCCTCCCATTTTTCCTTCCCCTGACATAAAAGAAGCCTGAACTCTGTACTTTCTTAAGATGGATTTGAGGATTAAGTCTCCCCCCTCTCCTGCCTTCTTGGGAGGTGACTTCTGGATCAATAAACCGTTCCTTACTCTAAACTCTGACATTTTGAGTTTTGGCCTTTCGAAACTTCGGGCACACGGACTTTGGACCAGTAAGAGAGGGAGTAGGCAGTAGTAGGTTTGGTCTGTGACATCGGAGTGAGGTGCTGGTGAAACGGCCAAGCATAAAGTTCCTGTCAAAAACTGGACAGTAGATCCAGAGTTCAACAGAAGTGGGCTGGAAACACAAGCATCAGCACGTATAGGTAAATGGTGCTCAAAACAGAGAAGGGAGGGCTGTCAGAATTACTCGGGGAGCTTTTTCCAGCTGCCTGTACCATTCCCTTGAAATTCTCCCATGTCTTTCCTCCCCACCCCTAAATTCTCCAATGCTTTTTCTCCATTCCTATCTTGAGTATGTCAACCTTGAGTCGAGTAAATCATTACCACTGGTGCATGAAGTGAAGGAGAGGAGCACAGGAAACGATGCTCTTAGGGACACCGACATTTAAGGGATGAGCTAAAAGAAAAAGAGTGGAGTTAGAAACTGAGGAGCATCCGGGGAGATGGAAAGAAAACGATTAGTGCAAAGTCTCACAGAAGCCAGGAGAGGAGAGGATGTCCAAAAGGAAGGTGTGTCCAATCGTGTTCAACATGGTAGAGAGGTGATGTGAAATAGATCCCCAAAGTACTAATAGTCTTTGCACCTCCACCCCCCAGAACTGTGACAAGGACCAAATAAGGTCCTGTATGTGAAGGTGCTTTCTAAAATATAAAATGTTATACAAGAGCAGTTATTATAACTTAGGACTGAACTCAGTTCCCATCAACTCTTGGAGTCCCTCTGGACCCTCCAGGCCCCCCTCCTGAGGTTCCCTCAACCTGCACCTTGCACTAGAACACTGCCCAGCCTACAGGAGGCAGGGAACATGTGCTCGTGGAATGAATGAGTGGTTTGAATTGCGTCACTGCATTCCATGATTCTCTTCAACACAGAAAAGATCCAGATCCAGATTGCTTTTTTAAAAAATATCATCTAATGTGCTTATTTCTTTTTCTTGGCACACCCTTATTTCTGTTTTATTTTATGCCCTCACAGTTTAGGAAAAACAAATCAGCTCCTGATAGTTATCGAAAAAGATGCATGCAAAGATTATTTCCTACAGAAAAAAAATACATAAAAAATGATTTCCTCCTCTTCATATCCCCTTTTCTGCTGGGGGCCTTGCATCTCTCCAGAGCTCATGTTTGTTGTTTGGTTTCCAGCATGTTCATATGCAAATCAATCTGAACTAATTTTGCAAGTAAAATGTTTGAGAGCTCACCCTAAGTGCTTTCCTAAATTTCAAGCATTTAACACCTGCTTGGCTGAACTCAACTCCTAGTCTTATAAGTCGACTTCAATCCACCAATTTGCCTTGTCATAATTTATCACTTCAAAATCTATATTATTTATTGCCCTTCATTACATTATCACAGGTGTTCTGTACTATTGATGTTTCCCTCAATTTTTCTTACATTCTCTTCTGAAATCATCCTACCTAATTTACCAGGAGTTCATTTCCACTTTTTCCAGCTTTTGCAGAGTTATTCCTGAATCGCCTCCTAGGTCTAGTATACATTTTTAAGGGTGATAAACTCAAAAAGTTTATCTTCCAGACTTGCAGACTTTCAGGGCATTTCCATTTCAGAGACCTACTTTTCATGAGCAGATATTTTTACAAGGTGCTTCTACTAATCATCTATTCTTTATTCTCAGGTGCTCATTCAATTTTTTCCAAGGCTGAGAATAGCTTTCCTGTACTTAGAGCATGCACCCCACCCCCCTCCAGGCTCCTCTGTGCATACTCTCTCCTGAAGTATACTGGCCTTCCTCTTCCTCCTTTCACACCCCAAAGGGAGGAGTGAAGAGAACAGCCGCACCCTGCAACCTTTGGTCGGAATCTGCTATGCTTTCAACCTCCCTACCCACCCCTTTCAACCTCAGGCCTGGATACTAGCAGATAGGGAAGGGGGAGTAGGTGGTTGCTGAGCAAATATAGTAACATACACAAGTTTAGGAGACTCTCGTGGGCCTCTGAGCCCACCCCACAACCCACAAAGATGGAATGGATTTCTGCCTCTTCCTGCAGACATGGAGTTCAAGGCAGAAGAAAGATCAAAACGCCGCGCTGCACATGCCTCGCCCATGTGACATACAGATGCCTGTTAGTTTACTCCCGGCCCAGCTCAGTTGTTAAATACCAGAAGCACAAAGCATCCACACAGGTGGAGAGATAGTTTAGGACACAGTTTAGGACCAACCCCTTCCTGTGCTCAGTTTATTCAGTACCCAGGACTTCTAGTTTCATATCTCTGGATGCCACACTGACAGGAGAAAGAAGCCTACTTACCAGGCATGGGTCAAGAATCTCTGGACCAGTCAGCTACTACTGGTCAGGAGCAGAGTTAGTATAGATATGAACATTGATGGAGCCATCCTCACTTGTACCTATTGCATCCTAAAATATCGGCGCTTACTTAGAGAAAATAATTTGTTGCTTATACTCCCACAGCTTTGCCAAAGGGTCTCAGTCCTCCCCACTGATATGCGTTTCTCTAGCAAACCTCTTAAACATTCTTGTCCTTGGTCAACAGTAGAAATAAAAACTGTTGAGCTGCTTCATTTCTTCCAGTCTTTTGGAAAACAAAGGAAAAAGAACAACTTGGAAAAGCCATCAGTTAAAATTTTAGTATGCAGATAAGATCGGTAACATCCTTCAGCCTCATTTTGTTTATTTGAAAAGTGGAGATAATTACATCTATCTCTTACGCTTATTGTGAAGACTGAGCAACATATCTAATGTAAAGCACAAAGCATCTTACCTAGAAAGACCTCAATAAGTACAAACTATAATTATGCATGTATGTATGTAAGCTTACTTTAAGATGTATTGCTTTGCTGGGAGTACACCAACAAGATCTCCCTATCTTCAGTAGCTAAAAATCTGGGATTTCAGTGAACTCGCATTCCTTCATATTATGAATTACACCATTAGTATGTGTAGTAACCATGGGTCCCTGGGTGTTGCTGAAGTATCTTACTGGTTGGAAGCCTGGTATCATCAATCTCCCTGGGTTCTTCAGCCCTCCCAAGGTCTTCAGCTGTAACCTGAGCTCCCACGCCTCTTCTATGGCTGGTACCCGAAGGTCCACAATGGGTCAACTATGTATTTGTACCTAAATCTTATCGGAAGGCATTCTACCAACCTAAGGGAAACTACCCATCTGGCAGAGGCACTCTAACTGTGGAAAATTACTGATCCACACAGAACTCTACAAAAATCCATTCGCAAAAAACCTAAGAACAAACACTTCCCCTGGCAAGTTCTCCAGCAGGGTCTTTGGCTGGCAGGAGCAACCACCCTCATGAGGTACCAACCAAAAGGCCAATCCTGGAGGTGACCAATCTGGAATCCTCTGGCAGACGCCAGTCCAGCGCCTACTGCACAAAGAGGGCCCTTCTTATTAACTCAGCACTGAATCTGAACACAGTGAGAATTAGTTTTGGCCGTAAGGCGAAAGCTAATGTGGAAAATAGAATCTGATTGACAGGATTTGAAATGAAAGACACAATATGGCCCAAGCTTCCAGGGCTGAAGCTCTTACAGCACAGAAGCATAAACACTTTTAGGAAGCTGAGGCCAGGACACAATATGATACCTCATCAAAAACTCAAGAGTAGCGAGGGATTTGACCATGAAAAGACTAACTCCAATTTTCACACTGTGAATCACCAGAATCGAAATAGACAGGAAATCACCAGAATCGAAATCAGCCAGCATTTACCTTGCCTGGCCTGTGCTGGAAAGCTCTCCTAGTGCCCGCGGAACTCCTCACAGAGACGAATAAGACAAGTCCCGGCCCTTGAGGAGTTTGTACCTGGTAGGCATGGCTGGCAGGTACTAAAGGATAAGCCTGAGTATGGAAAGTGCCAAAAGCTGAATAAAAGCCAAGAGCAGCAGGAGAGCTCTAGTCTCCACGGGTGCGTGAGATTCCACCCAGAAGATGGGTAGTCCCATCTGGGTCTTGGCGTCACAGAAGGATTTTGAGAGAGTTGTCCAGGTAGAGGGAGTAGCACCAACAGAGGAGGCTCAGAGGGGAAGGAAAGGGTATGGCAAGGAACTGGGCTCAGTTTGGCTGTGGCAGCAGCTGAGCCAAGTGGGGGTGTGGGCCTGGGGATGACTTTGGACATCCAGGAAGATTGGCCTGGACTCCCTAGGCCTTTCGAACATTTCAGATCTGCTTTTAAAAGGAAAGCCTCTGCCATGGGTGTCAAGAACGAATTGGATCTTAAAGAAATAGAATGACTTGGAGTCAGGGAGAGTTGAAATGTGTATTTTTGCCTATGTATCTTTTTTCTTTTCTGCTACTTGAAAAACGGATTACAATTGGCCAGCCATTGCATGCAGTGAGTACTTGTTCCTGAACATACGTTTACTCTCCACAGTCATGATTCTCCACTGTAGGGGATCCCTCCATTCCTGCTGGACTCATTCCACTAGACTTAGAGGCGAAGGGTGACACTTCTGTGCCCAAGGGCACCCTGATAATGGAGTTATCTCACCTCCAATCCAAGACAGCTCGCGCTTGTTGCTGAGTGTGGAGTAGAGAGAGCCTTCTAATGTGATGGAAAGGTGATGTGATGAAGGTGATGAAAACAAAAACTTTCCACTCCTTTATAGGTCCCGATCAGCTTCTGTCTTAGAGATCTTGCCTCTCCTGCATTCAGGAGACATGCAATGCTAACTTTTAATGCAAAAGGGTCATTATTATCACTGCAAGTGCACAAGTCCTCACAGTTATTTATGATTTTGTTTCTGCTTTGTTTTTGTTTGGCTTACTGGGTTTCCTCAGTGTATTCTGGATACAAATAGAATTTAAGAAATAATTCTAAGGGAATGTTATTAAGTAATGGGATATACGTGTGTGTGTGTGTGTGTGTGTGTGTGTGTGTGTGTATATTAAAAACACAATCTCATGCCTTGTGGCTAAAATGGAAATTTTTTATGACAATTTAAACATGAAATATCTAGCAGAGACAAACCATGATTATTTATGAAAGGCTCTATCAAGAAATTATTTACTTCTGTGGGCAATTCCACTTTGCTTGTGATTTAAGTCCTAAGAGTATATTCATCTAGTTATTCACACCAAGTTAATGGAGCTGTTTCTTATTACGCTTTTGATAGACGGCATGGTTGAATCTGACTCCCATCTTACATCTTACTTTCCCTAATTATTTGTAAGCTTTCCTCACCCCTGTTTTATTTCTTTTGTAGAGCCGTTTTTCATCTCCTAAGGGAGGCAACGTGTGCAGTATTCGATGTGGTTGGAGTTTTGGAATGTTCTCTCCTGCTGGAGCCCTTGTTCTGGACCAGCTGCTGACCGCTCAGGTTACAAGTATAAGAAGAGCAATTTGTACTTGTCACTTGGAGAAGCTCTTGTCTAGCGATATCAAGTATTACCCTTTTCCCCTGATTCAGAGCACGGAAAGGGAATCTTGGTGGGACTGTCACGCTTTCCCAAAGTCCCCCTCGTCATCCAGACTGTGGCTTTGTCTCCTCAGCGCAGAAGTCACTGCACCATTCCCAGCCATCAAGTTAAGGAAAAAGTGGTTGGCAACAGGACACGTCATGGGCCAGAAACCCGCCCCTGTGGTTGGGATGGCACAGCCTTTCAGCCCGAGGAGAGATTTATGAGAGAGGAAGCCAGGAGACGATCAGTTATTTCTCCAGCACACTATCAAGTTAGACGAGCAGAACCGATCTCCTAATTCCCAAACCCCTGGATTTCAAAGGGCGAACAGTCACACCATAAACCTGGAAGAGCCCAGCCCCAAGGCAGCCTCTGTCATTTGCAGCCACAGGTTTAGATGACTGTGTTTTAATCAACATAGTGGTGAAGAGAATCCATTTCCCACCACACCACACAAGGGGAGCCGACACCTCCACAAAGCATCACAAACTGCTCCAACTGTATAAAGTCCTAATGGAGAAATAAACCTGTCACATAAAAACTTCATTCCCTAGAAAGCTTTATTACTAAACTAAGGGGGAGATGGTGAAAAAGAGAAATGAAAATTCACATTTTCTAAGGACATACAATCTAAATGCCAGTCACATTCTCCCTTATCCCTTTTAATCCTTAAAAGCCTTGTAAGAAGCACTTTTCTTCCCATTTTACAGAAAAAGAAACTAAGTGTTAGAGAAGTAAAGGAAATAGGCCAGAGTCACAGAACTAATAAAACGTCATGTCAGGATCCAAATCCAAGACTCCCTATTTGAAAGGCCCTCTTCTCTCCAAGGCATGACACTGCCTAATTTCAACCTGCTGTAACTAATTCAACAGTAGGTATATATTTTCAAAAAGAGAATAGGATGGTAAAGACATGAATTAGAAATGCCCCCATTTTCACATTACTGGTAAGAGCAGAATTCTAAATTATTAAGGATAGGGTACAACAAAAAAAAATAATTTATATTTGGTGTTAGAACACATTACATAATCACATTTTTGCAGAAGTAAATTTACCTTCCTTAATATGTTCTGCTTGTACTAATACTGAAATTAGACTGTGGGCACTGAGCATATAGCAAGTGACAAAAAGGTACTCAAGAGCTTTCATAGAGAAATAATCAGGGGACAAAGACTTTGCCACAGATTCCTGTGGTAGGAGAAAAATGCCCTGTGCAGAAGTGGGGGGCTTGGAAGGTGGGAGAAGAAAGCAAAGGACTTCAGAGATAAAACTTTTACCTTTATAGCTTATCACATTATATGCGTATATATTCTGAATGTACACTCAAATTGCATACTTATGTATTCTAAACGTACACAGGCAAATTCCCCAGGGACTATAGGAAGTCATACGTGTGTGTGTGGGGGGCACGTGTCCCATTTGTCCTCTAAAGAAGACTTGCCCGGATTACACTGAAGGATGTGACCCATTTTCAGAAGATGCATTTGATGATAAATCCCAGAAGGTAGGCAACAAGAGAGTGGAACAGAGTATGCTAATATTCACCAGCATCATTAGAGTCTATGGAAGAATGAAAAAAGATTTTGCACCCACCAATTTTATGCTGTGGGAAAAACAAACAAACAAACAAACAAATAACTGCCCCCACTATCATGGGTGGGGCAGGTCACCAGCTCACTACGGAAATCTCGTGGCCTCTGAGGATAACCCTGGTATCAGGAACCACAGCAATGACCATCAAGAGCACACAGAAGTCAATTGACTTTTAGCCATCATCTCTCTAGAATGGCAAATATTCCATCATCTGTGTATCTACTGGAAGTAATCACCATATTACAAGTTCCCAAGAAATAGGCAGGCTTGTTCCAAATATTTGCGTGAAGGTAATTGTTTGAAGTGTCTAACACCTTTTCCCCACAGAGAAAATGCCCCAAATATTTCCAGTGTAAGTCTACAAACGAATGCCGTGAAAAAGTCAAGACACTGAACTTTGTGAATCTTCTTTTAACCTCAGACTCCTCATTTGTAAAATGGGGCTAATGCCCTCTCTAGCCAACTCACAGAAGTATTGAAAGGAAAACTTGGAAAATATGTCAGATACTAGGCATTTTAACATCAGCTTAGAAAATTGTAAAAATATAGTATGAAATTAGTCTCAAATAATAGTCATGTCAACAATAAAAAAACTGAAGAATAAGAAATTGTAAGAAGGAAGAAAATATTTGAGGGTATTCTAAATGTTGGAGCAAGAGGAAAAGTAAGGGAAGGTGAAATAAATAGCACCTTTTCTTTCCTTTTTATTTCTTGGCTCCATCACCTGCTAACATGATGTTTAAGTTACTTATTATCTTTATTTTGCATCATCTGTCTTCCCTGCTAGACTGTACGCTCCCTGAGGGCAGGGATCTGGGGCAGTTTGTTCATTGATGTAACTCAAGCATCTAGCACGTTGCCTGGTACATAATAATGATTCAGTGGATATCCTTTAACAAATGAGTTTATAATGTGATAATGATACAAGGCTCCCAGTGCACCTGCAAGAAAGATGGATGGAATTCATTTCTTTGGGCCATTTCTTTAACAAACATTCCCAGGAAAACATGGTAGTAGCTTTCTTTCAGGCAGAGCTTTGTGATCGTGGAGGAATTTTGGGTTGCCCTGATCTGGGGCAGATCTTCAGGAGCTGAGATTTGACTTTCTGAATGATTCCTTGTGTGACTCTTTAGAGTGAGGGCACTTCAGTCACCCCTTGTTCACCCCACCTGCTCCTTTCCCACTCAGGAAGTGCATGCTAACAGCTCCCTGATTAAAAGAATGCTTGACTCTTCCTCTTTCTTCACCTGGGCTTGTTGATGCATTTTCCTTAGCAGTCTCCCACCAGTTTTCTGAGAACTGCTGCCTTTTACCAGCAGCACTGAGCTGGGGGCGTGGGGAGCAGGTTGTTGTGTGCACCCCTCCAGCCATCTCAACAAAGGGAGGGAGTCCCCACCCACCTCTCCCTTCAAGGAAGATGAGCTCAGGGTTTTCCCATTCAGAAGGAGCCAGTTCTCACTGGACCCAGCTCTTTAGCCCTGCTGAAGAAGGTAGTGTTCCAAAGCCTTGTGTTTTCTGATTTATTCAACAAGCTTTTCTTCTTTTATTCAACCAGATTTATGTCATACAATTTTAGAGCTATAAGAGATCTTAGAAATCAGATTCAACTCCCTCATTTAGAAAGGAAGAAACTGAAGCCTGGAGAGGGGAAAGTGACTTGCCTGAGGTCACACAACCAGCAGGTGCCCAAGCAGGGAATTTTCCCACTTCAATCATGCCTTCTTCTGAAAATCACAGCCGGGACTTCCTAAGAGTAAACACTAGCAGTAGCATAAGAGCAGCAGCAAAAGTTTGCATGCATGTGGAGAATCAGATTTTAATGAGTTTTGAAATGCCTATATCCAGATAAAGCCAGTCGTAGTTACTTGGTTTATTCTTTATAAAGTACTCTTTTTTTTCAAAAGTCTTTCCCAGCACTTTGCTTTAAATAACCCGTTCTCCCTAATGCATGTGAAATATGGTTTTCATTCACATACTTTGCTGATATAATCTTAATGCACAGTGTAGTCTTATAAGGTGTGATTGAACTCAAAACTTCTCGATGTGATCATTATAATAATGAGTGTCTACTTCAAGAGATGTGACTAAGTTTCCCAAAATTTTCCTTATGGATTAATAAAGTTAGGCTCTAGGGAGAAAAAAGTATAGATGAAATAAAGCGAGTAGATAAACTCAACTCTAAACATTTTTGCAAAGATAGGTTTATATGTTGGCGTCATTGAGGAAAGTAGAGATTGCTTCTAAAGTCTGAATGGGTAGATTATAGAAGCCAAGAAAAATAAGAACAATAGGACCATAATATTCTAGGGCTGAAAGGCCACAGAGATATATTATCTAATCCAACTGCTTCCAAGTGTGGATAAGAAAACAAAGCCCAGAGCAGGGACTGGCTCATCCAAGGTCGCTGAGGTCTGCTGCTTCTCAGTTGGGTTCTCATTTTATCCTAGCTTTTGCTCTGAGTGGGAAAAGAGAGGAGTAACAGGGTAACACCAGAGAGGAGCATGGAATTTTCAGGAAATGTCATGAGCCCCTCCCAACCAATAGGGAAGCTCTCAAAGTGTTTTTGTCAAGTCTAGCTAGTTCTGGCAAAAGAGAATAAATGGATCTTTCAGAATCACTAGACAAAAAGCATATACAAAGGCTGAGTAAGCAAGCAGGCCTCATTGGAAGCAAATTTATTTCCAGGGATCAAGACCAGTCTGTGTCTGGATGGGGAGAGATGGCCCATGGGAAGGAGTGGGAGGTCTGCGAAAGCCCCCATCAGAATCCTGTAGTGCATTCCTAAGAAACTGCCTCTAAGTCAGGGGTCTAAATCTGGAGACTTTGGACAATGTCTGAAGATATTCTGGGTTGTCAGAGCTGGGGAGGGTGGGGGTGCTACTGGCATCTAGTGCATAGAGGTCAAGGATGCTGCAAAACATCTTACAACATACTGGACAGCCCTCAACTCTACAAAAAAGTATGTGGCCCCAAAGGTCTATAATGGTACAGAGGCTGAGAAGGCTTGTTCTGACTGCTACCTGTCAATCAGTGTTCTGCTCAAATTCGGTATTACTTCACCAAATGCTCCCTTCTAAACCCAAGAAATCAGATAACATTTTTAAAAGCTCATCTCTCTTCTCAGATCTTTAGATTTTTTTTAACTCCCTCCCCCAAAAACCTGATGAATAGGAGGTAAGCAGGAGAACAGGAAGCAGCAATTTCAATAAAAATACTAAGTGTTGAAAATACATGCGTAGGAGAGACTATTTTCCATGTACTTATATTTTTCTTGCTCTTTGTTGTCGTTCCACCATCCTTGGTAAATTTGTTTTCATTTTAAGTGTTACAAGCAGTTATTATGTATTCCAGGCAGGGCTCCCAAGCTGTGACAATTTAAATGAGGGAGACTTTTTTTAGGGGAAAAAATGATAAAAGTATAAATGTTTTGTTGAAACACTGAAGAAAAGCCTACCTCAGAGAGCAAAATGTTTTTTTAAGTAGCCTTAATATTAATCTAAAATGAAAATGTCCTTCACTTCAAAAGGGTAAGATTTGGCAGGTGGCTGAGGTAAGAGGGCAAAGATATGTCCCCTCCACAGTTTAGAACTACACATCTCCTGAAAAGACTTTGAAATAAATAGTATGTAAGATGCTACAAATGATTTTCAAAATGGCTTCAGTCTTTTGCACATTCAACTCAGAGGAACAGAAGTGCACACAATGGAAGCATTAGAGGGGACTTTGGATGAAGGACCTGAAAACTTGGGTAGGAGTCCAGGGTCATTCACATGTTCTGTGGGCTTGGGGGAATAATGTACCTTTATGTGTGAGCTTACTCTCCAATTGAACAATGATGATAATAATAATAATAACAACAACAACAACAACAATAGCCGTAGCCGCCTCATAAGGTCTGTAGATGTAAATGCCAGCAGGTAGCCCCCTCACTGTTTCCCACACTGCACCAGCACCATCCAGATGAGGAGCAGCCACCGCTGGCAAACATCACCCGGGTCAGACCCACAGCTGTGCCAAAAAGAGCTTTTGATGGATTATGTATTACACCCTTTTACATGTCTTTTTTTTTTTATTCCTAAAAGAATTTTTCTTTTCCTGTAAAGTGAGGAATTATTGGAGTAGGGTGAATATAGCCCAAATAAATAACTTTACAGAAAAAGTCCTCACGAGGTGTCATGCTACTGAAATCAAAATATTGGAATGTTAACTACCAAACAGAAAACTTGCTTTCTTGAAATTTCTGACAAGCTGGTGAATGAGTGAAAGAGCTAGCAAGGCATGTTTCTTAGCGTGCTGAAGGGGCCAACCCATGGAATTTAGTTACTTTGTAAAGTAGCTCAAAATCTTGTTGGTTGTGTCACAGCAGTAACATGAGTTTGGGAGCACGTCTTTGGTTTGCAAAGGTTCAGTGGAAATGATAAAACAGAAAAGTAACATGAAGGGGGAAAAAAAAACAACAGTAGATGATTAACAGACCTATCCAAAAAAGGGGAAAAGAGTTTTCTAGAACACTTGGAAGTTGTTATTTTGTTTATGTGCCTTTGGGATGTTTAATGAAGAAATTTATGGAGGCAACAAAATGGTGGATAAAAGAAAACTAGAGGATGTAATTTATTTAGACTCTCAAAGGGCTTTGATGAAGTCCTACACAAGAGACTATTAAGGAAACTTGCCAACCACTGGGCAAGAGGTAGAGGGCTGTCAATCATGGGTTAAAAGTGAGTTAAGACAGAGGGGGAATGAAAGAATAAAGGACCAGCTCTCAGCATAGAATACAGTTAATAGTGGGGTGTCAGCAATCAGTACAAGAGTAGTGTCCTCCAGGATATTTAACACCCTTGAAAATGGACTAAATAATGAGGTGCTGAAATTTGCTGACGAAACAAAACTATTTTGGTTCCCTAAGTCTATACAGATGGATGTGAGAAACAGAATCCAAACTCCGTAATTGGGCAAAACAGTGGCAGATGAAACTCAGAGCAGACAAATGCAAAGTAATGCATGTTGGAAAGAGCAATTTAAATTACTCATCCACTTGGGTGAATTCTGAATTAGTTCTAAGCTTACAGGGAAAAGATTTAGGGTCATGGAAGACATCTTAATGAAGATGAATGCATGATGCTTAGGAGAGGTTTTTAAAAAAAGAAAGCAAATATACTGTTAAATTGCAGTAAGAATGAGAGAGAATATATTCCAATCCCATTACAGAAATCAATGACACACACTTGTTCTACACTCAGTAAAAATCACCTTATTTCCAAAGGAAGATGGTAAAAATAGAAAGAAACATCTCATGACACCCTAGAAACTCATTAGAAGTAGTGGGAAAGACTGGCACAATTTCACATGGAAGGTTTTAAAATTAGCAATTACTAATAATGTGAGTGAAGGAAAGATGAACATAAGTGGCATATAGGTTTTCATAAAGGTAAAAACCTATATTAGTATTTTTGCAACTTAGATTATAATTAGACTAGAAACTGTAAGTTCCAGGGTACACAAATCATTGCACACTCTCCTTTATCCCTCTTCCCCAGGACATAATTTATCCATGGATCTGACCACCAAGAACAGTAAGACTGCCTACCCCTCTGCCCTCTCCCTTCTCCTCAAATATTTAACTGAGATTGGCAACTGTAGTTACAGGAAATAATCAATCCCCAGGCTTCTAGGGATCAAGCATCCGTTGACGGAGGTCAGAAAGAAATGCTCTCCCACAATGCCCAAGTACTTTATAATTGAAGGAGTGCTAGTTGAGAAAATGACACCCTCACACTTACGCTAATGACTACACAATTGGGCAGGTGCGTGGAGGCCAGGGTACCATGGAGGGGAACAGTTATTGGCTAATTCCCTTCCCACAGCTTTTAGACCTCACTGGAAGATTGGGGCTGAGCTATTGGAGTCTCAGTATTTCTTCGCCTGTATTTACAATGTTGAGGCAATTGATGTGGCATGGAAATTCAGAAGTACTTTTCCTTGTCTGTTTGTCTTCCTGAAATCTAATCCCTGAGTACTATGATAAACAAAAATAAATTAAAAGTGACTAGCAATAAAACATGAGCAAGAACAAACCAAATATTAGTGTAAAAATAGCATTAATAGAAGCTAAAAATTTAATTTCACCACTGAAGAGTCACAACATGCATTTTTAAATTTTTTTATCTAACTCTTGCAAGTGGAGTTTTAGAGATCAGCTTATCCTTAAGGAATGATATTTTTTTCAGACAGGCACTTGAATGCTTAATACAACATTTTAAATGACATAGATATTTTTCTCTTCAAATATGTACATTCTTTCTAAAAGAGGGCATCAGGTAACATTTCACAGCAATTCTGCAAAGTATGAAAGCCTGAACTTTTGTTGGATTTTGGCATAATGCAAGAACAAGATATCAAATGGAAAGTTACTGGCATGGATTGGTGTTTACATAAATAACTCCACTTCTATACTTTTTGCACCAAAATATCTTACAAGCTTCTTTTCAAAAGGACACATGCACACACACACACGCACACACACACACACAGAGTTGAATAGTTTGCTATTTTTAGGCTAAATGTACTCATTAGTTATCCTTGTTCTACCAATATAACTCGTAGATATCAATATTACCATTCCTATCCCTCCCTTGACCCTTCTCCGGTCTCTGCAGAGGCCAAAGATTAAACTATCCTTTGTGAATTGCACTATCAGTACCACTGCCATCCAAAAATATTAAACTTAAACACAGACACAAATGAAGAGAGACACTTATTCACACCCCTCAGTACTGGTCACCTAAATGGTCATCTAAAACTTTTGTATGGTAAACAACTCCTTCATATAGTCGGACATTACTTATTTAAGATAGTAACTCTCCAGAATATAGCCAAAAAGAAAAAAGTTCCTTCACAGTTAAAATAGATGTCAAAAATCTACACACTTCCCTTTTAGATGAGCCCAGGTTGTGTCTCTCAAAGCCCAGTTTGCTTTTTTAAAAAGTTTATTAATGTATTAATTGCATAAGGTATTTTCTTAGGTTTAGGTTATGCTAACAGACTAAGAATCAAACCTTACTTAATGATAATATATTTTTGAAAAATTTTATCAGCTTTATTGAGATATAATTCACATTGCATGTAATTTATCCATTTAAAGTATACAATTCAATGTTTTTAGTATATTCACAGATATGCACAATCATCACCACAAACAATTTTAGAACATTTTCATCACCTCAGAAAGAAACCCCATAACCTTTAGCTGTCACTCCCCTAGTCCCCTGCCCCCATCCCTACCCTAGCCCTAAGCAGTCACTAATCTTTTTTTCTATCTCTATAGATTTCTCTATTCTGAGCTTTCATATAAGTGGAATCATCTAATATATGGTCTTTGTCTTGCGACTAGCTTCTTTCACTTAGCATCATGTTTTCAAGGTTTGTCCATATTGTAGCATGTATTAGTACTTCATTCCCTTTTTAATGAGCATATAATATTCTACTATATGGATACACCACATTTTATTCATCCATTTGTCAGTTGATGGACGTTTAGGTTATTTCCCCATTTTGACTATTATGAATTATGCTTCTGAAAACATTCTTCTACAAGTTTTTGTGGGGACATATGTTTTCATTTCTCTTGGACATATACCTAGGAGTGGAACTGCTGGATCACGTGGCATGGGTCTACATGGAATCATTTGGAAAACTGCCAGACTGTTTTCCAACACAGCTGCACTGTTTTACATTTCCACCAAGTGTATGGGGGTTCCAATTTATCCACAGCTTTATCAACACTTGTTATTATTGACTTTTTGGTTGCAGCCATTCTGATGGTTGTGAAGTGGTATCTCATTTTGATTTTCATTTTCCTGATGACTAAGGATGTCAAATTTTTTTTTTTTAAGTGCTTTTTCCCCATTTGTATATCTTCCTTGCAGAAATGTCAATTTGGATTCTTTGCCCATTTTTGAATGGGGAGCCAGTTTACTTTTACTTTACACGTTATTTTAACAGCTTATTTTTCAGCTAACAAATGAGAAATAGCAAACAGTGTGTGGGAGGAGCTATCAGAGATAGACACGCGAGCTCATTTGATATAACAGGAGAAGGAAAAAATACATAAAAAACAAACATAAAACCTCAGAAAGCAGAACATTCTTCAGTCCTATAGGATGGAGAGAGTTTCAATGGCCCTGACAGTATCTGTGTTACAATATGGAAAAGACTGAGGTTTGCCGTGATTACCTTCAATCCTCTTTCCAGGATCAATTCTATGTGGACTAGTTGCAAAGTTTGGCGGGTTTTATAACATCATTTGAAGCTGTGGTGAAGGGGGATTAATATTTATTATCAATGGTCTGCTCTTAAATGTTTAATAATCAACTCTCTAGGGAGAAGGAAAAGTACTCCCATAGCTGATTTCAAGCTGCCAAAGTGATGTCAACCAGCACAAGAACATCCGGAAAATGTAACTGGCTCTCAAGCCAGCAGAGGCCGACGTGGACACGCCACAGCTTACAGTATGACTGATAGAAGCCAGCCACTGTGTCAGTCTCTCCATACATTACCTCAGTGATTGCGCTCAACAACCTTTAAGAAGAAATAAGTGTATTCATCCCCAAAGTGAACTGAGGCTCTGAAAGATCTCATAAATTCGCCCAGGGACACACACCGAGGAAGAACCACTCTGGTCTTTCCACAGACTGTTCTCCCTGTTACATTAAACTGATCCCTCATTTTTAGAAGTTACTCGAAAACAATGCTTATGTTGGGTTGAAAGGCATTTCTGAAGGAGAGTCACCCAATATTCTGAACTGTTACTCATTTGAAACACCGCAGGCCTCGACATCGATGGGCCAGAGAGGTGTGATGCATAGATATTTAGAATCAGAGATGGCTAACAGCAGTTTCACCGGAGACAAATGGGCAGAGAGGCCTGTTCAGTGATAAACCCATGTCAAGCAGGAATTTGCTTCCCAGCAAAGCTTCCCAGCACCCAAGCAGTGCAGAAAGTGGCTCTGAGTAATTAAAGAGAGTCCTTTCCAGCTTTACATTCAGCAGTAACTCCTGCCAAGACCAGCTCCTGCCAGGGCCGAGCCTGGGACTCTCACCACACCAGTCCCACGTGGCCCCAGTCGGTGCGTTCACACACATGCAGTCAGCGCATGCACACACCTTGACAAACAGCCTTATGGCAAATTTCAGGAAATTCCGTTTCAGCAAATGTCAGGTGACAATATTCCCCCCAATTTGCACGGTGCATGAAAAAACTGAGGTAGCACCTAACCACACTTTTTTGGAAGCAGAGTAAGTGTATCTTGGGACTGAACACTACCAGGATTCTATTCAAATAAAATGCCAGATTCTCCACCCAGAAGCTAATGATCACTACACTTAAAAATTTGTAATTAGACAAATTGTGTGGAAGGATTTGCTTATGCAATCAGTGGCAAGTTTCAACTTCTGTTTCCAGCCAGTATCAAAGAAGTGGGTTGATCTACCATAGGATAACACATTCCCTTTGCCCTCCCTGGCTATGGAATATATTACTCTATTATGGAAGCTGCTATTGTGTGCCTCTTAGGTAAGTAGGATCTGTAATTCAGCAGCCGAGCTTTGGTAATTATCTTTATACCAGCCAGGCTTCCAACCTCACCACATACCAGTGTCCAAAAGCTTCAGTGCTACAAAGAACCTAAGAAAGTTATCGGTCAAGGCTTTGGAAGCTCTACTTTTAACTTATGGCAAGAACATAGAATGATATTTTCTCAATATCGTCACGAAACTGAGACGATTAATGTACAATACTCTTCATTGTACTTTGCTCTGCTCTATATTAAAACCTGAATCAACTGGATTAAAAAAAGTACGTGCACTTTTTTTTTAACCTTTCACCCAACAAAGAATACAATAAACAGTAGCCTCATTCAGAGGTCTTTGGTACAAAGTAGAATGCTTTGACACTTAATATTGCCATTATGACAGGCTTAGTAGTCGGCATGGTGGAAAATAAGAGGAGAAAAGAGAAGAAGAAAGCTATGATGGGCCGAGTTTGGGTGCCCCCCCAGCCACCCCCTTCCACAGCCCACATCGTTGGCACCCATGCCCACCCTCTGCAGATGGCCCATTAATAACTCGGATTGCTTTCCTGGGCATCACAGCATTCTGACCTAACCTTCATCATGCTCTTTTCATCTTCCCTCTACTCCCCTCGTGTTTCACTTTGCAGGTTAGCCATCTGGAATCCCAGTAGGAAATACAATAAACTAGTCCTATGAGCTAATAGGAAAAGAGTAAAGTAGATGGTACCAGTCATTCCCCTGCCCCCTAAGGCACATTCAAACTGTTACCTCCTTGGGCTTCCTGGAGGTGATAACTCTTTTATTGACTCACCCCAAGAGTGATCCCAGCAGTAAGGATCCAAACCCAGGCTGGAAGACAGGATAATCCCATGTCAGGCTTGTCCTTAGCCACCAGGGTGGAGATGACTAAAGTGAGGGACAGGTGAGGTGAGGTCACAGGGCTGGGCCTGGCCTCACTGGTATGTACAGTCCTTAACAGTATACAGATGGTCAACCAGAAATCCAGCCAGCCTTCCCTGAGGGAATCAATTCCAGTCCTACCTCTGTGCAGATGAAACACAATCAACATTTGAGTCACAACACCCTACAAAGTGGATGGCTTGTAGAAAACAACCTTTTAGAACCCAAGCACCAGAAACACCAGTCTCTGGGAACAGCCCTTATCATAACCAAGATGTTGTGAGTTGTGCAACCAATTTCATATGGCTGGAAGGTTCTTTTATTTGGCATCCAGGTAAAACAAGGGTTGACTCCTGTAAATAATCTCCCTTCCCCTACATACCCTTCATACACAGAATTCCTTTTGTAGCCACTGAAAATCCCTTTCACAGAACAGAGGGATGAGAACAATTTGTTTGTTTTTACACGAACCTATCTATTCTCTCCCTCCAACTAGCCTAGCTAGTTCCCTTTTCTTTTTCAGACCTCTTGTCAAAATTCTCACATTCCAGGAAGGCTTTTCCTACAATGAGTCTCCTCTAAATCAAAATGGCTGCAGTCCAAAGATTGTGCCAAAGAAAAATTCAGCAAGCTGCCAGCCATGTCCTGGCAGTATGATTGACCTTTCCTTCCTCTATGTTTTTATTTCTTAATTGTCATGTCTATCCCAATAAAGTGACAAACATATGAGATAGGAATTGCTTTTGTCCTTGTGTTTTTACAGTGTTTCAGATGATGACTCTACTCAATAAATTGAAAATCATTATTATATACAAATGCATATGCTAATGCATGACCTGCAAGCTCAGATGGCAGAATGAATAAACAATTACTGGCAAACACCATGGTATGGCATTTCAATGAAGTCATCACAGAATCACTAGCAATTATCTTTGCAAACTTGAGGTGAGGTGTCTATGGACAGAAAGAGAAAAATGCACACTCATATTTTAAAAAGAGAAATTGAAAAACTTAAAAAATTAGACTCAACGCCTTAACATTCAGATCCAGGAATATATTACAGTCTTATACACACACACATACACACACACACACACACACACACACTACCATGTTGGATAACATCAAGGTAGGTTTGTTTTAGAAAAAATCCTATCACATTAGTCAAATGTTATATTCCTCAGAAGCATGACAACTCTGGTAAAACCAAGTAGAAGGCAAAGATATGAAATAGTTTTGACTATTGTACAGCTTTAAGTCTTGTCTTCCTTGACATTGGGCAATTAAAGAATTACATCCTGAAATCACATCTCATTAGGCAGGTTCATAAGTGATTAGAAGGCCTTTCTAAGTAAGTAATTATTAATGGTCCAGTGTCAGCCCGGAGAAGCATACCTCATGGGATTCCAAAGTGATTGGTCTTAACTTGATGCTATTTTTAGTAGTGATTTAGATGATGGCAAAGAATATGGTTATTAAGTTTGGAGATGACATCAAACCGGGTGTGGTACATTCCCCTTTGGAAAACTGGATAGAAGTGCAAATGATCCTGATGAGTTGGAGAAGTGGGTGGATATAAACAGATTGAGGTTCTATAGTGTAATTCACATGGGAAGAAAAACACACAATTGCAGGATTCATTTTGTGATATCAGGAAAATGAGCAGGAGGTCATAGTCAACACAAAATATTGGTGTTCATGCTTTAGCCTTAAAAGCATGATTGATTAAGTAAAAGGAAAACAGGAGGCCTTTCCTTGATGCTCAGTACAGATACAGGCTATCTGAGAATACTCCATGCTGTCTTTAGCCCCACATTTTAAAGTGGGATATGGAGAATGTGGAGGCGTTTAAGAAGAAATCAATTTTTTTCTTATTGATTACAAGTTTGAGAAACAGCCCTTAGAGAAAACAACTATAAGGATATTGGCCTAGAAAAAGTTGACTGAGAGATTTAACCATTTTCAAGGCCAGAAACAGGAAGAAAGATGGAAGGAAAACAGTTTAGGCAATATTTTAAAAATCTTCCTAGCAAAACAAGCTGTGGAAAAACCAGAGTGCACTGCAAATGGAAACAGACATCCCTCACTGACAACTTCACGGAATGAGACTGTCTCCAAATTTTAGAACAGCGTGTTGTGTAGATAGAAGATTAGACTACACATGTGAGAGTAAAATCAAAACAAAAGCTTTGTGTCCTGTTTATCTAGTTCCCCCGGCCCCCCTTTTATTTAAAAGAAAAGTGATGGGAGGGAAGGAAGGGGAAGAAATGTCCACTGTGCTTTGGGACCCTCACTCCTCCGTAAGAGACAATAAGGCACCTCACTCCTCCTCACCCATCCATGTTTTCTCAGGTCCAGACACTGCATTGTTCAGGTTCTTTGCTATGTTGTTTCAGGATTACTCTTTGCAAATAAAGTTGAGTTCTGAAGAAACTACAAAACCCAAGCCCTTTGCCACCTCTCAGGAGGATGCAGCCCGATTCTCTAAAAATTACACATTGCTCGTTCCCATCACTGGGCTTCCAGTCAAACCTTGGGCCCTGGTGTAGAATGCATAATATGTCCTTTCATCAACCTCCTAGGAACTTCCTACCTTTCAAGGCCAGATACCATCCCACCTCTCATGGAGCCTGTCTAACATCTCCTTGCCACAGCAATTTCTCCTTCTTAGGAACTCAGCGCATATATGCACTATCAATGGCATTCACTTGACACATAGTCACACACAGCCTTGTGATATCTCAGGTACTGTTGAACCACCACGTAACATTTCCTGCATGTCTGCACTCTATTTTCTAAACTGTAAGCTCTTTGAAGGTGAGGATTATTTGTTAAACTGTTTTGTATCCTCCTATAGCACCCGACTGAGCAAGTGTTATGCTCAGAGTAGGGGATAAGTTAACAGTAGCTTAATGAATGAAGGAATTAAGAGGAATGTCTCAAGCAAATTTGATCTTCACCTAGAAAGTTGCTTTCTACCTTGGAAACCTATTTCTAAGGAGAGATTATTTCGTGAGAAAGTAAAAACCAAGTAAGGGGAAAAACAAGAGTTTACAAATTCTTAGTGGGGAAAGTAGGTGTTAACTTTATAAAACCCAACGAAAGCATCGCAATGCTTCTTTACATGTAGGAAATATTAAATTACAGTCCTCAAGTGGTATTGATTATAAAAGTTATGCAATTGTTGATATTTTAATCTGAGTAAAACATTATCAGCACATGTAATTATTAAAGCAAAAAGAAACCAATGTGTGTATGTGTATGTGTGTGTTCATATGTGTGTGTTTCTTTTAAGAGGATTTCACCAACAAAATTTGAACACTTCTCATTTTTCTTCTTTTTTTTTTTTTTTTTTTTGGTAAAGATTCATGTTTTATGTGCTTTCTACCCTAGCTCACTGCAAACAGTATTTCTGCTGTGACCATCAACAAGGTATCAGCAATGGGGACTATATTTAAAGAGTATCTAAGCACATCTTAGATTTCAAGTTAGAACACTGGTTCATTTTACAAAGATAAACATCCCATGACAGTCACTAATCTGGGTGGCATTTGAACCAATGACCTGGAACCTAAAAGTGCTATATTTATAGCACCTTTTAAAAAAAATCTCAATCAGAAGCATTGTCTGAGAACGAGCAGATATTGCTATTGTAAGCACAGTTCAGTTGTTTGTTTTCTAAATACTGAAGGTGGTTAGCTGTTTAGATCTTGAAAAATACCAAGCAGGGATTATGATGTGCACTGGTTGAGGCACTTGTTTGACATCCAAGGAAAACTTGTTCTTTGCTTGAGTTACATTTTGGAGTAATTTCCTAGGAACTTGTTGCACACAGTGACACAGAATATCCCCCAAATTTCCAAAATAATTCAGGGTATCCAAAGTTCTTGTAAAAGCAAGTGGAATAGGTTGGGGGCAGGGAAATGAATTTTGGCATAAACTGTGGGTTTGAGAATCAGTCAAAAATAATAGTTTCCTGCCAAAATCTACATTACCGCGTTTCTATCTGAGACTGTATAATAGAAGTCTGTTTCGATATGAACTCTTCAGAGATTTCCGTTGAAGGCTGACTCCCACCCCCCATAATTCAGTCACGTGTGTCTGTCCAGTTGCCCCGGGGGGAGCTGTGGTTTTGACTGTCTGTAGGACAGTGACCAGGACAGTCCATTGTATAATGGAACAACTGCATTAAGCCACTACAGCAGGACAGCAGAGGGAGAGCTCAGGGACCTGAGAGCAGAATGCGCCCCTGAGAAACAATGTTCTCGAGCCTTTAGTTGTTGGCGGCACATCACCTACTCAGAGTGTTCAGAAAGGGGTCTGCACTCTCCTGATTCCTCACTTGAGAGTTTCAGTAAAGGACACAATATAGATTCAGGGACATGGGGACAGGGAAGGTTTGAAACACTTTCTGCCGAAGGCAGGCAGGCAAAGATGCAGGTCGAATCGGGTAAGTGGCTGAGAAATTGGCTTCAGAGCCCCACCAATCCCAGCTCTGCCATCACCACTTTTATTAGCGGGATGACTTTACACGAGTCATTCAGCCTCTTTCAACTTTAGTTTCTTCATCTAAAAATAATCTTTACCTCGGTGGATATGAGGATTAAATGAAAGAATATTTGTACAGTGTTTAGCACAGCACCTAGGACATACTAATCTCCCAACGAATTGGGCCTTGTGGAATTATCACTGTTATTTGGGGGAAAGGAACTCATAAAACATCCAGGATAACCTGTACTGGAACCACTTACACCGAGGCAAGGCCCGTAATGGAGGGTATCACTAACCAGGTGTCTGCACAAACAGAATGTAGGCTCTCGAGTGGCAGGGGGCCTTTCTTCTGTTTTCCCAGTGTCTCTGGCGATACCCTAGACACAATAAGCACTCTTCAAGTATTTCTAGAATAAACTGAACAAAAGAACAAAGTGCAAGGGGCAGAAGCAGAAGCAGCATCTTGAAGAATCTGAGGGACTATATGAAAGCAATTAAAAATGAAAATTCTGGAAATTTCTTTCAAAGTCAGTATTCATTCTCTTTGGGTGCTTTATCCTGACACATTTTTTTCTTCTCTCTCCTCTTATTCTGCTCACCTTTTGGCCAAGATTTGTGAACTTCAATAACCTCAACTAGATATAATTCATCACCAAAATTGCCAAGTATGATTTCATTCCCTTTTCAGGCAATATTTGTGCGCAGGTCACAATGTGACAGACAGTGCTAGGTGCTCAAAGACTGTGACCGATTTCAGTAATTTCACTCATGCCATAGGAGTGTTTCCATGGATGAGAGAAACCACAGGCCGTGAGGAGAAAATGGGAAAAGCCCGTCAACCTCTCTCTAAATATCCTTTTTCTGGACCTGGTACCACATCAGACCTGTTTTTACTATTTGTCTATGCCAAAGGCCTTGTCTTCCTGGCCTTGGATTGAAGTGAGAGAAGAGGAGGAAGTGAGAGGAAAGAAATGTGTCTTTTCCTAAGAAAAGTGCATGGAGGTAATTTCTAAGTTCTTCTGATAGGAAACAGGTCTCTTCTCTTTCTATTCCACTTCAAAGGCTCTTTCTGAAATTTCAATCACTCAAGTGCTCAGGATTTAGGAAACCTGGCTGAAATTAAGCCAAGAAGATACAGAATAATTCTGAGGTCAGGAGAAATTTATTGTTTTCTAGTTGAGTCACATAATACACAGAATTTCCCCCCAAATTTCCAACATTTTTCATGTGGAATTGACACTCTTCAAAAAAATTTGATCCTGGATATCCCCTCAAAATTTTTTAAAGCCAGAATGCCATTTAGAAGATTATAGATCCAGGAGCTATTAGAAAAAAAGTTGCAAAAGACCAAAAGATCAGTTACATTTCAAATAAAATCATAATTTGGTATTTAGTATCAGAGGTATTAATTTCCACAAATACTAATGTAACTTTTATTAAAATGTAAAAACAATTTCAATCCCAGAAATATGTGTTAAATAGTAAAGGGGAATGTTACAAAAATTTTAATAGTTTGCCACCTAAAAGCTATAGCAATTCCAAAGTTATGCTTAATTCAACTGACATTTATTAAAACAGTACTGGGTGATTGGAAGCCAGAGATGACTAAGAGGCAATCATTGCCTCCCGGAGCTCCAACTTACCCTAGCAGTGCAAGACAAGAAAGCAAGCAAACTGGTGTGAACAAAGCAGTGTATGCTTATTGCTGGCAAGCATCCCAGAATGAACTCCTAATCCAACCTGGGGAAAATCAGGGCAAGCTTCTCTGAAGAATTATGCACAAGAGAATCCTGAAAGATGAAGAAGAATTCTCCAGGTGGACATGCCAGAGAGATAGCTACAGCAGAAAAACCTTCATGGAACTTAAGGCAGTTTGACGAGGCCAGTGTGAAGCATTCATATTGGGTGGGGGACAGGGAAGATCGGGTAAAGATAAAACTGAAAAGTAGGTGAAACCAGGCACATTGAAAGTCTTGGAGTGATTGGTAGGGTGACAATACATCCTATATTGCCTAAGTAAATCCATTTTACACCTGTGGCCCCAATGTAATTATTCACAGTGCCCCCTTGCACTCTCAAAAGTGTCTCAAATTGATGGATACGTTTTATGATCTTCCAAGTGATTGTAAGCCATTGGCCCTGGAGATCCAAATATAAACAAAACCTGATCCCTGCTTTCAAAGAATTAGAAGACCCCTGCTTTCAGGAATTAATAAGACAGACACAGAAATAACTAATTATAATACAAACCAAAAGATATGTGCTATAGTATAAGAATGAGTAAACACTCCCAGAAGTGATGACATTTGAGCAGAGCTTTGAAGGACGAATCTGAATTGAACAGGACTGCAAAACCATTCTAGGCCTGGAAGGTCATGCCATGTTGAGAAAAGGCAAGAATCCAAGGTGTTTGGCGGGGAAAGAACCTCAGTTGCTCTGGTGGCGATTGAAGCTGAAAAGTTAGCCTTGAAGACACGTTGTCAGGGGTCTTAAACACCACATCAAGGAATTTGCAGTCTGAAATATCAGCAATGAGGAGCCCCCAAAGATTTCTCATCAGGGGACTTAACGGGATCCAATTCGGCTTTTGAATAAGAAACTCCAGCTTCTCTTTGGAAGATGAACTAGAGCAAGGGGACAGATAATGGCTACATTTCAGATGGAATGGAATTTGGTGTTGCAGATACCACAGCCTGATTGCTAACTTTTGTGAAGCTTAGCAATTGATTACTATGAAGCAAGCTGATTGATTACTATGATTTTGGAAGTCCAGAAATGAAGAAAAGAGAAGTTTTACCTATAAATGATGGTAAGCAAGAAATGGAAGACTATTTACAATCCTAGGAAGCGATGTCAGCCAACCAACACAAGGGACTGAGGAGATATTACAAAAGGTTTGATGAGTTTACTACTCCAAAGGTTATGGCAATGTTTACACACTATAAATTTTATAATAAATCCTAAGACCAAATGAGCCCATGGAAAGTTTTGTGACAAAGCCAGAACTACTAATGAAGGAACTTTTGCTTTCACTGACAAGGATGAAATAATTTATAATAATGGTGTATTATAGACCAAGTTAGTAAAAATCTGACAAATTGAGGACTTGGATTTTATTTCAATAATGAAGCCTGCTGGCTGTTTCCGTAACCAAAATAGATTGGCCAGAAGCCATAGGAAAGAGAGAAAAACTCATTTGTCTCCTTTGCTGTCTGATCTTTCATTTTTTTCTTTCTCTTATTTTGGAAGACAGTAATGATAAAATTTTTGAAAAGAACATAAATTCAACTCAATAAACTATATTAAATTTGATGATCAATAGATGGCAGATAAGGAAACCAGATCACTCTCACATCCAACTGTCAGTGGAGAAGTTAAAAAAAAAAAAAGTTCAATAGAGAAGCCATATTTGCCCAATCATAATTTCCTCAGCTTTCTGAAAAGAAGATTCTGTGCAGATAAGAAGGTTGTGGACTACATGAGTCCATTAACGAAAGAAGAGACTTTCCCATATTTGCACCACGAAGGATCACTTTTATTAGTTTTCCCCTATGATTCCAATCTTCGAAAACAATGTTTCCCCTAAATAAGCAGTACTTAAGTAACAGATCATTTTTCTTATTGTGTTCTTAATCACACACAGCCTTTTCTGCCAATTGGACTTTCTGATTATTAGGAGAGAATCTCTGTTACTATACAAAATTGATATGATTTTAGCCAAAAGCAAAGAAACTTGACATTTTATTTAGCCTGTACGAACTTATCTCAGGTTAATGTAATGGTTTCTATTAGCCTTTTTGAAATACTGAAAATAGCTCAAGGAGTCCATTACAATCCTTAAGGACCCTAAAGGATGTAGACACCTTTGATAGAAACTTTTGCACCAGAAACTGGACTTTCAAAGGGTGATTAAAAACAAGCAAACCTTGTATGCGTTATATTCCCCCAACTCTCACCCACTCATTTTTACACCCATTCCATTTGACAAGAATTTATTGAAGACCAACTTGTCATATGTTAGGCACTAAAGTAGAATTTAGGAATACAAAGATAAAACCTTGCCCTCAAAAAGCTCACAGTCTAGTCAGAGAAATAGAGATGTAAACAGCCCTATAAAATTTCATAAGGGTTTAACTCTGCACACACGAATTTGAAGCTACGGCTGCAGAGATGTCATTTCCTAACTGCCTTGGGGAGCCTGGGAAGGATTCCAGAGAAGTTAATAACTGAGCCGAGACACTACGGTGGAGAAAGAGCCAGCCAACTGAACAAATGGAATAGACCTTTCCAAGAAGTGGAAATAGAACATGAAAGGCTATACATCATGAGGAAGAATGAATGGGGTGTGCAGAAATAAGTAGCAACGCAGAGGGAGAGGCAGTGTAGTGCAGTGGATAAACTCACAGACTTTGACAGCAGACCCTAGGAGGACTCCAGGTTTTACCACTTAGAAGCTGATTAGTTAACCTCTGTAGGCCTCCATCTTTCCCATGTAAAGGGGGATATTGACTTCTTGGAGTCATTGAAAGGATCAATGTGCATATAAAACACTGATACTTGGTAACTAGTACTGACACATGTTGGTCCTCTACTGTGCTTAGAAAGCACACTGACTGTGTGGGAGAGTGAAGATGGTTAGGATGGCAGGAGCCAGGGCCTGAAGAATTTCACTGCCATGCTAAAAAGGTGGTTTTGCCTCCTGTGGGTCCTTGAATCATTTTAAGTGTGAAATAAGGCGTAACATGATGTGATTTTTGTTAGAAAGATCACATTAGCAGTAGTGTGTAGGATGGGCTGGAGAAATGGGAGCCGGGAGGCGCAGGACTGACTCAGAGACCATGGCAATGGCACCAAACAAGTTGTGTCACTAAATGATAACAATTATAACTGTGATTGCCAATATGAATCCACTAAAGGAAGAAAAATATTAGTTTCATTCACTCACACCAGGTCTACAATATTCTGTGAAAACTCCTTTTTCTAAAGTATTTGTTTTTCTCCTTAGAGCAACAAAACATCTTTTGAAATAGTACACTAGCAACCAATGGGGGAATTTTGTTGTCAGTGCTACACAGGGCAATGCATAGAAAGTCCTTTCTAAAGAGATCCACACCTGTAAAAAGTCTCTGCCTTAAACGTGCCAACTTAACTAGTGGGATAAATAAACCCTCTTTGAAATGTAGAAGGAGCTTAGTAGGAGCCTCTACAAAGTATTTGATATGCACAAGCTTCTTAAAAAATAGTTTCCCACTCCAGGCCCCACTTGGGGTTTGGTAGAAGACAATTCTTCACACCAGGCAAGAACGCCAACAGAGCAGGGTCTTCACAGCTTCGTCTCCACCCCCCAGCAGCTGGGCTTTGAGAAAAGTACATATTGCAAATCGCCTTTTGCCAGAAATCTCTGACTTCAGGCTAACACAAGGCTGCTATGGGAGATGGGGAGCCTGAGAGCTGGAAACCAGAGAAAGAAGTGGACCAAAACTAAGGAATCTTGAGAGGATGACGTAAGACGAATTCTACCCACCAGGAATACAACTTTCTCATCAGTCCTCCCCTTTCTCTAAAAGAATGTACCCTGAAAAATAAAATTGTACTGGATGGATACCTAGAAAGGGAAAGTCCCAACAGCTTTAAATAAAAATTCTTAGGCAAGTGGGTAGGGGAATGAGGAGGTTTTTAGAGGGAAGGAGAGGACACTTAGAGTGGAAAGCAAAGTGCCATATTTGAAGACAGGACATTTTGCCCAAATGGTTTTTTCACAGCCTATTGACTAACAGCCGAGGCTCTTTCCCACACTGAAGACCACCCAGACGTGATCATTTGGTATTGGACTCATCTTACTGGCATGCAGAAATGCAGCTGCCTTCAGCCCAAGGAGTTAGAAGGAACCCACAGAACAATTCCAGTCAAAGGCAAGTTCAAGGTACATGGCTTTCCTGGAGAGAATTGTGTATTTTCACCCCAACCTCCTCTAGAGTCCTTGGAAAGCCCTTCTGAAAAGTACTGGAATGAAAAATCCTAAAATTCAACTTAAGAAAACTGGCAATTTTTTGTTTCTTTTTTAAAAATATCTTTCTGTATTTTCAATGAAAATTATTTTTCTATAATAGAAAGTTAATTTTTCTATAATTTTACTCCTCTATAATGTGTTTGTATCAGTTGCTTTCATCACAATCATACAAAAGTTATTAGAAATCAGCTGTAAATTGTGCTGTTACAATATAATCTCCCCCCTTGATTTTCCTGCAAATTTCAATAAAGTTTACTCTACATGCAAAAACAAAACAAACAAACGAAAAAAAGCATATACCTGTATAATGTCAGAGGTCCACAAAATTGATGGATGCAGAAGCTGTCCTCAAAGAAAGTATGAGTAGGAACTGAAGAATTGTTATGAATAGAAAAAAAAAAAAAAACTGGGAAAATAACTAAAAATAGTCATAATTCTAATAAGTGTGAAAAAGAAGAAGTAGATTATTTGAGTCCAAATTAAGAAGCTGCAGAAAGTTTCACTTTCTGACATGCGCACAAAGAAACAAAGCATGGACAGAGAGAAATACTCGTGAATGGTTCAATCGAAAAGTACAGACAAGAGATTCATTAAGGAACAAACACATCAATGGTTCATAGGTCAGATGTAAGAGATTTGGCTTAATGAATAAAATTCAGATGTCTTGCAATGATTACTATTTTCCCAAGTAGATATTGATTGTAGCTTGTTTTTTTGAAGTACAAAACATTATGAAAATCTAGTCCCCATGGAAAGATCCTTTATGTGCTTTATACTGTATGTGGTGTGGTTTGTGTGTGTGTGTGGGGGTGTGTGTGTGTTATACAAAGTACAAGAAGCTGGCGTAGTCCTAGGAATTTTCTATCTAGAATGTGGCCGGACAGGAATAAAGAGACTCACCCTTATAAATGCATAGGAGAAATATTCTGAGTGATGTGGAAGGACAGCATGGACGACTCTCAAGGGAAGGCTTTCTTTGATCAATGTATGAAAAGTTCCTGTGCCATACTGAATAAACACACAGAACATAAAAATTCACCTCTCTGCCAGAGTTGTCTGTTACAGAGACACCTGTAGTGGACAAAAAATTATCTTTTTAAATAAAACTATTCTCTAGTGTTTCTCACTTAGGTCATTTAATATTCCTTTTAGGATTAACTCCTTTCAGAGCTAAGAGTAATTTAAAAAAAGCTTATGTTTCCTAATGAACTAGTACTCCTTTCCATAATCGACAATGAAAGCCATGGAATACAACATATTTCTCTCTTTGCCTTGGCTACCAGGAAGCTCTGAGACAATTTGCTTCCCTCAAGGTTTACTGATATCATTATCCATTGTTCTTCCTCCTCTGGTGTTCATCTTTTGCTGTCTATTCTTGTGTTACGGTTTTTCTGTCTTATTGTATCTTTTGAAAAGCTGTTCTTTCATTCAAAATTCAAAATGGAAGATAGGAGCAAGAAGGGGAATGAGTGTCTTCTTCCTTTCCACGCAGGATGATGCTGATTATTGTGTCCTTTCCTCAAAGTGGGAGAAAAGAGGGATCAAAGGCTAAAGACTTTTAGATCATTTTTCTGGATTTTGGAGTTTTGCTTTGCAAAACTTAACTTTGGTCTGGAGTCATATTCCAGCCCACTGTTTTCTAAAGGTAATAAGCAATAATAGAACGCCTTTCAACTGTGAAGTCAGGCCAACTCCATTTGAAACCTCAGTTCTCCCACTTGGCAGCTGAGTGACGTCAGTGAAATCATCTGACTCTCTGGGCCTCAGATAATACCTTCTTTTTGCAGAGTTGACATTAAAATTAAATAAGACAATATATGGTAGCAAATGACATGCTATATGGCATATAACGGACACTTAGCAAGTGTAGGCTCTCTCCTTTCTTGCTTTCTCTCCCAAAGGCACACTCTTGTTCTATTTCTAGGTCATTAGACCCAGTGTGGTCACAGGAGAAAAATTCAGTGTAGCAGTTGATGACAGCGAAAGCCATCACCAAAGAACTCTTATTTTTTATTCTCCCTTAGAGCCTATTTTTGGGGAGGGGATAAGGGAGGATTCTTAGCCAATAGAAAAAAAAATTAATAATTAACTTTCCTATTCTTATTAAATAAAATATATAATTGCCAATTAGAGTTTCTGATCAACTTGAGGTTCCCATGGTTACCAATATCAGTTGAAATATTTAAGGCAAAAGTAAAACCAACTGAACATTTCAAATAGCCTAAGCAGCCTTAGGGCTTCAGAAGTATTGAAAGGCACTAGACAACTTATGTCACTACTTAGTCTGGAAGCTTCCAGTAGAGCATTACTAGTATGGTGGCTGATGAAATCAGCCAAGCTTGAGATGAACTAACACGAAGGGCATCAGAAGCAAAGGTGGAGTCTTCATAGAGAATGAGCTGTCTCTCTATGCCCTAGAAGGGGTCCCGTTGGTTAAGAGGTGGCAATAGTTGGGTGGGGGTCACCAGGTTGTAGAATATGATTCTTAGCTTTCAGGTACAAAAACTCAAGTTCTTAAGTGCTTAGCAGACTCTATAGTCTGACATGTCCTAACTAAAATCAAGATAAAATATATATTCATCCCTAGACTTACTAATTTTTAGTGGGAAAGAGACATGCTTTTTCAGTGGCTGAAATATTTACATCTACCAAGTAGAATGTCCTTTTGCATTTATCACCCTATGCTGATTCTTACAAGCTGAAATATGTATCAGAAATTTCCTTGGTGGACATGAAATCAGAGCAGGGAGAAGAACAATCATGGGAAATAGTCAACAGTAAAGCCAATGAACAAACTCTCCCACACAGTACAGGACACTTCTCAAGGGACCAAAACCTGTGTATTTTTTGTCCGGGGTAGATAAACACAAGCAAATTCTCGCTCTTTAGCTTCCATTCCAACTAGATTCCATGCTGATCATCTGCCTTCAATTGACACCTCTTTCTTTAGACAACTCGTATAGACTTCAGCTGTCATAGTTGACTCTAATCGTTTATGTTGCTTTGTGGCTTTTCCAAAGTGGTTTCATTGCTCTATTTTCTTAAGAATAGTTCCCTGAGACTCGTAGCCTGGTCCCCTTGATTAGATACAGTGATCCTTGTTCATCCCAGCCAAACATGTATTGACAATCCCTGGAGTTATTTCTCTAGATAGCTAATCTCACTCACTATGTGTGGTCATTTGTAGTTTCACTCACTGTCAGAGGGTGAACTCTATGTCTATTTACACTTCAAAATTCCAGTGATGACTTACCTCACCTCTACGTTCTGAAAATTAAAAGAACTTTGTAATAAACAAGGGAGTGTGGAAAGAAAGGTAACCATGGTCTCTCTGGCACTGATAAGGGACACAATTAGGTTAAGAGAAATACCAGGATAATTTGTCTGTGTAATCCATATTAGGCACTTCTTTTTTTTCAAGATTCCATTTGTCTACCGATTAGTCTTCTCCTAAGGCAGAGCTGTAATGTTGCCTCCAAGTGTTCCAATTCTGGATCCTGATTTCCATCTTCTGTAGCACATGTTTTCCCCACCCCATCCCCAGTATTCAAACTAGTGCTTCTGCCTGTCATAAACAGTTCTCATGAAATAACCTGAAAGCACAACATCAAAATGTTCTCAGTGAACTGGTCCTGCACCTTTGTCTAAATAAGGGTCACTGATCTTTCACCTGCCTCCTGCCTTGGAGCACACTCGTGGCCATCTCCTCCGACCCTACGCCAACCCACACCTATGCTCTGGCTCAAGTTCTGACAGAGACTTGGTTTTCTGGAGATTCCAGAGAACTAAGAATAACCCTGGTAGTCTCATGATGGTTGTCTTTGGTCTGTACAGTGAGGGAGGTCTTCAGCTATATGTAGGTTTTCTCTAGTGACAGCTGGTACACAGTCGATCCCTTCAGGTTTGTCAACAAGGCAAACACAACACGGAACGAACACTGCAAGACAATTCATACAGATAATCTTGTGCAACTCTGTCTGGCTTGCTCTTCATTCCCTCTGTTTCCTTGGGCAAGTCATTTTGCCTGAATTCCTGTCATCTCTAAATGAAATACGATGGTTGTTATGGCCTCTTCCCTCTGTAACTTACTGTGTTTCCCGAAAATAAGACCTAGCAGGACAATCAGCTCTAATGCGTTTTTTGCAGCAAAAATTAATATAAGATACAGTATTATATTATATAAGACCCGGTCTTATATTATAGTAAAGTAAGACCGGGTCTTAGTATTAATTTTTGTCCCAAAAGACGCATTAGAGCTGACTGTCCAGCTAGGTCTTATTTTCAGGAAAACACGGTACTATGATTCCATTATTCTTATGAATCTACTTCAAAAATTCTATCATCAGCATTCAAGGTATGACTAGAATCAGGCATGTTTTTGCATGTGGCTTGTGAAATCCTTCCCATTATTTTATAGTCATACATTGTGTATCAATTATTAGATAAACTCTTCAAAGATCTTTTTTTGTTGAGATATAATTGACATATAACAATATATTAGTTTCAGGTGTGCAACATAATGACTTAATACTTGTATACATTGCAAATGATCACCACACTAAGTCCAATTAACATCCATCAGCACACATAGTCACAACTTTTTTAAGATCTGTTCTCTTAACAACTTTCACATATACAATACAGCATTAACTATAGTTATACATTATATCCCTATGACTTATTTATTTTATAACTGGAAGTTTGTATCTTTTGACCACATTTACCCATTTCACAATCCTCTACCACTCCCACCCCCTGCCTCTGAAAACCACCGATCTGTTCTCTGTATATATGTGGTTTTTTGTTTCATTTTGTTTTGTTTTTTAGATTTTACATAAAGGTGAGATCGTATGGTATTTGTATTTCTCTGTCTGATTTATTTCCCTTAGCATAACGCCCTCAAGTTTCACCCATGTTGTCACAAATGTCAAGATTTCATTCTTTTCAATGGCTAAAGATTATTCCACTTTATACATACCCACATACACATACACACTACATTTTCTTTATCCATTTATTCATCAATGGACACATCAAAGATTTCTGATGATGCTTGTAACTTGATGAGTTTAAAGACAACTGAAAACTTTCTAGTTCTAGCTGCCTAGGCCCTTTCACTTTTAGGAGCACACCTATATCAAATAGGTTGAATCACTACCATTATGATTCAGTTGTACACTCCTGGTGGCAAAGAAGAAGCCGAACAGAGAACTATCAGTGTTGAGATCAACGAATAACAGATCAGGGTACAAACTCTAGCCTCAGTGAACTTCTGTAATATCTAAGCATACTTAGTAACTGAGAGTCCCCTACTACAAAAATACTTTTAAAAAGGGTATTGTAAAGCAAATTAATCCAGTTTGTTACTTATCAAACTAATGTATCAGAATATAGTTTCTGCCTTCCATTTAATTTCAAGTCCATATTTAAAGAGATAAAACAGTTTCTGATCTATTCCTGAGTCTGTTTTATTTCCTGAGAATAATTTTGTATACCAAAATCTCTTCTCCCTGAATCAATATCTCTCTATCAGCCAAGTATTGTGAAAAAGGAATAGGTTTGGGTATCATGGAAACCATGTTATGAATTCACACTGTGCCAGGTTTTAGGACACAAAGAAAAATAAGTTATGATCCCCAGCCTGGAGGAGTTTGTGATGATGGCAGTGAGAGAAAGGGGTTGGTGACATATAGGAAAACTATTCTCTTTTAGAGCTGGCTGAATGAGTTTCATTTTATGGATTCTGCTTCTGCATCTTTATCTAATCACCTAAGATCTCAGATAGCAGAGTTCATCTAGTGCATTGAACTCTGGACATTTTTACATCTACATTAGCTTTTTCTACCTCCTTTTCAAGGAGGTCTCCCTGTTAAGCAACAAAGGCCATAGAAAGAATGACTAGTCGGTGTTATGATGCTCTGGAACTTATATCTACATTAATATTTCATAAAAAGCATTGTTACGTTCCACCATGGTACCTGATAATATGGGACACATGAACACCTTGCATGTGGGTTTGTCTTTATCTGGGTCCACTTCTATAAAGTCATCGTAAATGTGGAAAGAAACAGGGATGATGAGCCCTTACCTCCAGGTGGAGAACTGATATTCTTTTTTTTTTCAGAATTCTCTTCCTCCTGATGATGTATTATGAGGGATCCACAAAGACAATTAAAAAAACAAAACAGGGAGTAGTGGCCTAGAGAAGAGTTTAAATTATTGGGAAGAATTTGGAATCTCAAGTAAGTAGTAAAGGAAAGAAAGACTGAAAAAATTTGAAAATACAAACACTAATAAATTTTATAAATGATTTTTCTAAATTATTTAGCATAGGTTAGCACTTACAGAGAAAAATTTTAGGAGGTCCACAAAGTGGTAAACCAGATGATTGGAAAACATTTTCAATTTCTTTTTAAAGACGTTTTAAAATTAGACCTCAATTACTTAACTGTAATACAGGTGAAAGGAATTAGAGTTTTTAGCTTCATGATCACCGTATTGTTTTGCATTAGTATAATGCTGTGACAATGAGATAAGTTAGAAGTGTGGTCTCTACCATCATGAGGACAGTAATCAATGAGTCACAAAAGAAATATGTAACTACACATTGTGAGAAGGACCATGAAGGAAAATCACAGGCATTATATATAATGGGGGCCATAATGGGAGGCCTCACTTGTCTGGAGCAAAATCACAGTGAAGTTTCATAGAATAGTAAGGCATTATAAGATATCAGTACGTAGCATTCTGACAATTCTGAATTTCGAATTATTTCAACAGACCCACTGCAGTTTAGCACAGAAATAATGGGAAGAGAGGGGGGTAGGAGGCTCAGTCAGTACACTTATGTCTTTCCTTTGATGCCATCACAGACTAAGCAGCTTGGCTGGTCCATTCATCCAGAGCTGAACTGGTTCCCACACTCATCTGACCACAAGAGACTGATGAAGAGGAGTAAATTAATTTACAACAGGAGGTATGACCTTCTAATGCCTGGAATTCTTGTGGCTACTAACTCTCAAGGTACCCAGCAGGCCTAAGAAGCTGGGGTTTCCCTGCTGAAGATGCTGATCTTATACATGTTTATGCTCCTTTATTTCACTCCCAGAAGATAATCTTATCTTGAAGTTCTGAGAGTACGCTTCTGGTACCCCTACTTACTGATTCTAGAAGCTAGGCTGCACATCAAATTAGCTTAGAAATCCCTTGCTCACTACAAATTAGTGGTGTGAACAAGATTGTTTAAAATACTTAAAAGAACGGAAGCATTTACAAGCACTGCAGAAAATACCATTCAAAATACAAATAATTGGCACACTAATACCAATCATTCTTATCTAGTTATTACACAGGCATTTAAATGAATGGAAGAAGGAATTAAAGAACAAACAAGTAAAAGTTTGAACCTGCAGACAACTTTGGGGCCATATATTAATTTGACATAGAAAAGAAATCTGAATTTTTAAAAGGAATTGGCTAACATTCAGACTTCCCAGTAGTTTAAACTCTCCATTCCTTTTCTTTCCTACCCATTGATGCAAATTATTTATTATAATAAATAACAATTATGTGACCCAAAGTCTTTATAATAATAAAGACCAAATACCACCAAAACCAGTTTTTATTCAAGTGGAGGTTATGGACCTTTCATAGTCTTTAAACAACTTTTTGGGCTTCTCTTTCTCTCTTCAAGAAATCTTTAATTTTAACGTTTTCACTTTGGTGGTAATTTTTAACAACTTATTACAAGCATATCATGACTCATCTAAATGACCATCTTGCAATATTCGGATTTGTGATTATAACCGTGGTGATACAAAGCCACATTACTTTAAATATTAAACACTAATAAGAAAAGAACAGAGGTGGCTTTAATATGTAACTGATATGTTCACACCATGTGAAAGCCAAACGAAGTCATGGTACATTGTAAACAAGTTTCACAGTGGTTTCAACAGAGAATTTCATTGCATGGAAAGCAATAGCCTCAACAGACTGAACTTAGTAGAAAAAAAGTATGCTGTGATTCTTGATTCTTGTTGCTAAATTCACATTGGAAGGGATGACTTAATTTTGACAAAACCCATCATGTAAATATTGTTCATTACAATTTTTATTGGTTCTGTAGTTTTATTTTTTCTTTAGCATGTAAAT
The DNA here is from genome assembly GCF_004115265.2 of Rhinolophus ferrumequinum. Classification (NCBI taxonomy): domain Eukaryota; kingdom Metazoa; phylum Chordata; class Mammalia; order Chiroptera; family Rhinolophidae; genus Rhinolophus; species Rhinolophus ferrumequinum. The sequence goes on along the minus strand of NC_046286.1, from coordinate 84,978,495 downwards.
GTGTTCTAGTATTACAGTTGTATAAGAGCTACAATCATAAAATGTCAGACATTGTTTTCTATTGTTACATACTTAAGAAATAAAAAATAATAATAATTTAAGTAAGCATTTGAGGCCTTACAGATTTTTTTTTCTTTTGAAAGGGGTCCATATATTACTCTTGAGAAAGATTGATTTAAACCAGCATTTTTTAATATTTCTGTCCTGTGAGTCCCCTTCACTATTATTTCATGAAATTCTTAGGTGTTTTTAGGTCATTTAAAAATTTTTGTATGGCATATAAAAAGAGAGGGCACATAACATATTATATTTTAGATATATTATTAAAGTTTCTTTTGTGGAGTTTGTTTTAACCCAATCTTTAGTGACATTTTCTTACACAAAAATATAAAAACAAATACTCTTTTTTTCTTATGTAGTGAACGTCTATTGTATGTTTTCTCTTGAATCAGTTCCTAAGGAGAAGCATCATTTGTTGACAAATTCAAAATTGACAACATATTCTTTTCAGATTTTGTACTAAATGCACATTTAAACATAGTTAAAATATAACTACATACTACCATATGAGAAATTGACACAAAATACTTCAAATTCTTGATGTTTGTAGTTCTTGCATTTTGTACTTAAAAACCAACTGGGGGTTTTACAAATAATTTTTGTGTTTTGTTTGTAACTAATGAGATAAGAGAAATCATTTCTGGCAATTATTTGCAAACACACCTTCACAATTATTATATATCGATAAAAATTATTATATAAATTACATATACATTTTATAATAATTGCTATAGAGTTATGTATTTGTGCTATATAAGAATTTTCATTATATGAATGTAATCTCTGGATGGGTCGAACATCATAAGTCATTTGTAAAATAACAATCATTACATTTCTCATTGATCTATTTTATTCAGAACCATTTGTCTTCTACCTTTAAAAAAAAAAATCCACATGTGAATGGGAATTCAAACAACTTGAAGCTGTAAAACAGTAAAAGCCACTCTTCTGACGGAAGGTATTTAGCAAGAGAGTAACTCAGTGAAGTGCCTGCTCGTTGAATGTTGTCTAATGTCTGTGACCAGCTCCGTAGGCTCACTCAGCACACACTCAGAGACTCTCAAACTTCCATTTGGAACTGCAAAAATATGTTTAAATGATTTCATTTCTCCCTTTTTAAAAAGTAGAAATCGATACAGATATTTTTCCTGCCTTTTACAACCTGCGCATATACTATAGAACACCAGTTGGGAAACGCTGACCTAAACAATTTTCCGCATCTCTGTCCTGTGTCACTGAAGTCATCAGAAAGACTTAGTCCCCTCTGATAATCTGCTCGGGTGTTTTAAAATCCTGAGGTTTAGGAAGTCCTTTATGAGCAAGTCACTTAACCTCTCAGGACCTCAGATTTCTCATCTAGAAAATGAGCGAGTTTGGATAAGATTCTTTTTAAAGGTCCCTCCCAGAGTTAGAATTCTGTGATTTTGGTATTATCCAAAGCTTTAGTTTTCATAACTGTTTAACATCAGAACAATGTTTTAAAACAAATTCAAAGAAGAAATCCTTACTATATAAAGCACGTAAAAGTGAAGCTGAGAACACTTAAATTCTGCAGAACACAATTGGAAAACTACTGATCTAAAGCTTTCCTTTTAAAAATGCTCCCCTTTTTTTCTTTGTCTCAGTGGAAAAGGAAAACATCTGGAAAGGATCCACCATATTAGTTTCCCTATGTGTACACCAGAACATATGTATTAAGTCACCTGTCAGCCTTTTCTTCTCCAGATTAAATAGCCATTATAATTCCCATTTCCCATCCCTTTAAAATGTATTACTTTTTTTTAATGAACCGTCTTTAGTTTCTGTAACTAACTCTTTATTAAAACGTGAAGCTACACACCAACCACAATCTTTGAAAAGAGCTAAGTGTAGCAAAAGGATTACTTCAACTTTATCGTGATAGTTTCACTCCAAGTTGTTTGCTTTTTAGTGACAGCATTCCATTGTTGCCTCCCATTCAACCAATGGTTCAGTTTGACCCACAATTCTTTTTTTTTTTTGGCTGAACTTGTTATATCTAGCCAATAATTTCCCATCCAATACCCACATAATTTGTTATTGTCCTCATGGGGCCTTTGAAGTTTTTCCTGTTGAATATAATCCTGTTTTTGATGGAGCATTTCTCTAATTAGTTAAGGTCACTGAATTTTTTCTTCTGCCTTCCAACATACCTTATTCAACTTCATAACAAAATTCAATGTGAATATTGTCTAGTTTATTGTTAAAATTGTAGACTAACAAAATGTCAATTACTGTAGTTCTCCCATCCATGAGGGATTTGTTCCAAGACCCCCAATGGATGCCTGAAACCACAGATAATACCAAACCTTGTATATACTATGCTTTTTTTCTATGTGTACATACCTAGGACAAAGTTTAATTTATAAATTAGGCACAGTAAGAGACTAACAACAATAACATAATAACATAGAACTAAGGACTATAATAAAAGTTATGTGAATGTGGTCCCTCTCTCAAAATATTTCATTCTACTGTACTCAGCCATCTTCTTGTGGAAACATTTCATAAGCAAGATGTCTGTCATCCATATTTTTTGACTTTGTTGGCAGAACACAGACAAATGATTTTTGGTTTTGTTTTCGTTAGCACATGGGTTCTTTGTGCACTTGCCTGACTTTTTCATATGCCCTGCAGCACTGCCACATAGTACCAGAGTTAATCTATCATTCCATGTTTTATACGGATGCCTCCTTTGCCCTTCTACGAATGCAAGTTCCATTGGGCATTTTCTTCCAGAAAATCTCAGTTTAATTGCAAATGAAGACTTGTCTTTGGATGATATCCTTTTTCCTTATCAACTTCTTCAACTCTGCTGGAAATGTGGTAGCAGCTTCTTAATTGGAAGATGCAGCCTCTCCAATAATTTTTTAAATATTTTTCAGTCCACACCTATTCCTGCATCTGTGTAACCATCCCTTACTTGTAGTCAATGGCTTGGTGTCACCCATTTCAGGGGATCCCTTGCTGAAGTCTGCATATAGGCTCAATGCTTTCTGGAACAACACATTGCAGTCAATGAAAACATGTTTTCTGTTCATACCTTCCACGTGCAAATTTAATGCCTGTTCCATCTTAACTAAGCACTTGTTATGCACTGTAGCCACAACTTTTGCAGTTTGAAGTGAAAAAGCAAAACTAACACGAATTTCTTTTTCCTTCTTCACAATTTCACAGATAGAAGATGTTTTCTTACTGTAGATCTTAACAACCTCAGTATATGATTGTTTTCTTTTCTTATTAAGTTGAGAACTTTCACCTTTTCACTTAAAGGAGGCACTTGATGGCTTCTCAATTGCCAGCATCACTACTTTTGCGCTTTGGGGTCATCATTAAGTAAAACAAGGGTTACCTGAACACAAGCACTGCAATACCCAGTCGGCTACTAAATGACTAACATGTGGGGAGTGTATACAGCATAATGACGCTGGACAAAGGGATGAGTCATGTCCCGAGCCGGACATCACGAGATTTCATTATGCTCCTCAGAACAATGTACAATTTAAAACTAACAAATTGTTTATTTCTGGAAATTTCCATTTAATATTTTTGGACTACGGCTGACCACGAGTAACAAACTGCAGAAAGTGGAACCCCAGAGAAAGAGGGACTATTGTACCTAAAAAGAATCTATACCTGATGTGTGTTACAAGCTAAACAGTGTTCCCCAAACTTCATATGTTGAAATCTTAACCCTTCAGTATCTCAAAATGTAATCCTATTTAGACATAAGATCTTACGAGGTGATTAAATTAAAATGAGGCCATATGGGTGGGTCACAAAGAGACTCCCAGGGGTTCAGCACAGAAGAAATAGGAAAAAATCACGCCAAAACACAACAAGAAGGCAATCATGTGCAAGCCAAGGAGAGAGGCCTCGGAAGAAACCAACCCAGCAGACACCTTGATCTTGGACTTCTAGCCTCCAGAACTGTGAGAAAATAAACGTCTGTTGCTTACTTCACCCACTCAGGGGTATTTTGTTACAGCATCCCAGCAACCTAATACAAGCTACTCATGTGTGACATTGTGCAGCCCCTTGGGAGTTTCTTGCCAGTTCACTGGCAGGAACTTCTTCCAGTAAAGGAGGGCACACATTTCCATAACTCAAGACAGAATAAGCATAAATGAAGATCTGAGCAAAATGACCTGGGAGCACCCAGGTAGCTGGAATTCTTCCATCTGGGGGATCAGGGAAGATGTGAAAAAGGAGATGTCATCTGAGTTGGACATTCAAACATAGGCAAAATTCCAATCATGGGGGTGGGGGAGGGCAGCAATCCAGGGGAACATGGCTTTATGTGTATGGACCAGGCTCATGCTACACCCCGATCCCTGTAAGACTAACCCCAGTTATCATTCACCTATGGACGAGGTTGGTGCTTTCCAAACCTGACTAAACATCAGAACCATCTGGAAAGCTTTTAAAACATTCATAGATCCTCAGGCTCCATCCCCAATCTGCTGAATCAGGAGTTCAAGAACAATATCCTGGAATTTTCATTTTAACCAGTATCTCAGGTGAGACGGTATCAACTTCATCACGTTTAAAGACCCCCTTTTATTAAAACATTATACACACACACACACACACACATCTCGGTAATGGCTAGATTTCTGTCAAATGAGAAAATACACTAATCACTTCTCAGCCTTGTTGAAGACAGAAAACACTATGAGTTTAGTAACAATTTCAAGTGAATTTGCATTTTATTAATGAGAACCAAATTCCCAGGTTTAAAACTGATATGTATATATCATTTTGACATACACACATACATGTAAAACATTATTTAATCAACTTGCAAATAATGCAAGGTTACATGTAGGGCTTCCAACTTTTCTAATAACTACTTGTATGTGTTTTCACTCTGACACTAAAGGCTATCCACAGTTGCTGAATCAGGAATTATAGGTTCACCAACATTTCCTACCCTGAATTAATTATTCTACAAACCAGCAAAATATCAGGATTTTCCATCACAGACCCCACGAATGAGGGAGGCTAGGAGACAGGAGGAGGAGAAAAGCAGAAATCGGGACCGTTGCCAGATTTAATTCTCCAATAGAGAATCCTGCCTCACTATGATGGCCCCGTGAATGGTGGAACAAAGTGACAACAGTGTTTTTCTCACAAGCTAATGCCTAGAGCCAAGGTGTTGGGAGGAAAGGAAGAGGAGAAAAGGCCCAACCAACCAGTATCTCTCTTTGATTGTTTTTACTCTCCCATTTTCCCTAATCCCTCTAAGAAAATGGCCATGCTTTTTGTTTTGTGTGTGTCCGTTTGTTTAAACTCTCTGAGACTCAAAATCCTCCTTTCTGAAGTGATGCAAGTCATCCCTGCTTGTTACGGTGAGGATTAGGCGAGGTCATTTAGGCAAAGTACAAAACACAGAATTAGACCCATCCTACCACGCCCCAGCCTGACCCCCACGCCTCCACATACGCATAAACTCCTTCATATATTTTTTTTTGAAGCTGGGCCCTTCAGTCAGCCTTTCCTCAGCTCAGGATTTAGCTGAAGCTGGAGGCTTACTTCTAAAAGCTCTGTTTCGGTGAAAAGTTCACACCATTGAGGACTTTCCTTCATAACTCGGCAGCCAATGATCCCGACTCCCAGGTGAGCCATCTTCCCAAACGGATCAAAGTTTTGCCCAAACCCACGACAGGCCACAGTGCAAACAGCGGTAAGCTGCTGTCCGCCTTTCCACGACATTATTCTACCTTCAGCCTTGAAAATAACCTTCTCCAGAAAATCTTGCCTGACCACCGCCCTCCCCCGAAAGCTGTTCATTTGGGTTCCCTTGGTACCTCTGTTATTCCATTCATTCATTCATTGATCGGTAAAAGACTAACATACCAGGACTTGTTCTAGACACTGAATGAATAAGGTCCCTGGTCTCTTAAAGCTACCATTCTAGTGGGGAAGACAGTGAAAATTCAATTTGCAACATGTCAGGTGGGGATAAGAGCAAAGGAGAAAAATAAACAGGGTAAGAAAACAAAAGTGGAGGTTGCTATGTGAGTAGGATAGTCAGGAAGACCTCACTGAGGTGGTATATGAGCAGAGACATTAAGAAATGGAAGTGTGGGCCAGCAGGATATCTGGGGCGAGAGTTCCAGGCAGCAGCTTTCTTCCACAATGGCAGGGGTCTTGTGTTACTTAGTTTCTCCAGCACTGTTATGGGTTGAATTGTGTCCCTCCAAAAAAGATATGTTGGAATCCTAACCACCAGTATGTCAGCATGTGACCTTATTTGGAGATAGAGTCTTTACAGAGGTAATCAACTTAACACGCAGAACCAACCCTGCCAACAACTTGATCTTGGACGTCTAGCCTCCAGATCTATGAGAAAATAATTTGAGTAGTATAAACAAAGTTTATGGGTATTTTAGTTAAGGAAGCCCTAGGAAACTAATACAACAGTCAAGCAGTGTGAAGATCATACATACATAGACCACACAGCTTTACCCACGTTTCACAGGCTAAACCCCTGGATGACTCTAATTGCCCCCTAACTAGACTCCCTGTTTCCTGTCTTACTTTCTCAACCACTCTCCACAGTATGGTCCTGATCTCTCTAAAACAAAAATCTGAGCATCTCACTGGTTCACAAGCCTTCACCTGCTTCTCATTGTCTTCAGGACACAATCTAAATTTCTCAGCTTGGGGACCAAAGCCCAAGTTGACCTCTCCAACCTTGTTTCTCTCATCTCTGCCCCTTCCTGGGGTGGCCTAACTTCTACTCATCCTCAGGCCTCAACTCAGTCACCACCTCCAAGGCCCCAAAGACCAGGCTAAGTGTCCTGCTTATGTACTCCCGCACTCCTTGTGTTTAATGCGCTTGTGACATGTATCACAGTGTGTTCAAGGCCTGTTTGTTCATCTCCTCCTTTTGGGCATGAGTTCCTGTCTTGGTTGTCTGGTACTTGGGAAACATTCACTGGATGGATGAATAAATGAACAAAGCATGCCATGGTCTAATCAGCGGGTCCCAGAACTATTTCACCCCCACCCCCTTTAAGAGATAGGGGATGGGGAGGTCACCTTTCAAGGCATTTCCCAATAGTATGTGGAACCACTGGAGCTGGATGGTGCTGTACTTGTCTTTAATGGTTGCAAGAGGAATTTAGATAAGACGTTTAACAGCTGGTCCTTGTGTTGTAAGACACTGCTGTATAAGAAAGCATAGTAAACAATCTATCTGGCAATTTTTGAGATAGACTAATATTTTGGAGTCTATTTTTTTGATAGGAAGTGGCACCTTCAGGTCTCTTCCAAGACTCTGATTCTGTAACTACCAGTACACGAAATACAGGTAAAGGTGGTGAGTGGACAGAGGGATAAGGGATTACTGCAACCAACAACCCAACGTGTTCTGTGCACAGGTCTCCAAAAGGTAAATATTTTCGAAGTTTAAAAATTATTGCATACACTGTTATAAATGCTGGAGAGCCTGGAAAAGGAAAGAGAGGAAGATAGATAGATAGATAGATAGATAGATAGATAGATAGATAGATAGATAGATGACAGATAGATATAGATGTATAGATATAGATAATAACTAGAGGAAGACAGAGGGGTAATAGATGAAAATAGACAGGTTTCAACCTCATTTGCAGATTCCTGAAAGGGAAAATGTATCAGAATTTCCAGTCCTCAAGACACAGGGTCTAAAGTCTTGTGAACAAGAATGGAGAAAAAAGGGGAAGGGGCAGGGAACTAGCTCTTCGCAGCAGGAAGTCTTCAATGGCTATGGAGTTACGAAGAAACAACTCTGAACAGAAGTCCTTACTCGTAGCGCTAAACTCCCTTTTAACGCATAAAGTGCAGTATAAAAGCTCGGAGCGTCTTCATCACGGTGCTGGGGAAACAATTCGGCTTCCCCATGTTGAGAAAGCAAGAGAGCTCCGACTGAGTAGTTGCCCAGACCCGTGTTAGGGCTTTTATTTGCAAGTAAATGAGCCAAATGGACGACGGACGAAGCCAGTCGTGCCGCGTACTGGAAAGCACGGTTATTATTATCGCCCATTGCCCCACCGAACAATTTCACTGAAAAGGAAGAGTCCCAGCAATGTGTATGCGCGCTGTGCTGTACGGGACGTGCAGCTACGTGCCCACCTCCAGAACGACTTTATTTACAAAGCGATTACCATGTTATCTATTAGTTTTCCTTTTCCAGCAACTACATACAGCCTTACTCAGCCTTCGAATTTCTTAATTACAAACCCGATCGCTTCTAAATCAACCCCAAACCGTCAGGCAGAGCCCCGAGGGAGACTGTGCAAGTTTGCACACACCCCCACCTCCCGGATCAAGGGCAACAGCAGAAGCAAGAAATTGTGTATGTGCAAAAAGGTGGATCTCGGGGACGAGGATCGCTGAGTTTGTTTACAGAGCAGAGACGCCTCAGCTCGGATGCCAAAGCTACCAAGAGCTGCAAAGCAAACTTAGCCAAAGCACACGTACCTCGGGAGCAGCAGGCGGACCCGAAAGCGCGGACCGGATCCTCAGACGCAGCAGCGGGGAAGGCCAGAACACCGAGCGCGCTGGGTCCACCTGCAGCCCTGCAGCTCCCCGCCCCCCCCCCCCTCCAGCTCCTGTCCTTGAAAGGAGTGGGGAAAAAAGATGAATCTTCATGCAGAATATCTGTATCAGTTTACCGACTGCCCCTATAAACACACAAAGGCAAGGCCAAGGAAAGCGCGCTCGGGGGAAGGGGCTTTATTTATCCAGGACGTAAAAACCTTACTCGGGGAAACACAGCCATTCTTCGCAGACCAGGGAGGCTTTTGCAAAGCCGGGGAGGCAGAAGAGCATTATGTAGAGCGGGGGCGCTGATTGCCCACCCTTTTCCCGTAGAAATCAGCCCAGAATGCTAGGTGAGCCGGGTGGGAAAGCTGGGGGTGAGGGATCCGGCTGGAGGGGGGCGATGAGCTTTCCCCGTTCCTCTACGGGAAGGCGCTACCTGCGGGCTAGGAGTACAGGGAGAATTTTCTCTCAGCCCTGCATCTGCGGACCTGGAAGAAACCAGAGTGGGGGGCCGCGGGGCGGCGCCTAGGCCCGCCGCAGCCTCTGCGCACGTGCCGCTGGCCGCTGGGACTCAGCTCCCCGACCCCGTCCAGTGTGCCCAGGGATCCGGAATCCTCTTTTTCTCGCCGCCCGCCGGGGAGGCTCTCGCTCCGCCCTTCCTGAAACAGTGTATATTAACTGTGGCCAAACCCCGAAGAAACACAGCTCATTGTTGGCAGTTGCCCGGCGGTCTTGCGGAGCTGTGAGGGCAGCGGAGGGGAAATAAAAGGGAACGACTCCGATTCTGCCCCTGCAGCCGCTGCAAGACCTTGGCGCCGACATCGCGACAGCGAGCGCCCCGCACGCCCGGAAGGCCCCCTCTATGTGCTGCTGAGCGGGTCCTGGATCCGACGATCCCGCCCTCGGTCTTCGGAGTAGAAATCGCAAAGACGGAAGGTAAGCGCGCCGCGCCGGGCGAAGCTGGCTGGGGCTCCTGCCAGCCCAGTCCTCCGAGGGCTGGGTTTGCCCGGAGGAAGAGCGTGAGGCGGAGCTGGGGAATAACAACAGGATGTGCAACAACAGGATGAGGAGGGCTGATTTAATGCCTGAAGTTCGCGGCAGGGCTACAGGGCACTTCCTTTATTAGGCGACTTCGGGGAGCAGAGCGGGGTATGGGCTCAGGTTACCCCCACCCGATCGCAGGGGAAGGGGCTGTTTGTGCAGCGCCGGGCTCTGTTGTGGGTGGCAAGTCTGCCGTTGTGGCGAGTCCCGGTGCACAGACTACTAAATGGGATCCTGGGGATGGTGATTCGCAGCCGACGTCCGTCCGGGGAGCCTGGGGGGCAGAGGCGAGAAAAAGTGGGGTGTGCTATGGTGGGCGACACGTGTGGCGCGGGTCTTATCGTTTGCCCTTTTCACTTTCAGGACTGGAAATGGCAGATCATATGATGGCCATGAACCACGGGCGCTTCCCCGACGGCACCAACGGGCTGCACCACCACCCTGCCCACCGCATGGGCATGGGGCAGTTCCCGAGCCCCCATCACCACCAGCAGCCGCAGCCCCAGCACGCCTTCAACTCCCTAATGGGCGAGCACATACACTACGGCGCGGGCAACATGAATACCACGAGCGGCATCAGGCACGCGATGGGGCCGGGGACTGTGAACGGAGGGCACCCCCCGAGTGCGCTGGCCCCCGCGGCTAGGTTTAACAACTCCCAGTTCATGGGCCCCCCGGTGGCCAGCCAGGGAGGCTCCCTGCCGGCCAGCATGCAGCTGCAGAAGCTCAATAACCAGTATTTCAACCATCACCCCTACCCCCACAACCACTACATGCCGGATTTGCACCCTGCTGCAGGCCACCAGATGAACGGGACAAACCAGCACTTCCGAGATTGCAACCCTAAGCACAGCGGCGGCAGCAGCACCCCCGGAGGCTCTGCAGGCAGCAACACCCCCGGCGGCTCCGGCGGCACCTCGGGCGGCGGCGCGGGCAACAGCAATAGTGGCGGCGGCAGCGGCGGCAGCAGCAGCAACATGCCCGCGTCTGTAGCTCACGTCCCTGCTGCAATGCTGCCGCCCAATGTCATAGACACTGATTTCATCGACGAGGAAGTGCTTATGTCCTTGGTGATAGAAATGGGTTTGGACCGCATCAAGGAGCTGCCCGAACTCTGGCTGGGGCAAAACGAGTTTGATTTTATGACGGACTTCGTGTGCAAACAGCAGCCCAGTAGAGTAAGCTGTTGACTCGATCGAAACCCCGGCGAAAGAAATCAAACCCCCTACTTCTTCTGTGTGAATTAAAAAAAACATTCCCTTAGACACAGTATCTCACTTTTCAGACTTGAAAGGTTTGAGAACTTGGAAACAAAGTAAACTATAAACTTGTACAAATTGGTTTAAAAATTGCTGCCACTTTTTTTCTGTTTTTGTTTCGTTTTTGTAGCCTTGACATTCACCTCCCTTATGTAGTTGAAATATCTAGCTAACTTGGTCTTTTTTGTTGTTTGTTTTTACTCCTTATTTCCTCACTTTCTCCAGTGCTCAACTGTTAGATATTAATCTTGGCAAACTGCTTAATCTTGTGAATTTTGTAGATGGTTTCAAATGACTGAACTGCATTCAAATTTATGAGTGAAAGGAAAAATTGCATTAGTGGGTTGCATGAACTTTGAAGGGCAGATATTACTGCACAAACTCTGCCATCTCGCTTCATTTTTGTAACTATGCATTTGAGTACAGACTAATTTTTAAAATATGCTAAACTGGAAGATTAAACAGATATGGGCCAAACCGTTCTGGATCAGGAAAAGTCATACTGTTCACTTTCAAGTTGGCTGTCCCCCTCCCCCATATGTACAGACAATAATAGGGTGTGGAATGTCGTCAGTGGCAAACATTTCACAGATTTTTATTTTGTTTCTGTCTTCAACATTTTTGACACTGTGCTAATAGTTATATTCAGTACATGAAAAGATACTACTGTGTTGAAAGCTTTTTAGGAAATTTTGACAGTATTTTTGTACAAAACATTTTTTTGAAAAAATACTTGTTAATTTATTCTATTTTAATTTGCCAATGTCAATAAAAAGTTAAGAAATACTTGTTTTCTAGAAGTCATTTGTGGGTGGTGGTTCCCTTTGGTGGCTTTCTTTTTTTCTCTGTAAGTTGAACACTTTATTGATGAGAGTAAGCATTCCAAAGGGTAAATTACAGGACACTAAAACAGGTCATGATGAGCTTAAGCTGAGAGCAGGATTTAACATAATTGGCATAATGCTTCATTGTTATCATTGTAACATGCCTCTTGGTGTGGTTTAATCAGAAGCTGCAAAGTTGTCAAAAGAGCATTTTTTTTCCTTAATTGCCGTCATATTCAAGTGTACTCTACACTTAGAAAGGTTTGTAATACTAAATAATTACAAATATTTTTTTCATAGAGTGGGAGGGGAAAAATTAAGTGCTTCTGGATATACCCGATTCAACTACTTCAATGGAAGTAGATTGGAATAATATTCTCTGAGATTGATGAGGATGGCATTATGTATAAATCTATCTCTAGTGATGCGTCTTATTTCTCAATGATAAGGAGACATACACATTTCTAGCTTAATCTCTGAAACAGCTTCTGACTGGTTTATAGTTCCAAGGAAGAAGGGGCAGAATTTCACCTTGAGACTTTAGTTTGTTCTCCTATAATATTTAAATTTTACTCAGTGAGGTTGAGTCAAAGGTCAAATTATAGTCTTTACAAGATGTTCCCTCTCAAGCAAGTCCTGTTTTCCAGAATTCTGAGCCTTTTCTATTACAGACATTAGGTGCAAAGGACATAAGGATAAGATCATTTTAATTTTACCGTATAGGCTTCTCAAGAAGATAAAACTATCGTAAAGTAGGTGTCAAGTTTTGCCTTATATAATCAAGTAAAGGAAAAAGTAAAAATATCAAATTATTCCAGTTGGAAGGAGAAGAAATGTTTTGTTTTCACTTTAATGTTTTCCTAGCTTATAAGAGCAACACACCTACATTCAAGAAAAAAAAAAAGTATTTTGTATTTAACCTACTGGAGGAGTAAAAAAATGTAGATGGAAGAAAATCTCACAAATAACTCTATAAAAGGGCATGTTATTTAAACATCTAATATTCAAGCTCATATTTTATAATTTAAAAATTAGGAGAGGAGGGTATTTAAAAGTGTTAAATTACAATGAATCTGGCAAAAAGACTGATTTCAATATAATTCAGATCACCTACATTCTATAATTCTATGTCCAAGGCAAGCCATGAAAATTAAGATGAATACTCCAATGGATTTTTTACACCTCTGTAATTGACACTTCCTTATTAAAAACTGTTCTAAATAAATAATTTCTCTGAAAATACACAGTCATTGAAAATGCTTTTCACCCCATTTTAAAAGCTGATCCAGATTTCCTACATTAATAGTTAAAGCTGAAGTTTTCTTCAGCTAAGACATGTCAATACTAAATCTGCAATCAGCAGTAAATCTTTCTGGCTAAGCATTTTCACAGTAAGTTTTTCTTTTTTCCAGAGGCTCAAGTGAAAAAATATGTTTGCATACATATTAATACCGCAATTCTAGTTCTTTTTCACTTGTGCCAGGAAAAAAAGGAAAGCTATTGGAGGCATTGTTCTTTTTCATAAAGAAAGAAGCAGAAGAATTGTCTTGCCACCACCCTCCACCATTTATTCTGCCAGGGAATAAACCACAACACCTGCTCTGTCACTAAATTCCTCCTGCTGCTCTAACACCGGAACACGTATGTGACGATGCAGAGCCCAAGGAACTATTATTAGATCCTGAGCTCTTCTCTGCCAGAACAGAGGACTCAAACAGAGGAGCTGGGTTAAAAGCACAATTTCTCTTCAGTGCAAAATACAAACCTCCTCCTCTCCCATTCACTTGAATGATCTCTATTTCATTAAAACTCTTTCTTGATCAACAATTGAGCAGATTCTGTGTGATATATCTGCAGGTCTCTTAGGCAGAGAAAAATAACTCCTTGTTTGAACAACCTGATTAATGAAACCTGTACAGTGACCTAGATCACCCGGCTACTGGCAGACATTTGCAAAACCTTTTGTGGTCTTGCTTCCTAAGTTGCTTATAGCATATGGGGAAATTTGACCTCTGTACCTTGGCTGTTTTACAAAAAGTTCTAATGTGGTACAAGAGAGCTTCTGTTCTTTAAGCTATGCCCACAAATAGACACCCCACTCTTGATTTTCAAGAAGAGATCAATGATAAGCAACAGTACAACATAATAGAAACATGTCCGAAAAATAAGTCCACATTAATAAAGACCGGTACCTCTGCCTTCTGACTGTTAAAATCCTGGTGGCGGTATCTTTGCTAGAGCTGATAAAGATGTTACAGCTATGGATGACTCTTTGAAGAACAGTTACCGAATCACCTCTGTTTATGGGGTGCTAGGCTAGAGCACTAGTTCCAGAAGGCTGACATCTATTGTGAAGTTTATGGTCTCCGTGACTTTTACTACTGTAAACGCCTGGGATAGCTATAAATTGATGTCAACATTAAAGGCCAGATCCTTTAGAGCAAAATATTAATCCACTAATCTATTATGGGTGGCTGGCTTTGAAATATAAACTTTGCAGTCCCGGACCATTAGGTGTTTTCGCCCCCTTGTGGAATTTATTTAGAAAGTCAAAGGAAAACTGTTTGCTCAAGAGGGTTTTTGTTTGATTGTTTTATTGTTTGTCTTTTCATCATTTCTGAAAACTTCATTTTCTTTCTTGACACAAACAACATATATTTGAGTAACAAATCTTTTATCAAAGAAGATTCCAAAAACACATCCTTTATGAAGACAAGGGTATTTTGCTTAACAAAGACCTTAACCTATGATTTAATGGGCATAATTGAAATTTACATGTTTACAAATATGCATTGGCTAAGGGATTGTCTTTTTTAAAGTATAATGGGCAATGCTTTAGCCTGTCAGTTAAAGGTGACACTCCACACCTTCGCAACAGAACTGTTGATTTGGGATAAGTGCAAATAATAATGCATTTGATGGTATGGGGTTGGAAAGGTGGAGGGGAACATCCAGGAATGTGGAAGGCAATTATCTGTGTTGGAATGTGACCAAGCCACAGGCTCTAATCTTGTGAAAAGGGCCAGAGGATGTTTAAGGAGAATGAGTGTTGCTGTCTAATTGATTCACTAAAATTTACTTTAAAATAAACTTGGCAGATAACATTGTCTCCAAAAAATAAATAAATTTAGAATTCAAGGAATTTAGGGCCAAGCCATTGGCAATTTTCTCCTCTCCAACAGTATTGTTTTGCTAGCACAAAAGAGGTGCTACACATGGCTTCAGAGATGGTATTTATCATTTGGGTACGTCCCACTATCATCAAAATCAGAGCTCCCAGGCAGGTTGAAGCGAGAGAACAATAGGTAGTGACTTAGCCCACGAACCCCTATTATCATGTATTCTGTTTGTCTCTTCCCCTCAGAATAGAAGGAACAATGGCAATGTCAGAATTTTAATTGCAATGGACTGGCTTAAATTACTTGACCTATTTTTATCCAGCAAGGAGAGAAATGATTCTTTTTCTCCTGGTAGCCACACTTATAATTTAAATTGGAAAGAGAAATATAAGGACATTTTCTATCAAATAATGCACTGTCCATAAAGAGTTTTAGTTGGCCGTAGAGTAAATAAGACCCACCTATATTTTTGAAAAATTTTAAGACAACTAAATAATTTTTTTTCCCATTACAGGGGAATTTAAACTCTTCTATAATGTTAAATAGTGAGCTGAAAATATTCTAAGAGCTGCTGGTATAAATATCTGTAGTATTTTGCTATTTATAAACACAAAGAAAAGCTAAAAGATATAGATAGAGATCTCTTGTGTTGATGAACTGAATCCATGATCCCTGGGAAAGAGAGAATACCAACCACCCCCTCCATACTTTCTATGAACATGTCACAGGTTTTTAGTGGCTGGATCCTTACAGTTACTTGTTTCCCCAAGATGAGCACTGAAATTCTCAGAGCCAGTCCTAGGAGACAGTTGGTGGTGCTTTTTGAGAACTCAGCTTGGCTGAACCAGGACATGCAGAGTGAACTAAAGCAGATGAAAGGTGGACGACGAGTATTATTACTTGCTTTAGCTGTTGTTGCTTTTCATTAGGCTGAACTAATCTGGAGGATTAGTGTGGCAGAGCACAATTGAGGCGAGGACAGTGGTTCACAGGATTCTTGGAATTTTCCCATGGCATCACCATTGTGCTCTGCTCTGAAACCCTTCCCTTTCTTCCCTCCACAGCACTGGTTCCTTGATTACATTTTGGGCTGCTGAACAAAGCAGACAAGGGATTCTACTTCCAAGGAGCCTGTGATAAGGCAAAGTTAGTGTGATAGGCATTGCAGGAGATATGCAAATAGGCCCAGGGGCTTTTGAAAAGTTAATAGCGTCAGAAGAATCCTGCCAGTCTTAACGGTCTTAACATCTGGGTGGGGAGCAAGATTTAAGCTGGAGTGAAAGTCAAATTATAACATAAAATCAGGAAAAGTCCTTAGAGGACAGCCAACTCCAGGTTGTGATATCGTTTTATGAACACGTGTAGGGGACAATATGCTAGAGTGAAGGAAATATGATTGGGGCTATTGAAGCCTTTTCTCTTTCTCTCTCCCTAGGGACCGATGTCAAATGTGGCCTTGAGATTTCTTTAAGTAATTTGGTCACAGAGTTTTTTCTGGTAACCCCTTTTTCTTCCCCTTGGCTTCATGGCAGTTGATAGCTCCATTCTGACAAACATATAGTACTTAAATAATGCATAGAAATTCTTAGGTCACCTTGTAAATATTGCCCCATTACATTTATTTTGGATAATTCTTTGCAGGACGGTAACCAGAATGATGTCTATCTCCATAGTTCTTCTTTTACCCAATGTGTTTCGCAAATATATGAATAGGCGACCAATAGGTGCAAAGTGGTTGAACAGACACATTTCCAATATGAACCTAAAATAAATAGCTAAATGGTTTTTAGATCTTGTCTGACACAGTTTTACATCCCAGATTCTCAGCTGGGTGGGGCCACCCTCTACGAAGCAGGTTGGAATGGGAAGAGGGTAAAAGACAGCAGTAACTTGAAGAAATATACTCCATATTATTATAGATTTGGGGAAAATGTTTAAATACATATTATTTTAGTAAAACATAAGGTAGAAGACTTTTAAAAATCTTGACTAATGGAACGTAGATATTTTAAATGGTGAGAAACATTGTTTAGACGACATGGGACCAAACCAGAGAAATTTACCCTTCAGTCAGCATTACGTAAGAAATTATTTTGTTGACTCAAGTTTCCTGTGGCTGGGCTGATTTTTGCCAAGCACCTACTATGTGACAGGCATTGTGGTAGGCACTTTGCACACATAATCTTATTTAATCCTCACAATATTTTGCAAGTTACATATCAATATTCCAATTTTAAGTAAGGAAACAGTTAGTTAGAGGGGAAGTAAATTGCTCACCACACAGCTAGGAGGAGGCTGATTGGTTTCCCAGACCTAGTAGCTTCTAAGACATAACACTAATATATAACACTGCTGTTCTAAACCAAATTACTTCTATTCTTAGATGCCGCTGATTGTAAGATGATCAGTCAATTTGCTAACAGTGCTTCAGGGGGAAAAAAACCCCACCACATTATATGTACACAAATTATAAAGTATAATAACACAGATATGGCATGCATCTATTCATATACTTACATACCACTTCTTTGAGATTCACAAGACCTGGGTCTACACTTTTTCAAACCCATTTTAAAATTCTTCCAAATTAAGTTTGGCCCCGGACAGTGCAAGAGTAGCCTCAGTGGAGAGTCTCCCTTACTCTTTCTTAACATCTTTACTCTGTAAACACTTCAAGTTAAATGAAAGAATACCAGGGATTTAAATTGTAACTTTGGGGTTTCTTTCCTTAATTGAATTACATAATGCTGGATAGTAAATAGTTTCTTTTAGAAATTAAGCCAATGCCTTAGCTTTGTCAATTCTATAATCTAGTAAATGAGAATGTCAGTAGCTAAATTCTCCCATGTAACCATAACCATGTCACAATTTCACACACCACCTGGGAGAAACTATGATTTAACATTGATTATAAGATTCAGGCTGATTTCAGAATATTAATATGTGGAAAAAATGTACATCTTAGAATAAAGGAGATACAGTATTTAGTTACTGTACACTTAATTTTCTTCAATCTGTCTACACTTCCTTGATGTAGGTGTAAGCCCATTTCCTCTTGCTTTGGTCTTCTACAGAAATAGAGAACTCTTTCATTCATAGTTGTAGTAAAAAAGCATAGTAGCTCAGGAGTAAAAACCATGGGTGGAGCCTTAGCTCTGCAACCAAATAGCTGAGTAATTTAATCACTGTTGGCTCAAGTTTGTCCATCAGTAAAATGAAGATGTATGTTTAATTAATTGTGTATTCAAATCCTCATAAAGGAAACACAACCCCACTCCTAGTATTTTCTTCCTCTGGAACGCTGCAGTAGAGTATTATAAGACTCCTTCAAAACACTTACATCATTTCTTGCTATTCTTTTTCCAAGCTGTGAGCCCGGGGATGTGCTAGATTTGACCCAGTCGAGTCAACTCTCTGAGGGTTAGAATCATCTCTGTAAATGTTCCTCTTTCACTGCCATAATGACCACTCATGTTGGTGACTGAGATTTCTCAATCTGTAAGCAAATACCAGAAAAATGACCACCCATGAAATATTTCTAGTCACTTGTCACTTGCAAAGATGCAGAAAACTACGTAACACTCTTTGCTGATGAAGTGGTTTAAGAGTATATATTACTTATCGAAAATGATTTGATCAGTTCCTCATTTCAGTTTCCTTTCCAGTTTCTTGGGGATTAATTTCATTTTTCCAACGTCATACATATCAGACACTCCATAAGTATTTGGGCTCTTTGTCCTTCAAACATCTCTTCCTGGGCCACGATCATCATCCTCACCATCATCACTGTTATTTATTTTCTCAAAGAGAGACTCCTAGATAGAATGCTGAAGTAGGGGAAACCAATAAGTACTAAACACTGTAAGTTGGTACTTATAAGTTGTCAGCAGGTAGGAAGTACAAGGCTATGCCCATTTCTTTCCCTTTCCCCAACTTCCCAACTCAATCTCTCTTTATCTTTTTTTTTTTTCCACACCACCGCATTCTTCCAATTTGGGGTATCGATGACTTAGCTAGATGACAAACTAATGGATTAGTTGAAAATAGTTATACAGAGGAAACTGTATATCATAATACATAATTACTCAAGAAATAATATTGACTGACATGTAAAAGTAATGTAGCTAAAGAACCATGATAAAGTATTATAATGAAATATTGTTCCTTTCACTACTTGGCCACTAGGTGTAGCTGAAGGTCTGTAAGTTCATATTTGCACTTGGTCCCTATTAGACTAGACTGCCACACCTTAAAAAACTCGTCCCGTCCCCCCCACACACCCACCCGCCGCCGCCCCCTCCCCCATCATTTGTTTTATTGAAACATAAAATATTCCATGTGACCTATAATAATCCTCAAAATTAAAGAAAAGCCAAGGACACTTCAACACACTCTGTCCAGGCACCATTGCTTACTATGCTAATAAAAATTGGAAATTGACAAAAGGTATATTTGAGCAACTGTACTAGTTTCACCTTTTATCCTCTTCCCTTTCTGAAGGGCTGTCATCTAGCCTTCCATTCACTCAGGTACCAGTGGCTCAATTTTCTGCCCTACTGTGGTTATTTACACCTTAAGAGAGAAACTCTAAAGAGAGTACAACATTTAAACTAAAGGAGTAAGTTTTGAGTGGTAGAATTTTGTGCATCTGTCAGAAAGAGATTTGAAGGTTGCCAGGTCTTTCTCAACTTTTCTCTGACCTTTAAATCATTTCTCTCTCCTGTTTCTTCTCCTTCTTCTCAAGCCAGTCCAGTTCAATGTCTTATACGAAGCCCTTTGCTCTTACCTTAAATATAAGTGTTCGCTAGTCTTCTTACCTCACTTCACCAGCCATTTCCTAAGGGTTCTGATACAATATAGATACTGAGGATTCCAAAATCCAGTTCCCCCCAACCTCCTTCCCAAGCTCTGCCTGCTACTGAACACACACACACACACACACACACACACACACACACACACACACACACACACGACTTCAGAGAAGCAATAAGAGCAGCATGTCCAAGAATTCAGTCTCCCTCCCCTACCCTCTGTGTTCCCATTCCTGGTTAATGGAACTACCATTCATCCAGACTCGCAAGCCAGAAAACTAGGAATTTCCTAGATTTCTTCCTTCTTATTCACCACCAGCCCCCAACAATCTAACTGGTCAATACATTCAACAAGTTCTTTCCCTTTGCTGTCCCTCTGCCTAAATTGTGTTTTCCTTCCCGAACTTCCCTTGGGTCTTGGTCAGAAGTTGCTTCTTCAATGACCACACAAATTAAAACGGAAGGCCACCTCCTCTCTTTCCCCATGGCATCCCTATCCCTCTAACCCTGCTCAAGTTTTCTCCAGAACACTTGAGGTGGTTCCCAAATGTGTCTGAGAGACTCATCCCATCAAAAGGGGCATGCAGGAATCTGCAGTATAACTTCTTCAGAGGATGAGTCAGAAAAGACCATGCCGTTTCCTCCTGGTTTTCTTGGGATACTTGCCTTTGGAGCCCTGAGCTGCAATACAAAAAGTCCAACTACCCTGAGGCTTCCGCGCTGTGAGGAAGTCAGGTCACATGGAAAGGCCATGGGTAGATGCTTCCACCAACAGCCCCCGCTGAAATTGCCAGTTGACAGCCAGTAACAACCTCCGTGTGAGTAAAGATGCCTCCATGGGCTTCTGGTCTCCAGCTATCGAGTTGCTCTTAGCTGTTGAGTCTCTCCAGCTGAGGCCCCAGACATTAGACATTCTGGAGCAAAGAAAAACCAAGCTCCTGGTATCCTTTGTGAATTCTCACCATTTCATAAATGGTAAGTTTTGAGGTGATTTGATAAATAGCTATTATAACTGAATAGTACTTTCAGCATCTCACATAACATATATTTTACTTATTCAAATTATTTCTTGACTTCTGTCCCTACTTTAAACTATAAGCTCCGTGAGCATAGGAATTTTTTTGTCTACTTTGTTCATTGTACCTAGAAGGATACTGGTACATGATAAGTGCTCAGTAAATATTTTGTTGAACAAATGAATTAGTCAGTAAGTGAATCAATTAACTTCACCTTTACTATACCATTCTCCTCACTATCCCCCTCCTACTGTCTTAGTTCAGACACTATTTCTTACCTAGACTTCAATAACTTCCCATTTGATCTCACTTTCTTCCATTTTACCCCTTACCATCCATGCTTCGTGCTTCGGGAAGAGTTATTCTAAAATACAGATTTGATCCCATTCCTCAGGCCAACTGAAATAGTTCATCTATGTAGTCATGTTTATATTATAAAGGCTTTGTCTCCCAGTGACACAAACGATTGGACCATGGGCAAGAAGCTGTCTGAAAGCTAGCACATTGCTGGGCCAGGAAAATTCCAACCGAGACAGAAACCATAGTCAGATCATAATGGTGCTTAAACAAATTATCTTGAGTTGAGCCTGGAATATCCTTTTGGGGCCATGTACTCATACTGAAAACCAGAGGAACTAGCTTGCCTAAGTCAAAAGGAGAGTGGAACATCTGATCAGAACAAAGCAATACTAAGAAACCATACAACCCCAAATACAGATGGAGAGAGAAGATACATCTGTCCTTGACAGCCTTGTAATTCCCCAGTTCAGTACGCATCACACCCAGCTGTGCATAGCTCCTATGATATATCCCCAGACTTTTCTTTCTTTGTTCTAACTTGAGTGATTTTAAGAGGAACATCTATTTAATTACTCTATGATTTTGTATATGTTGTTCCCTCTGCTTGGAATGCTCTCCTCATCTTCATCCCCTTGTTGAGGTATCGTTCAAAATCCATCAAGTGGATTTTGTATTTGATAAATACAAAATTTATCAAATACAAAATCCACTTGTATTTATCACACAGTACTAAAATTATTTAATAATAAGCTCCTCTCTTATAGTTTGCAATTATACCTATTAAGAAATTTGCAGTTACAACAGAAATGCTAATTTTGGTTTAAACTATAAGGAGATGGAGAGGGTTTCCAGGTGGGAATTCCAGCCTGTTCTCAGGATTTTTTTTTACTTTCCCGTTCCCGAATCCCAAGATATAAACTGTTTTCTGTTCTCCACGATACCTCGTTTCCACAAAGTGACGGCCAATACTACCAACCACCTGGGTTCAAGGAGCCGATTTTCCCAATTTCCCGACCAACTTTTCTCGGGATTCAGGGATGGGAAAGCGAAAAAAATTCCTGAGAGCGGGCAGGAATTCCCACCCGGGAACCCTAGAGATGGATTATCCATCCTAAGTCAATGGAAGGGAAGACTCCAAGGTTGGTTAGTTCATTGATTCGATAATGTCACTAGAGACTCAGGTTCTTATTTCTCTGCTGGGCTACACTCAGGGTTGGCCTCATCTTGGACTGGTGACAGGTGGCATTAGCAGAGCTTACATGACATATAGACCCAACAATGTCCAAAATAAAGATTGTTTCTTCCTACAGCTTTTTTTTAAGGGGAAGAGAAAACTTCACAGAAGCACGCCTTCCCTTGTATATCACATCACATATTCCTTTCTGAATCAACCACGGAGATTGGTTTTACTATGGGATGAAATTAACACAATTGACTTCAACTAATCCCCTGGGAGTAGAGTACCGTAGGGAAATATAGGACCACCACCTTCAGCCCTAGCACAGTTAAAAGCTTAGCTGACCCTTCCTGAAATTTTTGTTTCAAAGCATAGAGTTTTCACTAGAACTCAAAAGGACTATTTTTAAAGTTTTTATGTCTTCAGATAAGTCTTCATATTTGTATACTTCAAGGATGCATAGCCAACAAAATTGTACTATAAATCACTCTGAGCAAGTTTATTTGATAAAGGTTGAAATGTCTTTTATAAAGTGACATTTGCTAATATGAATAAATATCCTCTTAAAAAGTATGTAATCATTATGTCTTCATTTAAAACCCTTCAAAAATCCCCTTGTTAATATGATTAATAAACAATTTCTCTGAACCAAGAAAATCATGTACATGTCAGCAGGTAATTAATCTCAGTGCAAAATAAACAGAACCTAGTATTTACGAACAAATTACTGATAGCTACATATGGTCTATTTCCATGATAAAATGCACTGGTCCATATGCCAAAACCAAAAAAAAAAAAAACATAAACCTGGTCTGGTAAGACTGAAACGGGGAATAAGAGAAATCTAATATGTGACGTTTTTTGTTCTATCCACTCATTACTTCCCCTACCCTTCCAAAAAATGCCCCTTTCTCCATTTCAGTAATGTACCCACATAAGAACTCCAGTTTCTTACTTGACAACAGTGATTGTTTAGGGCTGCCCAGACAGACTCAGTTGAACTAGTCATCATACTTTATCTTCCTGACTGCGGCTGATTGGTCCATGAATAACACCTGACCTCATAAAAACATTTCCTGGAGAGTTTTTAACTTGACAATCAAGTTTTATTCCTTCTCTAGTGATGAAACTATGAGCCTCGAAACTGCTGTTAGCCATATTTCCAGCTGTGTGAAAAAAGCTAGTCTGGGAGAATAAAGACAATATGAAGATAGAAGCAGAGACAAAAAAGCGATCTACTACCATCTGAGTCCCTGAGGTCTAGTTGCAACTTTGCCTTTCCTGAAATTTGGTTATGCAAGACAATAAAATTTCCTGTTCCTGAACTAATTTGAATTAGGTTCAGGCACGTGAAACAAAACCATCCTGACTATACATACTAATACCAACACAAATTTCATCTCCATTGTTTTTTTCTAAATGTTTCATTGAAATACATGTTTGAGGGGAACTCTTATTTTATACCTACAGTAGTGACTTAAAAATGATCTTTTCCATGAACAATATGAGGTATATAAAAAGTGTCAGTTTTTTCCTCCTAGGATAATTATAACAAGTAATGGAAAATGTGCTGTGCTGCCCAGACTCCCCTTCAGGACCTAAGAGCTTATAACCTGAGTTGCTGGAAATGCCACCGGAAGACAGCCCACAGCTGACACCCCTCTTTTAGAATTGCCTTGTCACCTTGTCCAAGGTCACATTCCTTTCTCCAAGCAGCCTGCCTCCAATGACTGGTCAATGTCTGGAATAAAGGCCCGGTGCCCTTGCTCCAACTCAGGAAAATGCGGCAAGGCCATCCTAGCCTCAGAGTGTTCCATGGGTGGGCTGAGGACTTTATCCAGGCTGCATCACTGCCCAACTTCTTCTTCTGCCCCGTCCATTCCCTTCCCCTTTCTTCCATAGGCATTGTTTCCCCAAATACTCTCCAATCAACTTCCAGCAATCTCCATCTCAGAAGCCACCCCCTAAGAAACCCAATCTGCAACATTTTTAAAAAATCATCAAACCATAAGATATTATGTGGCCCTTTAAGAAAAACTCAATAACTATTGAACGGCTCCTTAAATTTTCCTAGCACTCTACTATTATGATAGAAGATGGAATAAAAGTATAAGGCATAGCTCCTGCCCTAAAGGAACTTATGGTGTCACTGGAGACATACAACTTAAACAGTGATCTTCATACAGCTCAGTAGTATGTTCAAATGAAGAAGACTAAAAGGAAGCCAAAGTTGGCACATAGGATATAATTCATAAATATTCATTGAATGAATGAATGAGTGAGTGAGTGAATGAATAGGAAGAGATATATATGAGCTGAAATAGACCATAATATTTCCTTGAGGCCAAACCACATTGCCACTGCCACCTTTTTAAAAGTCATTATCCACTTTGCCATCTCCTAATTTTCACATCAAAGTATAGAATAATCAATCCAAACAAAAATACAAGATCCTACTAGAAACTCTGCTTTGGTGTGGGACAGTTCATGGGGAAAGAGTTTGTCCTTTTCCTATGCACCAGGTTCTAATTTCTCACACATCCTGACTGGCCCAAGTGGACCGACCCCATTTCTATCTCACAAGTAATCTCTGGAAAAAGAAGGCTCTTCCCATAGTCAGTAATGATTGTACCAACATTGACAATATCTTACACCACTACAGTGTTTCGTGGACCTGAACCTTACATTTTTTGATCCTCACATCAATCCTGGGATGTAGGAAGGGTAAATATCATCATGTCCCCCTTTCACAGATGAAGAAATGGACCTTCAGAGGCCCTACATGTTAGAACTGGGATTAAAATGAAATCTTACTCACAGGGCAGCCCTACAAACCCTTAGATTTTTCATAGACTGTTCATGGGGCTCTGTCTCTGAAGGCTGCCAATTGAGAGTCATGGTTTGTTAGTAATAAGAAAATTAACACTTTTAATTCCAGTAACACAATTAATTTTGGATTCAGTGAAAGACAGTTAAGCTTAACCAAGCAGAATTTGTATTATTACATATATTACTCAGAAACACTGCATTTGAATATAAGCCTTGAATTAGAAAGACAGAAAGAAAGATATTTGTCCAATTAATTATGCCCATATTTGAACAGATAAATATGTGTATTACACTCTAGATAATAAATACCTTTAACTTCTATCTACTATTTACAGTTACATAATTCCCCAGAAGATAAAAACTAAATTCCATCAAAAATCTCTTTGCTTTTCTACTCAGCTGTACAGCATAACGTTCTATTTTTAACTGAGATACATTTATTTTGGACCTCTACTTTGGCAGATCCCTTGCGGGATGCAGGTTGGGGCAGGGGTGAAAAATTGATGGGAAAAGAAATTGTGCTGCCAGCTTCTGCAATGCAACTTCAACGCAAATCAGCCAGCTATTTCCTCACACGTCTTTAGCCAGCATATGGGGAAAATATCAGTTCAGTTTCTCTTCCCTTCATAAGTGAATTGGGGTCATTATTCTGTAAGAATTACTCTATAGGATGATTTGATTTCCTATTCTCTTGTCTACTCTCGTTTCCACTTATAATAACATCTCATTGCTTCTCAGGAATAATGTCCTTACTCAGCTCCATTCCATCTGCTCATGTATATAACGAAGATTCACTTTCTAAAATGTTCTATTCTTGAATCTGAGTCTCATTCCAGCAGCCTCACTTATGGACTGCATGACCTTGGCAGACAATTATGTCCTCACTGGCCTTAGACAAAGGAATTATTCCTCTAGACAAAGGAATAATTGTAACTGTCCCGCTTATAAATATGTTTTGAAAAAGAAACAATCACAGAGGATCCTAGGAATGCATGGATTTAATATTCATGGCTGTGCATTCACTCATAATCCCCGAAGTAGTCCTACTACTGACATCTACAGTAGTTATCCTTTGAATTAGTGGATGTCTAAGATGGCACCTGCGATGGTCATTCAGCTGGTGCCTGAATGGACTGTCTAATACTATATCTTGTTCAGGATTTGTGGTTTCCTCTTCTTCATCAGCAAAAGTTCACATTGAGCAATAAAAAATATGTTTTTGTTAAACATGAATTCCCCCTCCCCCACAGCAAGCCATCTGCAAGTGTTGGAAAAAAATTGAAGAGGGCTAAAAAGTGATCATTATTAATCAGAAAAAGTGGGCTAAAAAAGTGATCATTATGAGTCAGAAAAAAATAAGTTTTGAATATATTTGAGTGGAATGTTAGATTTGGCAGTGACTAGAGACTCTATTCTGTGCATGATCTGCCATATTTATTCAATACGCAAGAAAGAAGAAGTGATTGAAGAAACTATTTCAGCAAGTGCCTTAGCCAATGCAAATACGGAAATCTGTGGGGAAAACTGTATGTTAAAGTAGTTGTGAAACTTGAAGTGTTCCAGATGTGTTCAGATGTATCTCTCTTGAATATTAAAAGCCTGCTATATAAGGCAGTGTGGAAATGCTGGGCATGTTATTATTGTCCCACTTAATGAGATAACACTGATTGTATAAAAGTTGCTTTTAAATATTTTTTTGACTGCTACATAAAAAGACTAAGTATTTAAAGCCCCAACCCCAAGCCCCTCTCCCCCAGAGCTCATTCTCCATACTTCTGACTGGGAACATAGTAAACATGTTGGATGATCCCTAAGTATTTGTTTAAAACTATTGACTAATTGTGCCCATATGACTGTATAAATGATCCTACCTTTTAATTTATCTGTTTTCCTTCTATGATTCTCATCTAAGAAGGTAGTCTAAAATACTGAGAAATTTTTATGCATTAAAATATTTATTGCCCCATTTTATGTAGTGAAAAGATTTTAGAAATCATCTAAATGTCCACTTCCAGGAGATGGTTCAGTAAATTATGGTTTAAACATGAAAGGAAAATGATGTAGTCATTTAAAAAATGATGCTTTAACAGATTAATGAAAAGTGGAAATGCTGTGACAAAATGTCAAGAAATTCAGAATAAGAATCCATTTTACTATTCCATCTCAGCTGTGAAAGATGTGTGTTAATAAAAGTCTGAAAATAAATATGTCAAAATGATAATACAATGCTTTTTGAATACTGGAATTAAGACTTCTTTATACTTGATGTACTTTCAAATTTTTCATATATATATACATATATATGATATTTATAGTCAGGGGAAAATGGAGAAAAATTTTAAATAATCTATCTTTTTTAAAATTAGCAATGTTATCTGTAGGAATAATGTGCCTTGAAAAAATGAGACACTACCTCAGTGTCAGAAACTGGAGTAGTCATTGCCAATCTACAGTACCTATGCCCTACAGGTGTGCAAATGTCTCCCTGCTTCTTGTCTACCACTTATGAAATCAAGCTGTCTAAAATTTTTGAATGTTTCTCTAGCCAGTAATACAGAAATTATGGACAATATCAAAAATTTCCAGATGCCTCTCTTATTTATTTATTTAAAAATGACTGATTAACTACATATGAGGTACTGTGTGTATTAGGGGCTGGGGAAACAAGAGAGAATAAGTAATCCAGAGTTTGCAGTCTAACGGGAGAGGTAAATGAAGCAAATAATGATTTATCCTGAACCCAGAAATATTAGTGTGTAGTAGTGACGCCAAGGCGAGGGCTACGTCAGAAAGGGGCAGTATTATGTAACAGTTCTTGAGGCAAGAAGGTGGGTACCTAGTGTTCTCCAACATCCAGTTCTCGTCCCCTTGTCTGATCACTGAGGTCTCTACTTCACAGTCCCCCTGCAACTGGGCATTAGCCATTTGACTAATTTTGTACACTAAAATGAGAGCAGGAGTGACATGCAGCATTTCCAGGCTATGGCAGTCTCTCTCCTCCCCAGACCTTTAACTAAGGAGGACATGTGTTCCATAGGGTACAGGTGACAGCATCATGCCTTGATCACTGAGTCACTACATGGATAGTAATGGCCACGGAGAGCGACGTGGACCCACTACAGACTTTGTATTGACAAGAAATAAATATTTGTTGCATTCAGCTTGCAAAGTACATGAGATTATTCATTTCCAGTATAACCCAACCACTTCTGTCTAAAATAGGGAGATTGAAGGTCAAAACAGTGTGATTGAATAAACATGCCTTGTTTAGTAGAAGGGCTTTGCAACTAGAAATGGAATGTTAATTCTATCAGCTATGGATGGCATCATTAGAACAAGGTCCCCTGGAGATGTATTCTCCAGCATTATAAGTTGGTACTCACTCTCCTGTTCTCAAGTCTTCCCATTACATACCTCTGGAACATGTTTTTCCCAGCTTCATTTCTTTAATTTCTGGTCAGTTCTCCCCAGTTGCAATTATGTTTAGAGGATACTTCACAATAGACTGCCACCAATCCCTAAATGCCCGTTTCCACAACTCTTTCTTTGCAGACTCCTCTAGTCAATGTAAAACTTGCATTTTAAAACCCAGCATGATATTTCTTTGTTTTACTTTTCTCAAATCATGTCATCAAATCTATTTGTCAAGCAGAAAATAACCAACATAAAGTGAAGACACAGGGAAAAACAAACAAACAAACAAACAAAAAATACTACCATGATGCAACACATAGTCAACTCAACTCAGTTGGAGTAACTGTATTAGTATCAGACATAGTAGATTCCAAAGCAAAGAATATTATCAGAAAAAATTTTAAGGTTATTTCATAATGCCAAATGGATTAATTACTCAAGAAGTCATTAAAAATCTATTTATGTATGTACCTGATAACAAAATACATAAAGCAAAAACTGATAGAACTATAGAAGTAGACAAATCCACAATAGAAGATTTAAATATTCCTCCCTCAATAGATAGTACAAACAGAAAATCTGTAAAGACATAGAAGAATTAACAACATAACTGACCATCTTGACTTAATTGATATTTATAGAACACTCCACCTAACAAAGTAGAATATGCATTCTTTTTAAGTGTAAATGAAACATTTACCAAAATAGACTATATTCTGAGCTATGAAAAAATGTCCCAATAAATTTAAAATATTTCAAGTCATACAAAGGACAATCTCTGACCAAAATAGAACTATTAGAAATTAATGACTGGAAGAGCTTTTAAAAAAATCTTCAAATAGTTGGGAACTAAATGACAAACTTCTACTGTGTTTCCCTAAAAATAAGACCTAGCCGTACAATCAGCTGTAATGTGTCTTTTGGAGCAAAAATTAATACAAGACCTGGTCTTATTTTACTATAAGATTAAGCCTTTATAATATAATGTAATACAATACAATACAATGTAATATAATATAATACCAGGTCTTATATTAATTTTTGCTCCAAAAGATGCAATAGAGCTGATTGTCCAGCTAAGTCTTATTTTCAGGGAAACAGGGTAAATAACCCATGAATCGTATAATCCAGAAGAATAAATCCAGAGGAAAATTACAAAGCATTTTAAGGTGAGTAAAAATAAAAAACTATCTCCAAATTTCTGGGATATGTCTAAAGTAGTATACATAGCAGAAATTTATAGCATCAAAAAGTGAAATCCAAGCAACAGAGGAAGAAATAATAAATTTCAGGTCAGAAAGCAATGAAATAGAAACAGAAAACCAATAGAGAAAATCCTTGAAACCAAAAGCTGGTTCTTTGAGAAGATCAGTAAAATTGGAATATCTAGCCCGATTAGTTAGGTAAAAAAGAAAACAATCACAAATTACCGATATCCACAATGAGAGGTGATAATAGTCCAGATTTTATGGATATTAAAAAGATAAAGGAATATTATGAAAGATTTTATGCCAATAAATTTGAAAACTTAGATGAAGTGGAAAAAATTCCTTGAAATATACAAAGTTCAACAAGAAAGAGATAATATGAATAGCTTTATATGTGTCTCAAAGAAATTGAATTTGGAGCTATACAATTCCTCACATAGAAAACTTCAGGCCCAGATATATCTTATCGGTAATTACCAAACATTTAAGAAAGAAATAATACCAATTATACACAAATATTGCAGAAAATTAAAGAAGGGGTACTTCCCAACTCATTCAACGAGGCAAGCTTATCTTATACCAATACAAGACAAAGAGTATAAGGAAATAACACTATGGACCAATAACTCTCATGACACAGATGTGAAATTACTAAACAAAAATTTTAGCAAGTTGAATACAAAAATATATTAACAGGCCCTCATGACCAAGGGGAGACTATCCCACAAATGCAGCAATGCTTCAAAAATCAATTAATGTAATTCACCATATCAACAAACTAAAAAGAAAAAGACATGATAATCTAAATAAATGCAGAAAAAACATTTAACAAAATCCAACTTTGATTCCTGATAAAAATCCTAAGCAAGGGAACTTTCTCAACCTGATAAAGGGAAAAAGGATATCTATGAAAAACCTATGACTAATATCCTTCTTAATAATAAAAAATGAATGCTTCCCCAGAGATCAGAAGCAGGACAAGGATGTCCATCCTCACCACTTTTATCCATCATTTTACTGGAGGTTCTAGCCAATGCAGAATCAATCAATCAAACACATTCAGATTGGAGAGGAAGAAGTAAAACTCCATTTGCAGACATGATTGTCTATGTAGAAAATCTTATGGAATCAATTATAAAGCTACTAGAACTAAAAAGTGAGTTTAGCAAGGTTCAGGATACAAAATCAATAAACAAAAATCAGTTAAAGTTCTATATACTAGCAACAAGTGATTAGAAATTTAATAAAGCAATATCACTTGCAATAGCATGAATAATGTGAAATAAGGACCAAAAGATGAAATCTATAAAATACAATGAAATCTATAAAACATTGCTGAGAGATATAATAGAACTCCTAAATACATGAAGAGATAATACCATGTCCTTGGTTGGAAGATTCAATATTGTAAAGATGCCAATTCTCAAATTGATCTATAGATACAGTGCAATCCCTACCAAAATCCCAGCAGGCACTTTTGTAGGAATTGACAAGTTGATTTTAAAGTTCAAATATAAAGTTTAAAGGAAGTGAAATGAAACTATAGTAGCCAGACAAATTTGAACAAAAAAAAAAAAAGCGCAAAGGTGGATGACTCTCACAACCATATTTCAAGACCTAGGATAAAGCTAAAGTATGGTATGTGTTTGCATAAATATAGGTAAATACATTAATGGAACAGAATAGAGTTTAGAAATAAACCTACAAATATATGGAAAATTGACTTTCAAAACAGGTGCAAAGGAGAAAAGATCATCTTTTCAACAAATATACTGAAATAATTGGATACTGTATGCAAAAATAGGAACTTCAATCCATGCATCTCACCATGTAAAAAATTAACTCAAATGAGATCATAGATCTAATTGTAAATCTTAAGGATGCAACTTCTAGAAGAAAACATAGGGCAATATCTTTGTGACCTTAGGTTGGGCAAAGAACTGCTAGATATGACCCCAAAAGTACAATATGTATTTTTTTAAATAGTTAAAAAATTCTGCTCTTTGAAAGGTGCTAAGAGAATGAGAAGAGTAGCCATAGACTGAAAGAAAATATTTGCAAATCATATATCTGAAAAAATATTAGTGTTCAGATTATATAAGAACTTCCATAACAAACCAATTTTAAAAAATGGGCAAAAGACTTAACTGAAAGACACTTCTTCAAAGAAAATATACAGATGGTAAATAAGTACAAAATATATTCAATATCATTAGTCATTAGAGAAATGCAAATTAAAACCACAATGAGATAGCACCACACATCTAATAAAGGGACTAAAATTAAAAACATTGACTATACAAGTGTTGGTGAGGATATGGAGGAATTAGAACTCTATATAGTGCTGATGAAAATATAAAATGGTACAACCACTTTGGAAAACAGTTTGGAAGTTTCTTAAGAAGTTAAGTATATACCTACCATGTCATGCAGCTATACTACACCTAGATATTTACTTGAAGGAAAACAAAGCATATGCCCACATGAAGACTTGTATATGAATGTGCATAGCAGTTTATTTGTAATAGCAAAAACCTGGACAGCACTCCAACATCTATGTACACGTGAGTGGACAACTTGTGGTATACCCATATGAGATTCATATCAACAATAAAAACAGATGAACTATTGACACACACAACAATATGGATGAGTCTCAAAATAATTATGTTGAGTGAAAGAATCCAGAGAGAAAGGAATGTATACCGTATTCCATTTATCAAAATTTTAGGAAACATCAACTAATCTATAGTGATTGGAAACAGATCAGTGGTTGCTTGCAGACTCAGGGGTGGAGAAGAAAAGAAAGGAACAGAAAAGAGGTATTACCCAGGGACATGAGGAAACTTCTGGAAGTGATAGATATTTTCATTATCTTGATTGTGGGTTGGTTCCTGTGTACATACCTATGTCAAAACTTATCAAATTTTGTACTTAAATTCTGTGCATTTTATTGTATGTCAGTTTTACCTTAATAATCTGTTAATAAAAATCTTGCAAGCTAATATCTCCCCTTGGATGAAATTTACTTTGTATCACCATACAAAACCTTACAATGTCTATTTTTCCTCTTTTCTGTGTTTATGGCCCTGGAAATTAATTTGGGAGATAAATCTTCACAAATTCTATCTGCCGAGGACCACAGATTATCAAATCTGTTGTAATGATGGCCACCCACTGGCTCGGGACTGGAGACATGAGCTATAGCATCAACACATTACACTGTCCATGATCATTTCTCCAGAGATAGTTTTAGTCCAAGTTTGTACTTCCACCAAACCAGATGCCTGCTTCTTATATGTAGTATCATTTCTAGAT
Source organism: Rhinolophus ferrumequinum (assembly GCF_004115265.2). Taxonomy (NCBI): domain Eukaryota; kingdom Metazoa; phylum Chordata; class Mammalia; order Chiroptera; family Rhinolophidae; genus Rhinolophus; species Rhinolophus ferrumequinum. Next base: position 84,945,566 of record NC_046286.1, on the reverse strand, counting down.
TTTTGCACACATCTCACAAAATGGCACTATTTCACCAATGATAATTTGGAATCACAGTGGTCACTTTGGATGAACTATAGGTATTTCCCAAATTGTCCATCTTAGAGTAATCTTATAGCAAATGAGCAGTCAAATTCCTAATGTTAAATGTACTGTCTTTTTTGATGGATACAGAGAGGTTTCTAAACAAAATTTTGATTCTGTAATAGTTTTAATTACAAGGAAACACCAAACGCCCATAGCTTATTACAGTCTCTTTTGATCCAGTAGCAAGGACATACTTTCCCTCAAGGCTATCGCAGCCACTGACAAATTTATGGTGGCTTCTGCTGGCACAGATTCAGGGTTCTCCTTGAGCTAATGCTATACAATTTTGGCACTTCACTGAAAAACACACTTTTCTGGCAAGCTGGTTAACATCCTATAAGATAGCCTTACTCCTTGGAAAATTACTAGCCATTGTTATAACACTTTATACTTTCCTATACTTTCCTACTTACTTCCTTTCTCATAAATAGGAGAAATGCACATAACCTGGGGTTACATAATCCATGACATGTCACTTAGGTAAAATTAAAATTTAGGGGAAGAAGCCTAAATTGAATGAGTTAACTCTGAAGTGGTTTTTTGTTTTTGTTTGTTGGTTTTTTTTTTTTGTAATTCTTAATTTGACTAGGTTTATTTTGACTTGGTAAAATTATATTTTTCATTACCAGATAGAAATCACATTTATGATAGAAATTAAATTTGGTTATAGAAAAAGATTTTAAAGCTCTATTTTATGCACATTTAGGTCATGGATTTTAAGAAAGGAAAAAACTATTAAAATTGTAATAATATATACCGGTAACAAAAGATGAATTGCACGTTTCACTTCTGCAATTATAAGAGATACTCAAAGTGGTTACCGTCAGCATCCAGACACTTCTGTTCACTGCTTGTGCAATGTTGTGCGAACTACTGCTTGTGCAACGTTGACCAAAGTGTCCACTTTTTAAAATATAATTATATATATGTATATATGTGTATATATATATATACATATATATATGAGAAAATGGTTTAATAACATTCAATATTATTCTACTATATATATATATAATTATAGTTAACATTCAATATTATTCTACTTCAGCTTCAGGTGTACAGTGCACTGGTCAGGCATCTACACAGTCTATGAAGTGATCCCCCTGATAAGTCCAGTAAGTACATTTTATTTAAAATTGTAACTTTATCTAGCAGAATGCCAGATGATGTGTGGAGAAACTGAGAAACCAAAAAAGAAAATAGGTTTTCATACCTAATGATCAGTTTTCTGGCCAAGGAGAATTTGTATTCAAATTGGCAGGAAAGAGAGAGCAAGATATTTGAACTGCCTAGACATGATTAGGTGGAAGTCAGAAGAGTATTTATACTTGCTTTCTCAGCCTCTGTCCACAGTGTTATTCCCCACATAAAGCTTGCAGGTACTTTGTTCAGACCAGTTCTAAATGCCTGCAGAACTAATGGCTCCACCTTTTGGAGACTATTACTTCAACTATTTCTGTTGAGAGACAAACTAATAGAACTTGCTATTAAGAGAGTACTTCTGAATGCTAAGTTTACTCATTTTTCTCTGTAGTCTGACTCAATTTCTTTTATTTTCACCAGTGTTAAATGATTTCACTTTGATTTATTCTTGTGTTTTACCTTCACTCAATCTTTCAGGCTACTCCATTCACCACCCATCTTTCCCCCATCCCACCACCCCTCCCCGCCAAAAAAACCTCCAAAAAATATTCTAAGAGTATGTTTCTAAATAATGGCCTTACCCGTAGGTTATAGTCTCTAAGATTATAAAATCAGTACAAATATTTTTCTTTTGAGACAGATTTCATCATTGCAGCAGTGAAAGAAACATAAGATGATTTTTGGTGTTGATTTTTTGAAGATAAAGTTTCCTAGGGAGAGGTCTGTTTGATGGAAGATGAGTCACATTTGGCAAAGGTTTAAATGCAACAGCAAGTTTGATAAATCTGTCCAAGGTTTAAGAATATTCAGACACCTTTTCTTCCTAAGAAAATCCCCACGGATCTCTTCAGGAACAAAAGATTCTCTCCAATGGCTCCAAGTGATTCAGACATAACTTCCTGCATATGCCACCAAAGAGATTTCTTTTTTGCTTTTAGTAAGACCATTAGCTGGCTTGCCAAATTCTTCAGCATAACAAAATTATCGGCCATTTCTCTCTTGGGCATGCTGAAGTGGTGAAAATTTCCCGGAGAAAATTGAAACCCTGATAATTGATTTTCTTGCTGTTTTCAAAAGACCCAAACCTTTCTATGATTAAATTGAAACTTTTCAGGATGAACACAATCAAAACCATAGGGAATACCTCTATTTTCTTAGCACAATTTCCGAGCTAAAACCTTTACATGACATTTCTTCAGACACAGATTTAGAATTAAATTATTTTTCTAAAATAGAACTCTTCTCTTTGGACTTAGGCAGAATCAGCTAATTTAACTGTGTGATTCACTTTGTCCTTGGTATCTGGGATCCAAAAATTAAAGACAGGGGAAAAAAAACCATCCACAGGTAACTATTGGCTGTGAAACAAATGCATTGCATCATAAACTGCATATTGAAAAATAAATCTCTCTCCGCATCAGTGAACTACATGAGATAGACTTTATTATCAAAATGACTGAAATGTGAGACCTTTAATTTCCTCATAAAACACATTTTTAAATGGTTAATGTCAGTAGGAATATGTAGTGTATATATTATAATTCCAAACCGAGATGCTCTGTGGTTGTCCACAAGACACAGATTGGGTTGCACATTACCATTGTTAGATGATACGTGAGAAAGCCTGTGGGGCCTAAGCCAAGTTGCTCATTTTGCCACATTCCCCACCCCCAATCTAGGCCAGAGAAAGAGTGTGTGTGAATCTCTAGCATTATGAAGAAATTATAGGAAGTGACTCTCCTTCTGCAGAACCTAAAAGTAGAACAATACAAATCTGAATCTGCTGTGGGTCCCGGAGTAGAGCGGAGAAACAGACTCTAGTGGCACTGTTTGCGGATAGCACCAAACAGTACCTAAAATTAGCTCCTTTTCATCAAAAGGAACATCAAGTGCTAGGTCAGAGTTCAATCATCAAATATTTGCAATAAAAAAAAACCCTAATTGGCATTTAAGTTTCTCCACTGTTCAAGATGCAACATGTTCCTTTTATATCTTAATTAAATCATTGTTGGAGACAAGTTTTCAAAAGGAACTTTCATTAATCTGAGAGAAAATAAAACACTTTAAAAGGATAAACAGCTACGTATGTAATTTTTAAATTGTGTACATAGCTATCAATTTTATAGTTAAATTGCAATGTATTAAATCCATATATTTAATCTGAATTTTACTTAAAAAGAACTATAATAAAGGGTCTTGGATTAGCCAAGAGGGTCAATAAAAAGTGTAGACTTAGGGACACAGCTGTCCTTACTATGGCTTTCACAAAAGCATCATGAAAGCATGAATTCTAATTCTGACCAACCGAGCTATTCTACTTAGCTTTATGGACTTATAACACTCTCTCCTCATTCTATAGCTCCAAGAACGTTTCTCATTCAGTAATTTATTTGAACAAACATTTATAACTAGATGATTGTATCTACTCAGTCACCTCAAGAGGAATGGAGACTCAAAGGACATTTTTTTGGTTATTTTTTGTTTGCTTGTTTGTTTGTTTTTTTTTGCTATAAAATCCTTTGGAAACTATCCTGAGTGACAAGTCTCAATCTTTGCCAATTCTTTGTTCTCTTTACTATCTCAGATATAGTCTTCTCAGGACAGACTCGTCATGAAATCAATCTTCTAGGCAAAGATAATTCTGTTGTCAATCAGAGTTACAAATTCTCAGTGCATTCTCTTACTTCAAAAGTGTAGGATAGATTTCAGACATCTGGTCTGGGTTTCTCATTTTTTTGCAAAAGGAAAAAACAGGACCTTCTGACCACAGAATACTGCTTTATTTTCCTTCCAGACTCATGAAGTAGTCACATTAATGTCAGAATCATGTTGGCATTCATTAATCCTTTTAACTGGTTTTCTTTCCATGTGTATGATCTTGGTATAGAAACGAGCCATTGAATTATTTTCCAGCCAATATCTTAACATTCTGGAAGAATGAGAATTGGCAAGAGTAACATTTACTTTTAATGTTTTTAAATTCTAGTGTCTTTTAGCCTTTTGAATGTGTGTGTGTGTGTGTGTGTGTGTGTGAAGGATATTATTTAGATCTTAACTAAATAAAAGTAAACCATCTAAATAGGAAGATGTTTTAGTTAGATGTTCTTGGTTGCATATAACAGAAAATTTAACCCAAATTGACCTAAACAAAAAAGGTATTTCTTCAAACTTGGCTGGATTCAGGACTCAAATGCTGTCATCAAACCATTTCTCCACCCAGCTTTGCACTGTGTAAACTCTTGTTGTGGCTTTTTATGGTAGCAAGATATGGGCAGCCGCTATAGGACTTCCATCTTGTGAGGCTTAGTGTCCAGCCGGGAGAATTTCCCAGAAATCAGTAAATGTCATTGAATCTCCTTGACTTTGATCGGGTGACTGAACAATCTCTGAACCAATCAGGGAATGTGATGAGCAGATTAACTCCACAAATTCCTGTTACCAAAATGGTAAAGGATGATAGAAAGCCAAAACAAAGAAACAAACAAAAAAATACAAAAACAAACAAAAAACAAATAAAAAAAAAACACACATAAGAAAACCGAGAAACATAAAAAAACTCCACAACTATCTTGTATGAAAAGTTCATTACAAAAGACAAGAATCCTCTTTTATTTTTATTTTGTCAAGTATTTGTATAGAACCCTATGAGGACTGTCAGGAAGCAGTTAAACTTATCTAATTATGGTCAGAAGATTCAGCTTAGGATAAACTATACTAAAATACACTGGGACATTTTTAAAATCCACATGGACAATAAGAAGAAAACTCCACATTAACATGTTAGTTTACCCTGCAGGTAATGGTATATTTTGCAAATAATTCTCAGAATATAATTCTAACCAAAATAATGATTGGAATAATGCCCTACCTAACCCTGGAACTCAGGGTGGAAACTTGGGTAGGAGACAACGAGGAGAACAACTTTTTTTGCTTCATGTTAGGGTTTTATTATTGTAAGTGACATTTGAGAAGGACCTCTACTTATCTCTTTTCTTAATAAAATTTAGATTAAATTAGTTCATCAAAAAGCAACATGCATATATTAACTCCTCACTGAAAAGTCTTTATAAAAGTTTAATATTATCCTCTCAGTGTCTGTCAAAGGTTGATATATAAAAAAATGTCATTCCTGAACCTTTTCCCACCTACAAAATAATATTTAAAGCTACTGCCCACTGTGTTATCAGTTGCTTCTCTATATGGATCCATGCAAGGAATTCCTTCTGGAACATAATTCCAGCCTAAAATATAACGTTAAGAATACTGGGTTTTTTTTTGTTGTTTATGTTTATGTTTTTTTACTGACTGAAGACATATGTTTCTTTTTCTTTTTTTTTTTTAAAGATTTTATTGGGGAAGGGGAACAGGACTTTATTGGGGCACAGTGTGTACTTCCAGGACTTTTTTCGAAGTCAAGTTGTTGTCCTTTCAGTCTTAGTTGTGGAGGGTGCAGCTCAGCTCCAGGTCCAGTTGCCGTTGCTAGTTGCAGGGGGCACAGCCCACCATCCTTTGCGGGACTCGAGGAATCGAGCTGGCAACCTTGCGGTTGAGAGCCCACTGGCCCATGTGGGAATTGAACCAGCAGCCTTCGAAGTTAGGAGCAGGGAGCTCCAACCGCCTGAGCCACCGGGCCGGACCCATATGTTTCTTTTATAATAACTAAAGGAACCTCTGGAACCCATGTCTACCAGGAAACTAAAAAATACATATTGCTAAATTTATGTTCTTATATGTATATATTAAATTATGTTGATACAATAATTCTGACCATTCCTTTTACCATCATAGTAATTGCTTTGTCTGATGTCTGGGAAATGTCTTAATAATATAAAAGTAGATTCAAATTTTATTTGGAAGTGAGGGTAAAATAGCATATTTTAAATACATGTTACCTTCCTAATTTACAGAGAGTTAAAGTTGAAAGAATGTTATGTATAAGAATTTCTTGATACTAAAGCCAAAAGGAGTATGGAAATGGAGAGTATCTTAGAGGGTCACTAACCATAAAGCATTGGTCTAAGCTTTTTCCAAAAAGCAGATGAGGAAACAACTTTTAGTTGAGTGGTGATTAATAGCAAACAAAGTAACCCAAAACGAAACACCACATGTGTCTTGACATTGGTACTCTAAATTTTGCCCTAACTTATTCATTGCTTGATTTGTATTGTATATATACCACCATCTGAAAAAAAAATGTATTCCCTCTCTCTCTTAGAGAAGTTCAATCCTTTTAACATACATGGAACTGTGAGACAAGAAGGGGACACCCTATTCAGTCTCCCTTGTTGTTCTTTCAACAAATATTTATTGAACACTCGCTATGTAGATAGGCATTCAATTTTCAATCCTGTTCTTATGAAACTTACAACCAAATGTAGGAAACAGACATTAAACAGACAAAACAAAATGTCATATAAATATATCATTACAAAATGGTAAGAGCTATGCAGAATTCAACAACATAATATAATGCTAGGAGGAAGAACACAGAGAGATCATTTATGTCAGGGGATTGGGGGAAACAGCTCTGAGGAAATGTCATTGATATTGGACTCTGAAAGAACAATAAGAGTTAGCCAAGTGAAGGAGGGCAAGAGGGAGGACATTCCCAGCAGACGACAAATGGACAGAAGGGCCAGAGACTGGCACATTTGAGGAACTGAAAGACGAGTATGGCTGCAGCCTGAAGAGTGAGGGGATGAGTGGCAGAAATATGGTACAGAGGGGAACACCTGTTTAAACTGCCAGATCACTCAGACAAAGCTCACAGTGGGACAGAGATATACAGATATGTTGGGCCGATAGATCTTAGACCCTCACTGTTCCATGACCGAATTCAAGTTACTATATATGCATATAGTACTGATTATTAATAAAGTGAGGTTTTGAAAAGAGAGGAAGTGCGTGACTGCTTGCTGCTAATTGATGCTGAGCTGTTCTCTCATTAGTCAACAAATATTTATTGCGCTAGGGCGGGGTATACCATAGACCCCTCTTCTGCCCTTATGCAGCCTGTCGTCTAGGGAAGATGAAGACAAACGAGCAGGCAAACACCTGGGGTTTTTTCATAGATCAGCAGTGGTGGAGGTGGCCATTCCATGGAAGAGGAAGCGGTGGTGAACAGTGGCCAGAATCACATGGATGAAGCAGTTGTGAAGACCTGACAGGACCCCAAGCTCCAGCGGGCAAACGAAATAGTTCCCAGCAGGAACACGGACAGACACGTGTCGGGAGTGGTCGTTTTGGAGTCACCGTGTCAACGTTGCCCAGAGCAAATCTCTTCCTACTTCTTGATTATCCAAGAAGGCTTCATTTTAGTTTCCTCACAAAATAGAGATACTACTGACGGAGAATCATGCAGCTTGGACTTTGGGTTTTTTAAGAAAACAATGTATGTTTTAATACTATGACCTAAAATGTTTGACAATTAAATGTCAAATTATATGACTCTGTGTGTTTGCATTTGAGGGAAATTGTGGTTATCAGTGGGCATAAAAATCAACACCCCTTGAATGAGGAAGTAACTCTTGCAGTTAGTAAACTGTTTTGGTCTCTGACCACAGAAACAGAGGCTAGCAACAAATTTGATTTACAGAGTAAATATAATTTCTACAGTTGGGTTCAGCCTGTTGTTTTCTTAAAGGAAATATATTTTAGGTTGCACTGTGAGAAACACAGAACAGCAGTTTTCAGAACATTAGGAATCAAACACAGTATCATAAAAGCATAGAAAAACAAAAGGAACTAATTTTATCTTCCAGTCACAGATGATGTTCAGAATCAAAATGATATGTGACTAATACTCAGATATTCAAATTTGTGGGGCTCTGCTCCCACATATTTCTCCATATCTGTTTCATTATGGCAGCAGAAGACAAGACTACAGCAATGTTTCATCTGTGTGAAGGTAATATGAATATGCCAGAATTTTCTCTATGCCATCTGATTGAGAACAACAGTCTCTTAATATTTCCCAACTCTGGGAAGTATTGGCATATATTTGAACTACATTCAAATTTGGTTCAAAATAAGCCCTAATCTTTAAAAAAATGTATTTTGTATTCAAATTTTAAAAATTTTAATAGAACTTTTCTTTCTGGAAAAAATGATATACAAAGAAAGGCATTTCGTAAACTGTGGTCCTGAACAGGTAGATCACAGTACAAAAATAAATATACACTAAAGTTCTTCTAAAGAGAGGCAACTCTGTCCTTCAAGCGTGGATGGAAGCTGAAGAGCAACCTACTGAAAACTTTGCGTGGGGGTTTCCAAAAACAAAGCTAAGCTCAAGCGGTAAGGCTGTATGTTTAACATTTGGTGCTAGGGTAGCTTGATCAAAGATGGGAATCATAAATCAATGTCAGTGTCCCAGAGTACTTTTCAACGTCAAAAGTGGAGATATAAGAGCTAAACAATAATCTGAATAGAACCCATTTGTATGGAGATGGGAGGGGGTGGTAACTTCCATTTACCTTCTCTGCTCAAAGCTCCTGGGGCATATTTTGGTTCCTGGTTTTGTTTCCAAACCCTGAAGGCAACAGATTGGACTCGTGGTTGGGCACTAACTAGAGCAATCTATGAACTGTCTTCTGTTGAAACAAGAGTGGACCAATTTTGAGAAACAGGTTGAATGAGTCAGAAGTGGGGGATGGGAGCAGACATGAAAGGAGATAGACTAAGGCTCTTGCAAACTGAAGAGGAAACAGAAATTCTGAGTAAGCAGTGGAAGTTTGTAACTGAGCAGAAAGAGGAAAATGGAGCACATTTGCAGAGAGAAGATGCTGAGAGACAAACTATGTGCCTCATGATTCTTGGTGACTTCCTCGTTCACCCCCAGCTCAAGTCCATGTTTGTGCTTATTATTAGATAAGTAAAAAGTAAAGAAACACTTTTTCTTGGGATTACTATCATAAATATCTAGAGGCTCCTTGCAAACAAAAAGTCCCTAATCACACAACAATCCAAATCCCTACTTCATCTTGTGCTGACCAGAAACGTCAATACTGAGAAAAGTGATTTCCTGTGTTTTCAAGTGAAGGAAAATCGTAGTCACTAACTCAAAATGAAACTTCTTACTGAAAAGACAATTGAAATTACTACAGATCTCTCACAGAAGTACTGGCTTGTATTTGAAAATGAGGAAAGACCCAGAGGAGATAAAGGAATTTAGGGAAATGAACATCGAAACATTGAAAGAGTGATTGCCCTAAGAGTGTTTGTCCTGGATCACTCACTATTCAATGAGCAAATATTTATGGAGGATTCAACTGGAGGAAAAACTGACAAAAATTACTGCTCCCATGGGACACACAGACTTGAAGAGAAGATGTAGAACAAAGTAAATAAGTAAAACATCCAGTATTTTAGATAAATTCTAAAGAGTAAACCAAAGCAAACGATGGAGGTATAAAGCGGGGTGGGGGCACTGATATTTCAGAGGGCTGACAGGAAGGCACTTGCTACTAATGTCACTTTTGTACGAAGAACTGAAGAAAATAAAGGATATCTCCTTACAGATATCTGGGAAAACTGCTTTTAAGACAGTAAACAGCAAGTGCAAAAGCCTTGAGGCAGAGTGTTGGAGTGTTGGTGTAATAATAACAAGGAGGGGAATATGGCTGCAGTGGAAAAAGGGAGGGAGAGAGTTGAGCAAGGTCAGGAGGTTCTAGGGGGGCCAGGTTATGCTGGGTTTTATAGGTAATTATACGGGTTTGGCTTTTACTTTGAGGAGATGGGTATCCACTGGAGGATTTTAAGCATGAGTGATGTGACATGATGCACACTTTTAACAAGATCACACTGACTGCTGTGTTGAAAGTAGATGGGAGGGGACAAGGGTGGAAGCAGGTAGATCAGTAAGAGATTACTGATTATTTTAGTAATTCAGGGGAAAGATGATGGTGGTTAAAGCAGAGCTTTGGCAATAAAGATGATAAGTGGTTGAAATCTGAAGATAGAATTGATAGGACTTGGTGTTGTATCAGATGTGGGAAGGGAAAGAAAGAGGAATCAGGAATGACTCCAAAGTCTTGGCCCAAGTAACTAAAAGGGTGGAGTTGCCATTTTGTACAATGGAGAAGAGTAGAGGAGGAACTTCTCTGGAGGAGAATATTAAAGGATATGCTTTGGACATTTAAAATTGTATATGTCCATTAAATATATGCCCAAGTAGAGGTGTCAATAGGCATTTGGATGTATGAATATGGAGTTCAAGGGAGTGATATGGGCTGAAGACATAAATGTAAACTATAGATGGAATGAGTATAGACAGAAAAGAGGTCCCAAAACTGAGACCTAGGACGCTCCCACACTGAGAGGCTATCAGGTATAATTCAATTCATTGGATACAATAGAAAGCCCAAATAACCACGTCTTAAAGAACACAGAAGTCTGGAGGTAAGCCTTCCTAGTAGGGAGGTCCATGATACCAACTGGAACCCTGTTCCTTTGACCTCTGCTCTGCCATCCCAAGCATACGTTTTCCATCTTCACAGTTGCCTCACGGATGGAATATGGCCACTGTAGCTCTAAGCAATACTTCTTTTTCAGGCATGAAGGAGGAGGAAGCAGGAAAGGGCAGAAGAGCTTCCCTATCTAATGACTCCTGCTTACACAGCATGGAGAGGCAAAGAGATACAGTTTCTGGAGCCAATCTGCTAAGTGAGAATCCTGCCTCCACCAATTCATAGCTGCGAGGCCTTGGGCAAGTTGACTAATCTCTGCCGCAGATTTGTCTTCTAAAAATGACAACACTAACGGTTTTACCTCTAGGTTCGTGGGAGGAATATATAGAGAAAATATGCTTAGCAAATTCCCTGTCCACACTAAGTGCTCCTTAGTGGTTTCCCCTCATTGTGTCTCATTTGATGAGCCAAGTGCCAGGGAGGCTGGGAATAGAGATTCTAGCTGGGCACATTCCTCCCTACCGTATTTCCCCAAAAATAAGCCCTAAAATAAGCCCAAAAATAAGACCTAACCGGAAAATAACATGATTTTTCAGGATGCTTGTAATATAAGCCCTACCCCAAAAATAAGCCCCAGTTAAGATCGTCAGCCAGACAGATGCATTTAGTACGTCTGTTGCAACACATGACAGACGTATTAAATTATAAAATAATAATATATAATTAAATATAAATATTATTGACATTAACACTGAAAATAAATTATAATTAAGTATTTGTAAATACCCAAGCAGGTGCCTTTGAACGAGAGGTATACACCTATGTAACCAGATGAACTCGAGACTTATTGCCTAATGAACAATCGGAGTACAAACACAACTGCAAGAATAATATGTGGACTTGATAATGAACGGACATGGTTGTATCTAATATGAATCTTCATAATTCAATACTTCATGTATTGTAACAGACATACTTAATGCACTCGTGTGAAATAAAGAAACGTTTTCTGAATTTTGGTGATTGCAATTTTTCATTGCTTTTGTGTGGACCATCCTTCTTAACTGTGATTATATTTGTTGCCATCCGTCTCATAAGTCTTCAATTAACGCTTGATTTAATGGTAGATTTAAAGGTAATAATATTTTGACCCCCAGATAAGATGAGTGCAAAAAAAAGAGCTATTCTGTTGAGTACAAGAAAGGAATCGTGGAGTACTCCTGGGCAAGAATCTTACGGCTTTCTGCAAAGAGAAGAAATTGGATCTCTGAATGGTCCGAAGATGGTGAGCAGAGTATGATAACCTCAGCCAACTTGTGGACGAGGGAAATGATAAGAAGCGCAAGTGTGGATCAGGTCGGCAACCATTATTCCCTGAGCTGGAAGACATCATCTGTGAATGGACTGCTGACAGGAGAGCAAGGGCTTTGGTTGTGCACAGGGCTGATATTCAAGCATTTGCCCTTGCCATGGCACCACAGTTAGAAATATCCCCAGAAGAATTCAAAGCATCACAACACTGGCTAGATGGCTTCCTTCAGCAATATGAACTGTCTCTAAGAAGATCGACAACACTGTTCAAGCTGGAAGATACTGAAGTTATTAAACGTGCACTTCCATTCAAGTCCTTTGCGAATGGCATTGACTTTTCTAAATACCAACTCTCCAACATGATTGCTATGGATGAAACTGAAGTGTTTATGGGCCAAGGATCTCAAACGACAATTGATCAGAGGGGTGCCTCCACTGGTTATGAAAGTGCACGTGTTACCTGTATTTTGGCAATTCGTCTGGATGAAAAGAAAGCCACATCTCTAATCATCACTAAGGACAATAAAGATAAGGTTGGACGTGTTTCAGGCATTTATGTTATTGAAAGCAAAAAAGCCTGGTGCACACAAGCAGTTATATGGAAGTGGGACGATTTAATGTTGCCACTTGTTTTGTGAGGTGGCCAAAGAGGTCTGCTAGTCTGGGATTCAGCCAGCACTCACCGCGCTAAAGACATGAAGAACTTTCTTGCAGAGAGAAGAATAGATCAAATAATGATTCCCACAGGAATGACTGCCTATCTCCAGACTCTTGATATTGCAATAAACAAGCCATTCAAGGACCATTTGCGCATGGAAATCAATGACTACAATGAAAATAGAATGGAGAGAAATCAGCGTGGAAACTTTGTGAAGCCTAGCCTGCAAGAGGTTGTGACTTGGGTGAAGAATTCACGGGATAAAATCAAACAGCTGTGTTGCCAGTGCACTACGAGCAGGCTACATGGACAAGAAGTGCTCATTTAAGGAGAGCTCTGTTGCCGGACATGAGAGACTGGGGCCAATGCCTCTACAGGAAATGGAGTCGCAAGAATTTCAAGCCAGAATTCAGGATTTGGAGAGTTATGATGATGTTCCAGAAGAAGATGACATGACCGCATTTGAATAAATATAGATTGTTGTACATGAAAAACTAAGACATCCCCTGAAAATAAGCCCTAATGCGTATTTTGGAGCAAAAATTAATATAAGACCTGGTCTTATTTTCTGGGAAATACAGTAAATAAATCTGAGAATGGATTTAGAAGTGCCTGAGAATGGATTTAGGAGAGGAGGGTATAACAATCTCAAGACTTGGAGTTCTACCTCTGGCTCTGCTGCTCAATCAATATGGAGACTTGGATAATTCAACTGCTCTGAAGATTACTTCAGGCCTCTATTAAATAGGAATAGAAACACCTCCCCATATTCCTCATTTTTATCCCTCTAATCACATTTTAGTATGTTGTGTATTGCTAAGCCTTTCTGAATTTGCCCATCATTTTGTGTTACAATTGTTTGTCAAATTCTAAAAATTTAAAAATCTGGCCTACATTGTCATTCATTAATTAATGTGAAGAACTCTGTCTGATAACTCCAATATAGAGATCACTCAAGGGTCTGTTTTTATTGCTTTTGCTTTTGTGTTTGGCCATATTTATCCGGTCTCCTGGGATGCCTATTTATTTTTTATTGAATGCCAGTCACTGTGTATGAATTATAAGGGTTCCTGATATCTTCCTTTAGAGACTCTTTTTTTCTTTCCTATGACAGAGAAGTTGTAGATCACTTTGATGCAATCAGAGAGTGAGATGATTAATATCCAAGAGGTCTTTAGAAATGTCTAAATCCAGATTTTGTATCTCAAACACTGCAAAACTACCTAACGTTCTGTTTAGCACCTGAGCTTCCACTTGCAGTTTTGTTGCTTATATTCTCACCCTGTGCAGCTTATCAAATACCCTAAGGAAAAAAACAATGGCCGTATATCAGGCTGAGTTCTCTGCAATTCCTTTTTCTCTGGGCTCTTGACCCCTGAAGTCTTAGCTATCATTCATACTGAACTCCAGCTTTTGCCTCCCTTGCTTTGTGAGCTTACCAGAAGTTCTAAACCTTTTCTTTCTGTTTCTCTTCTCACCTGTGCCACTTACATACTGGAAAATGGCTAGAGAGAACAGCCAATAAAGAATGTCAGGTTTACATCAATGCATTGCTTTTATCTCCAGAATCTTATCCAATTAATCCTAACAGCCTTAGTTGTTCTCTGATGCCTTCAAAACCTGGGGGGTGGGGGTTTGTTTTTGTTTTTAAGTTTAATACACTTTACTATCTTTTTCATTGTTCTCATCAGGGGAAGGGAATTGATCTGATACAAGCTGCTCTGCAATTGTTAATAGTAGAAATTTTCTAATAAGATTTTTGTACTTTTCTCTATATATCCTTACAAAATATATTTTCTCCCTGTTGTTTTTCACTTATTATATTTCAGCTGAAAGAGATTTTACTCTTATCATTACTCTATATGATTTAGTTTTCCAATTTCTTTTGCATTTATTTAAACCTACACCATTTACACATTCTGTTTCTTTTTAGTCCCTAATCTTAATCTTATAATCCAAATTCTCTCTGTAAATTTTCTGTCTAAAATAGCATCCATTAATTTCTTGATTAAACACTTATTTCTAAAGTTACAGAAAGGAACTGTGATTTTATCTGGCCCACATACATTTTATTCATGTCAGTATAAATTCTTTTTCTTCTATCATTTATTTTAGTCTCATAAAGAATTTCAAACTCTCTTGCCTCAATCTCCATCCTTGCTTTTCATAGTTTTCATAATATATTCTACTTAAAGAGAATCTGAAACTTGGAACTTTTCTGGGGTACTATAAATATTCTATTTGTATAAAATTTGTATTCAAATAGTTGTCACTTTAGTATAGCACTCATATGAGTAATATTCTCAGTGAAAGGTATGACAGACAAATAATTACATGGAAGCCAACTTCATCCAAAAACTGGAAAAATCATGAATTTTACTCATAATTTACTCTTTATGCCAGTAACAAGTTAAAAAAAAAAAAAAGCTACTTAGTATTGTTCCAGATAAAGGTATGGTAAAGTTTGAAATCCTACTATGTGGGGGGAAATATCTTATAAATGAATACTAGAGCTGCCTGCCACACAGGGGTCTTAAAAATAAGGCTGTGGCTTTTTTCAGTTAGAATAATACCCTCCTGGTCCATCCATGTTGCCGCAAATGGTTAAGATTTCATTCTTTTTTATGGTCAAGTAATATTCCATTTTATATATGTACCACCTCTTCTTTATCCAATCATCTGTTGATGGGTACTTGGGTTGCTTTTATATCTTGGCTATTGTAAATAGTGCTGCAATGAACATAGGGATGCGTATATCTTTTCGAATTAGTGTTTTGGAGTTCTTCAAATAAATACCCAGAATTATAATTGCTTTACTGTATACCTGAAATTAATATAAAATACTATTGCATGTCAGCTGTAACTGAAAAAAATAAAATAAAGAATTTTAAAAAATAAGGATATTTTTCCTCCAGCCTGAGGTCAAGATTCTTTCTGGATGCCCTTCCTTCACTTTACTCCAGCTCAGTGCATTCCATGTAAAAACAAGACTAACTATCACAAACTACTTAAGAAAGACTGTATGCAGCTTCACACAGTCATGCAAGAGGTATTTCAGCAATGGACTCTAAGTTCATAATGCTAGCCAGCCCCCAAAATATCACAAAGCAGAGTCTCAGAGACATGGCCTGGGCTTCAGGATGCAGTACAGTTTGCATCGCCAGACACATCATTCTGCCATAGTGTCCACCTGCGTGCAGGTCTCCCCACAGATGCTCGATTTACATTTGTATAGCTCAGTTATTCATTCAAGAGGTTTTATGCAAAATTTTTAAAAAATTGTATGGCTCAAAGATAAGCTGAGCTTCTATTTTAGCAAGCAGAAATTGTTGCTACTTTTTACCGTGTTTCTCTAGCTTCCACTGATCAAGATTTCAAAAAGCATTAGGGCCACATTGTCAACCAGGAGGAAGAGAAATCACTATTTAATGTGCATCTCCAAAGCCCTGTGATGTGCACTTTGTGTGTTATACTCTTCAGAGATCATGTTGCATACAATAGAAACTGATTCTGGCATACTTAAACAGAAAGGAAATTGACAGCTAGCCTACTGAATCCAAACAATATGGAGAACCAGGTTTGGGAAATGGTAAGGAATCAGTGATATCTAAGCAGAAAAGTTTTGGCTCAGAAATACTCTGATTAAGATTTTGCTGCTAAAACACTTGCAGTAGTACTAGGACTGCTGGAAACTTTCCACCCCACTGGAAACTTACCACCTCCCCAGGAAATAACCTTTGCTCCCTGCATGACTGCATAACTCCCCAGATTCAAAGTTTCAGTTGGGAGTGTATTGGGACAAGTCTAGGTCATGTGCTCCTAGCTGTTGAGTAAGAAATGGAATATATGCCCCCTTTACTTTAAGGGATAGGCAGAACCCCCAAAAGATGGATTCATTTGTGAATAAGGTTTGAAACGGAAAGAAGATTCAAATACTGGGCAGCCAACAAAATGAAAGCATGCACTGCAATTCATTACATACACACACACACACACACACACACACACACACACACACCGGGAGTGCCCCAAAAATGTATACAAGTGGACACTTTGGTCAACGTTGCTCAAGCAGTAGTTCGCTGTAATCAGAAGTGTCTGGACGCTGATGGTAACCACTTTGAGCACCTCTTGTAATTGCAGAAGTCAAATGTGACTTGTATTCATCTTTTGTTATTGGTATATATTCAGTATTACAATTTTAATACAGTTTTCCTTTCTGAAAATTTGTATACATTTTTTTTGACACCTTCCTTTGTGTTAAAATAAACACAAGTTAAATGCTCCTGCCCTAATATAATACAATGACCCATTACAGAGTAGAAAATGTACTCTCTTTCCAAAAGGAAATGACCCAAAGTCTCCACAGTTTCTGCATTCAGCTCCAAAGATCTCTTGGTGATAATTATTCCTCCTCTAGTGATGATATAACCCCATCTTTATATAATGTAACTATGGACTAAATTGTAAAGTAAACCACCAACATAATTTATACACAAAAGTGTGGTGGGAGAGAGAGAAAAATTATTAGGTTGGTGCAAAAGTAATTGTGGTTTTGCAGTTTTTAACCTTTTAAACCACAATTACTTTTGCGCTAAACTAATACTTGAAATACATGGCAAAACAAAGAAGTAAATATAAGTAGAGGCTATAGTAGTCATATTTGTAACTTTTCACAAGGTCTTTATGATATGTGGTATGTACTCCTATGACTTCCGTCTTCCATTACTTCCTTCATCTTCCCTTTGCTTTCAGACAGCACCTTAGTTGGTCGGTGTTAGCTTAGAGGGCCCTTTCAATATAGCAATTCAGTGGTCTTCATTAATTTTTGCAGCTAGGCAGGTGTATAACAGGTTCCATCCATACTGTCCCCTGTCCCCATTACATAATTATAAACTTATATGCCCGATAGCCAAAATCAGTGACTCCAAACAACTTCTTAACAACGACCACCCCCGCCCTGCACATTTGTCTCTTGTTCTATAGCATCTAAAGCTCCAAATAGCCAGGTATTGGTGTCAGCTTTAATTTTCATGGAACCATTATAGCCCTATGGTAGCCTTTCTCACTTGGATTCTAAGATCTTGAATGCAACAGAACCCAGGTGTCAATGGGTACCCCCACTTCTACTCTTGGTTCCCAGACCTATATGTTCTGTTTAATTGGGAGCAAGGTTTATCTTAAAACACATGTCTAGACAAAATTAACTTATCAAAAATGTTTTAAGACTTTATACAGTGAAAATGACATAATTATTTCTTAGGCTTAGCTAATTCCTATATTTTGAAGAATTAAAAATGTTTAAATAAATTTAATATTGCCTCTAAAAAGCCACTTGATCAGATTCCCAAAGAATAAAAGAAGCATAATCCATTTTATTTAACCCTCTA
Organism: Rhinolophus ferrumequinum; assembly: GCF_004115265.2. Taxonomy (NCBI): domain Eukaryota; kingdom Metazoa; phylum Chordata; class Mammalia; order Chiroptera; family Rhinolophidae; genus Rhinolophus; species Rhinolophus ferrumequinum. Next base: position 84,927,573 of record NC_046286.1, on the reverse strand, counting down.
TGATAGAGCATCAGCACCACGGGGTGGACATTTTGAGATATTCATCAAGATAATAAACTAACGAAAAATATTCTTCAAATATTAGTATATCTGTATAAACTCTACTTAAGCTAGAAATGTTTGATTTCAGTTTTTTTATACTTATCCAATACCTGCTTTTTATAAAAGTTCTCTCATAATATATACTAAGTCTTACAACAATAGAAATTCTTGCTAAAGCTAATAATAAGAAACAGAAATTACAAGACATGGTATACTAAAAGTGTTGTAAATATTGTTAAGTGTTTATGTGATAGTTACATTAATGTCCCCCAATAAATCTTACTTCCTGGTATCCACCCTTGGGTCCTCCCCTTCCTGACTGACTCTGGATGTGATCACATGACTTGTTTTAACCAATGGGACATCAGCAAACATGATGTAAGCAGAGACTTCATTCAAACTAGCACATAGGGCTTTCTCTGACTGAAATGTAGCCACTGCCATGGGAAGAAGCTTGAACTGGTCTCCCTGAAAATAAAAGATCTCATGGAGGGAGAAAGCCAGACATTCAAGTTGTCATAGCTGAGCCTAGCACCCTGGTGATCCATCAGCTGCATGCAACCACATGAGTGAGTCCAAGTGACTCCAGTAGGAGGCTAGCCTACCAACAGAACTGTGATAAATTGTTGTTTTAGATTGCAGAGTTTGGGGGTAGTTTCTTATGCAGCATTAGATAATTGATAGAGCGTACTACAAATATTGTGTGCTATTTATTAAATCCTGTATTGTACACAAATGAATGGGAGGGGGAAAGAATGAATAGGAACAATAAGATTTTCCTGGGAACTTTGAGAAAGACAAGAAAACTATCCCTTGGAAAAATATGCTACATCCTTTTATGAAGAAAATTAAAAGGGCATACTCTCACCTGAGTATGGTACTAGAGATAACTACACCCTACTCATTAAATTCGTGATTTAATTCATAAATATTTGTTGAACACTAGTGGTGTGCTATGGGCTTTTCACTCAACCTGTCTTATTCAATACTTTTATCTGTGACTTGGATGAAGATGTGGCAGTAGGCTTATCAAAAGTATAAGTGGCAAAAGCTTGGAATTTGAAATATTTAATGGTAGAATCATCATTCCAAAATGTCTAAATCAGTTGAAATAATGGTCAAACCTATCATCTTAATAGAGATCCAAGTTAAATCCTTAGATTCAAAATAACAACTTTGTTCAAAACGTGAGTACAGAATTGGAGAATCATATTTAAAACATATCACATTAAAATATATATATATATTTGTTCTATATATATATATATATATATATATATATATATATATATATATATATACATACATACATACACATATATATATATAAAACAAAACACAGAGACTTGAGTTAGCTGCCAGTGTGGCAGGTCAACATGATAAGGCTGCCAAGCAGATGATATCTTGGCTACAAAGGATGTGCCATGCCCAGAAGAAGGGCAGCAATAATCCCCTGCTCTCTTCTTTGGTCAGACTACAACCCACCTACTCTGCTCATTTCTGGGTTTCAAGGCAATATGTAGGAGAAACACGGGCAAACTAGAAAAGGAAAACCTGGTGGAGGAAAGATCTGGAGACCGTGTCATATGAGGAACAACTGAAGAAAGCAGGATTTGTTAGATAAAAGGGAAATGGCTTTCAGACATTTGAAGGGTTGTCATAAGGAGTGGTTTGAAATTTATTATCTATCTCTCCTGATAACGAATGGTTAGGGTCTGAAAGGAAAACTGTCTCCATGCCTCAGCCATGCGGCATTCAAAGCACAGTTGCTAGCCGGCAGATCCTTGTACAGCACATCTTTTCACAGAAAATGTCAAGAACTGTGTCCTTGGAGCATCCTTGAAATTTGACCCCTCCAATCTGTAAACATGCCCTGGACTAAACATCAAAACATCAGAGGAATTCTTTCCTGTATTTCTACTACATTCTGAAATGGCTGCAGGAGGGGGCTTTCAAAATGGCAGCTCAGTAGTACTGGATTGAGACAGACTTTCCTCTGATCTGTTTGAAAACAGATACTGCCGAGAACCAAATCCCACTACAGCCTTAAGGACCTCATTTTTTCATTCATGAAAATTTATTGATCACTGACTCTGGGCCACGCAGTGTGTTGAGAATTCTGAGATAAAAGACATCACCATTGTTCCCAAGGAACTCATGGTCTAGTGGGGATATAGGCAAATAGATAATGGTAATAAAATGATGAAATGTTATAATCACGGCTATTTTCCTAGGTAGGTCTTATAGTTCCTTACTTGATACTAATGTTAACAAATCATTTTGACTCTTTTAAATTTTTCTATACTTAATTCTAAATCTTCTGGGCATTAAAAGACACTTACTTATATATATATAAAAAAAAGATAACTCGTTTCCTAATTAATTGAGGTTACTTTAGAGACAGATGAAAAACCCGGATCCTTCCCAAGACTTGAGGATACATACAAAACTCTGCTTATAGTTATTCTGTTAATAATTCCACAACTCTAATCAAAGTTATCCAGCCCACTTTCCTGGGTTTACATCATACACAATATCTAATTCTTCCAGCTACCTATAGAAATCTACAGTTCCTATTCACAATAAATCATGTGATGTGCTTGGGATTTTTAAACTATGTAAATATCAATTTGACTTTAAAGACTTACAAACTGGTAACATCATAATATATATAGATGCCTTTTCATTTTTTTTTAAATTATCATGTTCCATGATTAGTCCACAGATGTTACACAACTGTTTGCAAACAATTCTTAACACAAATACTGAAAATTTAAAAATTCACATGTTATAATCCATAGCAATTTTTCCAGTAACTTTCTATCATAAAATTTGTAGGCAAATTGTTCTTAGAGTATCTCAAATATCAATATTATAAAATATTGATAAGCTGTCAGGCCTAATTTCTCTCCAATTCAAAATTTAGTATATACACACTGCATGCTCAAAAATGTCCAATTTTCACAACACATTAATAAAGTAGTAAGGAAACTGGACGCCACTACCAAAGCTATCACAGCGCTAACGGAAGAGCTACGAACAGGAAGCAGGCATTCATGGGAACAATTCTACTTAGAAAATGGGTTTTGAAAGTTAAGTCCTTTAAAATATTTGTCATGTGGAATGCATGACTATGACTTCAAATTGCTATTTAGTTATCATACTTCAAATTGTAGACTATTACAACTGCCCTTTGGCAGCCTATAGACGGCTAAGTTGATACATAAGACAGCATTCACTTTTTAAAAAAGCATTTACACTTAAAAAAAAAAAAGCACCCACCTAAACATGTAAAAGAAGAAAAAAGAAAATGAGGGGTAGGATTTTTTTCCTTTAAAATGTCCTCCCAGAACTACCAAAATTTGAATTTATAACAGATACCTCTGGATTAGCAAGAAGAGACATACGAAAACCACTGGTGAGACTTTGTATGTGACACTAATTGGACGACGTGGCTTCTTTCTCCCTTGCTTCATCAGAGGCTGGACTCCCTTCATTTTTAGTTTCTCTGGTTTCTGCAGGGGAGTCTTCTATAATTTCTTCGCTAGCCACCTCAGTTTTTTTCTCTTTTGTTTGCATTTATTTTTGTCTGAAGCTGTGTCCGGTCACGCTGCCTTTTGTGGTTTTGTTTCAATATGCGAGGGCAGGCTTGGCTGACAGCCTTGCCCTCACCTCTTGAACTCTTGTTTTCCTGCTCCTTCACTTAAGTTGACCTCCTTTTGTGCTTTTGACAGTTTTTGCCTTTTCCATTTACCTTTAAAGACATTTACACATGATGCATTATTTCCCATGCTTGGCATCATTTAAAAACTGGTACGACTGAATTTCCGGTACTTCCCTTGACTTTTGTCTGACTTGTAGTCACATGTTATGGAGTCTTTCGACTGACATGCCCACCTTGTGTCAGAAAATGCCTCCTAACTGATATTTTTCACATTAGCTAATTTCTGTATTCTTAATAGGCAGAATAAATGTGCCAACAACGCCAAATAAATAACAAGACTCAGCAGTAATAAGTTCCAGTCCCTTCATCTTCTTTTCAAATACTTCATGTAATTTTTTTTCTTTTTGTTCATCTTTAGGGAAACACAGCTCTTTAATAGATTAAATGTGTTTCAATTGACTGCAGGGTTTATTATAATTTTTAATGTCACAACTTTGGCCAGTGATAGCTTCTTCTAGGCAGGTTCCCATGCTTTTTTTCCCATGATTTATTAATCTTTGAAAGCTTTCTTGCTTTCTGGCACAAAATGATCCAAGTTATCTTATATATTTCTAGGCCAAACATACATAGATTGAGATGTTTCTCCAAGAGTCCTAAATTTCTTTTAGTGAAAAAAATATGGAGACCAAGAACGAGGTAATAGGGTGTAACATTGGGTAATTTTGTTCCTAGGTTAATTCAGTATCAATGCTACAAAAGTTTTCTTTTAAAGTTTACATTGATGTCTTTAATTCTGTTCTAAAATTACAATGTTCTTACTTAATTTGAGGAATCCTATCATCGCAGCAGCACCTTTTCTCTTACACAAGCAAGCATAATTTCTTATTTTCTTTATTTGACTAAGAGTTTCAAGGCACCCACCCTAATATCACTACGAACAGTAAAGTACTGAAGGAAGCTCAATATTTTCTATGCAGGCGCTTTTGCTTTGAGAAGGGATCCCAGGAAAGGATGTGGATTCCCGCTACTTGGTTCCAGATTCATTCTTCAGCCCTCGTTCTTTGTGGCTACGTAAATGCTTGTTTGACAGATGGTTTGTCTCACTTGTTTCCACTGGTTTTTGAGTCTGAGGTCTTGGTCACAGCTGCCAGTTCTGCATTCTCAGAAGTGGAAGCTTTGGGTCACGACTCCTTTCTTGCTAATATCCAGTTTTGGAAAAGAGTCCAAGAGCTAGTCCAGTCCACTCTGAGGGAATGGAAAGAGTTTCAGTTCGAGCCCACTATTACTTAGTGCACAATTAAAAGTATAAACTCATTTATCCAAGTGGATGCTGCACAAACTGATTCTTCCCACTCCTCTTTAATTTCTATTTCACACATTCAATTAAATTTTGGCTCTCCTAAATTTTGCCTTTATCTTAAAACTCTTTAAATATATCTTGCTCCCTTTCCTAACCCAGGCACTTTCTTATATGTACCATGCAACATTTCCTCATTACCTTAGCAACCTAATATATCATAAAATGTTTTATTTGCATTTTATAAACCCAGGTAATTCTCCCGGTTAGTAGCACTTCGGTGCCAGAACCAGGCCAGTTCAAAGTGTTTAATTTTCTGCAGAAAGACTTTGTATGCAAATAACAGTTCATGCAAACTCAGGCTTTTGAGGTTTAGGCTGAAAGTCTTTCCTTTGATTCATGATCCAAAATTCATATATTTCTAATATGACATCTGACAAATTTTCATTTATCAAAAACATATATGTCTTTCATTTAATTACAGAGTACACCAGTATAGAACTCCAATTTTCAGGGGACTTTGGATAAATAAAAATATCCATTATTTAACATTTTATGAATTCAAACTTCCAAAAACTACTTTAGAATATCAGACAATAAACAGAATGTATCAAAATAAGATAGTTCAATAAAAATATTATGTACATTTACCGAAGGTAATTGCATATTTTTACTTCAGTTTTTATGTAGAAATCTAAACTTGTGCCACTTATCCTTATGGAGAAAAATCCCATTAAATTTCCCAGTTTCATTATACAATATAGATAAGGTTACCCTTTGAAATTTAACACGTTTTTAATACAACATCATTTAATTTTGGAATCCATGTTATAGAAAACCCACCAGATTAATTTTTGGTGTTGTTACTGTTCAATCCCTGTCTTTCTAGAACTGAGGTTTTTGTTATTAGGACAGATTTTAAATGGCCACTTTTTTCCCTCTCAGATCTTTATTCAGGCCCAAGCTTCCTATCTCTTCCTTGGTCTTACTTTCTTCTTATTCATACAAAGTTAAATTTGTCTTAATGAGCTTAAATCTTTTATATAAAAAATATTAATTTAAAACAGCTTAATTCATATAACATTTAACTTTATATATATATACATTTATATTGTCATCCTATTTTTTTAGCTAAACTATACAACAATCCATGCCAGCAAAATATTCAAATGTAAGTTTTTCATATGTGCGTTTAACCAATAAAACTTCATAGTTTCAATTAAGTGTGGTTTTTAAATTGTTTTCTTGTTGTTACTTCTCCCAAAAAGATACTCATTCTTTGGATTCTAAGATCTCTGATTTTTGAATTTTGAATTTTAAAAACATATGTTAGTAGCCTGCCAAGGGTTCTTTTTTTTGTTTTGCTTTTTTGTTTTGTTTTAAGGGAAAGGACAACCTTTTTTTGTGAATGCACAGTTTTTATGATTATACATATTTAAATATGTACTCTGGGGGAAACGAGTTCATTTTTATCTACATCCAGTAACTTGAAAGTGAAGTTCAGGAAGTAGAAGCGTTCATTTCTGTGAACACAGTTCTCTGGTAAGGGCGTTTTTTCCCATTCAGTATGGGACACTGCAGGACAACACTTCCTTGTCTGAGGACCCAAACCCATTACCTCTAATCATGGCGACATAGTGATCACGTCTCATAGGCTTAATAGTATTTCTAGACTATCTATAGAAGACTTCTTGGCATCACTAGAGAAGGAATATGTGGTAGTTTATGGGACCTCAAAGGAAGGTAGACTTTGGACTAAGAGCAAAAGCCAAAGTTGCAGTTACTCAGACACTCATGTCCCCAACAGCGAGGCTATTTCTACTTTCTAATAATAGTGACATTTTCCCACAACGAAGTCCTTGAAGATGTCAACAGTTGCACTTGGTGGTACTATACAGACACCTGCATTTTCCTTCATGTTTTTAATGATTTTGCAACCTCTCGTGGGTGTCTTTGAGGATGGCAATTAGGAATTTGTCCTTCGCACAGATGCCATGATTCCAGGTTGAGTCTAGGACCACCAAGCTACACAAAGCCGGGGGCCTCACATGTATTTTGTTTGACTGATGACCCTTGGCATTAGGCAACAAGGAAGCTCTGCCAAGATCTAACTACAATTTGGGATCATAACTGATTAACAAGAGGAACTAACAAGATCAATTTGGTACAATTCCAAACTGATACAGAATGGGGTCCATTCGATGGTTGAAAGATGAATAGAAAAGGTGAGGTGCTTCCTTCACAGTCCTTGAATGTGAACTTGAATTAAGGAGCACACATGGTAAATCAATGTAGTCTAGGGACAACCTATAGATATTCAAAGCAGGAAAGGCTTTTCTTAAAGACCAGACAGACAGACAAATTCAGTTAATGGTCTCTCCAAACAACAAAGCCTAGGCGTCTGTGTACAGAAGGCAGGTAAGGAGGGAACATAAGGAGGATTTAAAAAAAAAAAGATATCAGAGGTCTAAGCACTTACTCACACGATCCTAACCTGCTGACCACTTCTGTGTGCCATTCTCAGGGTCTGTGTTATTCCAGATCCTATGAAACCACATCAAATTATTGTGGAGAAAAAGACCACACAGAATTTAAAACTAGATCCATACTTTTTTATAAAAACTGCATTGCAAGGAAGGAAGGAAAAGAGTATTCACTAGATTATAACTAGATGACCACCACGCCCCTGTTTTTTAATACATCAAAGTGACAGGCTTTCCTTTAAATACAAGCTCAACCTTAAACCCCTTCTGAGAACTGCTTTGTGATCAGCAGGGGAAGAAGGGCCTCGTGACACTCAGGTAGGGGAAAGAAGAGCTCATGACCCTTAGGGAGAAGAATCAAAAGAACTTCTGATACTAATCAGAGAAGAGAAAGGTGAACCTGTAGTCACTGCGTAGCAAACCTCAGAAAGTCTATTTGAAAAAGATGTCTTTGTCAAACCTTTGAAAGGAGGCACAATGCTTGTGCAGCAGAACACATGGATCTATCACTTTGGTAGACTTTCTGTAACTCTTGGCAAGTAGTGCTATCTCATCAGGAAGGGCTGATTTTTTTCCCCATCACATGTCATCTAATTGAGTATAGGTCAGTGTGGCTCTGAACAGACCCTCTCAGATGACCTGTGAGGTCCCCCTTCCCTCACCAAGATTCTGCACCGCCCACAGTAGCCACCAAACCCTACAACAAGGTGGAATGAGAAGAGGAGAAGGAGGGAAGAAATCTACCTGACACGGGTCCCAGTCCAAAACCCTGGGTAGCTTGGCAACCTCAAAGTTGGGACCACCAACACTTGACATTTTAGTGGATCTGTATCATTGCCTCCTGGTTGTCATTCATTTTATTATCTTCTGACCAGAGTTCTTTCAAATGAGCGTATTTCCCAAGTTTCCTGTAGGGAACATGAGTCCGAGGAAGTGGGACAGACCCCACAAAGGGACTATGCCACTGCAGTCCAGCAGCTTCTGCCCCCGAGGCTGTGTTATGAGTATTCAGATGCCAGCAGGGTTTTCCTGCCAATCTGCAGCAACAAGCAGACCTTCACCCAAAGGAAAATCCTACAACTCTGCTGAGTACACCACTGACAACACAAGTTTTCGACAAGACTGAGGGAGAACCATCTCCATGCTTCAGCCATGTGGCCCTCAAGCCTAGATGCTGGCACTCAGAGGTTGGAACAGTGAAGGCTGTCCCAGGATAATGTCCCTGTGGTGGCCCGTGGCAGCCATTAAAACTCCACTCTATCCTCAGCGGACATGTTCCAGATAAACAAGGCAACACACAGTACCATGACTCTAGATCTCTGCTACACTTAGCAGTCTAGTAGGAAGGGGCTTTTCAAAGATGTGGGGTCTAATATTAATACAATGTGATGGACTTTATTCTGACCTTCCTTGAATAAAGTATTGACATGCATGCGCCAAAATCTTGTTAATTGAGATTAAACAGAGAATCAGGGTAAAGGAGCTTATGCTAACACTTACCTGCATTATTTATAAGAAGAAATTCATGATTCTGTTGTTAACATGCAAAAAGTATTTACATATAAGTAAATAAGGCCACTTAAAAAGCCGAGCTCGTTTCGTGCACATGTATAGTACCCAATATTTATGTACATTTCAAATGATTTCTTTGATTCAGGAAAGCTAGTTCACATTGCCCTTTACTAGAGACAATCCTGTTTGCCCAATTCTTGCTTCAAAGGCATAAAGCCAATTTATTTTCATAGGAATGTGAATCATACTTTTTACTTCTGGAGACCAACTGTACACAACTGGTACACATTACAAAAGGTGCCACCATAGGGATCAAATATCGTAACAAATATTGAAAATAATCTCTGGTTGGACACAAGCCCACATTTCCCCGTATTCTAGAAACAGAGAGGTGATGTTTCCTGAGTAGGAACAGAGTATACAAAGATCGGTTCACCCCAAGACCGATCTAACCCGGATCAAGGATATGGATACCACAACAAGGAGACGATACAATGGATTCTCAAGATTGAACTTAGTTCTAGACAGCAACAACTTCAAAAGGCTGTTAAAAAAAAAAATTAATTCCCATTTCACAGGCCTCACTTAAATGCATCATTATTGGAATTAGTTAACATAGACTACATGTCCATCATCTAGACCACATTGACTGTTAGTCTCATAACAACCATGGGAAACAGGGAGTCCCCATTTTACAGAGAAGGAAATTGAAGCTGAAGAAATTTAACATATAGCCTAAGTAAAAGACAGACCTGGAATTCATATGGAAGCTGCCTGATTTTCAGGCATATAATCTTAATTATTATATCATTTCTTCATTTCTGTTTCCCTTAAGCCCGTAATAGAAAAGTATAGAATTCATAGACTCTTATATTTGAAAGAGATCTTAAACGCGTCATTTAATCTAATTTTCTCCCCCCTCTGACTCCCCATGTAGAAATTTCTTCTTCAGTCTCCCTAAAAGAAAGAACAACCAGGCTCTATTGGATATTTCTGAAACTGGAGCTTCTTACTTCGGGGGGATAGTTCATTTCATTACTGGACCACTATAATGGTTAAACAGATCTTCTTGACTTCAAGATAGCATTTTAAAGATCTTTCAGACCTGTTTCTCTTCTAAAATTCACTAGCAAACAAGAAGAACAGAAACAAAAATAGAAACTCTAACATCAGTGAAACCAGAAGAATTGAATCCATAAACCCCAAACCACAACGAATGAGGATTAGAACGCAAGACATAATGGTAAATGATGCAACAGAAAAAAACGTGCTTGAGGGCAGCAATTGAGAAGCTAACCAATTTGCCTAGTAGCTTCTGAAAACACTAAAGAGCTTGAGGTTAATACTTGGTAAGTAGAGATAATATCAAAAGTAGTAGTAAGGCAGGGGACTCCAGCAGGATCATTTGATGGCTGGTTTTTTTTTTTCATTTTTTTATTAGAAGAATGAACAGTCAGACCCTAAAATCCCTAATTCCGCTCACAAAGTCAAGTAACCTGTGTCCATTTTTTCAGGCTACCTGAATTACCTGAAGACTGTTCTCTGGAGAAGCTTAACTAGAAAGGCTCTAGACTCAGGATATGAAGTCCAGAGCAGGACAAGGGTGATAAACAATGATAAAGGGAGAAGGAGGTTAAAGACATGAGTCTCCAGATTAAGAACCCATTAAACATCCAACACAATAAATGAAAAAAGAACCACATCTAATTTTATCATTGTGAAACTTTAGAGTTCAGGGAAGATTCTAAACCGTTCCAGAGAGAAAAGAAGAAATAGGTCATACAAAGAATCAGGAATAAGAATGATTTTGTACTTTTAAGAAAAAAAATTGAAAACTGAAAGACAAGGGAATAATGCCTTAACATTTTTGATAGAAATGTTAATATGTTAATATAAATTTTTTTTTTACATTTTGTAAAAATTTATATTCAGCCAAACTATCAATCAAGTAAATATAAGGACAGCAAAAAGGCATTTGAGACATACAAAGTCTCCTATAAACACTCTCTCAGGAAATCAAAGGATAGTGTGTTTCATAAAAAGAAGAAGTAAACCAAGAAAGAGGAAGAATAGGAATCAGGAAACAGGAGAGAGGTAAGGGGAATTCCCAGAATGGCAGCAGAGTAAGTGCTAGGACAACAGCTGTGCAGCAGGCTGAGAAAGTCACCAAACCAGACCGGAGCAGGAAGTCAAGGCTCTGAGGGTGTTTATATGTGGGGGTGATATATTCAAAAATATACTAGAATGTGTAAATTGTCTAACAGATTTGATCTTGGGAAAAATTACATAGAGAGGCACTTTACAAAGCTCTTATTACTAAGCAAATGAAAAGATAATCATTGACTCCAGGAAAACCAGAAAGTTTCAAAAGAATAGAACTATAGTCGTAGTGTTCTACCTGATTTAACAGTGAATTTTATTTCAATAATGAAAACATAGAATATGAATTTAAAAATGAGATGTAATTTCATTGAGAAATGAGGAGAGAAAAAGAGGTGTCCGTAATTTAAATCTTCAACTGTCATTTTGGGAAGACAATAGGTAATGCCAAAATCGACCAGTTGACAGATAGCAAGATGGGTGTTATATTTACAGATGAAAAAGTAAATCACAGAAGAAATACCTGAAGTAGTTTAATATTATTACCTCTGGGGAACATGACAAGTTTGGAGGAAGAGGTAGTGGGCAGGACAGAGATTATTGTTTCTTGTGATAAGCTTTTTAGCATCATTTGACTTTCAAATTATTTTCTGGTAATATTTGCATAAAAATTAAAATGTTATTTTCAAAAAAGAAATTTATTCCTTTCAGTAACTCAAAGGTTGATTTTATAATAAGAACTGAGCTCTATTAATCTGTGTTATTTACTTACTCCAGCTTTTTGGGCCTCTCGCAGGTCGTGATGGATTCTTGGGAGCCACAAGTTTGTGTGTTTGTATTCATTCCATTTGTAATTAATAACGTATAAGCCTATTGGGGATCATCTGGGTAGCTGTCATTTTGGTGTCATTAAGAGGTCTGACAATTAAGTTCGCAAACTCATCCTAGAAAAAGTACTACATACCCCATTGCTGAATATCACTATGGTACCTTTGAAGTACTCCCCTTGGGAAGCTATGCACCTAGACCAGCGCCTAGTCCACCCTTCAAAGCAATTTTGGAACTCTTTTTCTGGAATTGCCAGCAGAGCTGTCATCGTATTACCTTTGATGTCCTGAATGTCATGAAGATGTCTTTCTTTCCATATTTCCTTTATCTTCAGGTAAAGAAGTCATTGGGTGCCAGATCAGGTGAGTAGGGAGACTGTTCCAATACAGTGATTTGTTTACTGGCTAAAAACTCCTTCAGAAACAGTGCCATGTGAGCTGGTGCATTGTCGTGGTACAATAGGCATGAATTGTTGACGAAAAGTTCAGGTCGTCTAACTTTTTCATGCAGTCTTTTCAGCACTTCCAAATAGTAAACTTGGTTAACTATCCAGTTGGTACAAGTTCATAATGAATAATCCCTCTGTTATCAAAAAAGTTTAGCAACAGAGTTGCAACAAGTTCACGAACTTAATTGTCCGACCATGTAGGTATATCTGTCATTTTGGTACCTTCACTATCATGTGTATACCTAATCAAGTTAGCTCCAAGTAGCACATTTTAATAATTGCAGGAAAATGAAAAAGAGCAATAAATGATGCATTTGTATCAAAGGAAGTTGAACTGAAATTATGGCAGGTCACATGACTGAAACTTATGTAATAATTTGAATGGATCAAGTGTTGAAGAAATTGAGTCATTTCACAAAGCACATTGTAGACGAGTACCATGAACTCAAAAGAACCAGCAACAGGCAATACCATATTCATGTTGTAAATTGCAGTTTGGGTTCAACAAAATATTATCTGTCACATAAAAGCAATGTTGTTAATTTGAATTATATTTGTTGCTTTTGTAGGTTTTTTTTAAATAAGATTTTTTAAAGTTTGTATTATATAACAATAAACATCAGAAGTCTATACCTATTTTTATTAGTATATATCAATACAAATAGTAATATTCTTTAGTTCAACCATGGAGAGCTTTTTATCTTTAAAATAAAATTTAAGATTAAGTTATCCTGTTAAGAGTCTGTACATTACTTAAATTTGAGAATCACTAATTTATTGTTTACATTTACCGAGAGAGCTGACTGATTCAGTTCGCTACAATCCAGTATGGAATACCACCCACCTGTGGCCGACACCAAGCACTCATTACCTTAGATAGAAGTACTTTTTCTCTCACCCATTTTACATCACCAACTTTATTATCAAATGAGACAGGACACAGCTTTGTCTTCGTCACTGGAATTCCTTTATCTTGACCTCTCCATGTTGGGTGTACTCATCTATATATAACTTATGCCTCCCCTGAACACAGAGAAAGTGGTAGGGAAAAGTTGGGGGGTAGAATATTTTAGTTTTCCCTCCCTATGCTAACAATTTACCATAAATTTAGTGGCTTAAAAACAATGTAAATTTATTACAGTGCTGGAAGTCAGAAATCAAAAATGAGTTCAGAGCTAAGCCCAGGTATCAACAGAATTATATTGCTTCTGGGGGGTCTAGAGAATAATTTGTTTCCTGCTTTTCCCAGCTTCTAAACACTTCTCTCACCCCGTGGTTTGTGGCCTCGCATTACTCTGACCTCTGCTGAGTCATCAAATCTCATTTTATCACTCTGACTGCCCCTCCCCCCACCCTCTTTCATTTATAAGGACCTTTGAGATTACATTGGGCCCATCCAGATAATTCTGGATCATCTCCCCATCTCAAAAATCCCTAACTTAATCACATCTGCAAAGTCCCCATTCACTGGATAAAGTAAGTAATACATGCACAGGTTCCTGGGGTTGGGATTTGGACTTCTTGGGGTGGCATTATGCTGCCTATCACAGGGGGTGTCACAATGCCCAGCCATTCTCCAGAGCAGAAACTCTGATGGAGGAAACTACTTTGGAAAAGTGTGGGAACACATTCTCCAGAAACAGACAGAAAAGGGGAACGAATGTAGGTGAAGAGAAGCATTTTATGGTGAATGAGGAGGAGGTTCTTTTTCTGAGGGATTAAGGAGCACGTTGAGGGTTTGGAAAGGATAGTGAAGACCTCGAAATGCGGCTGCAGAAGGTAGGAAAGCCACCAACTAAGAAAGAAAAGGTGAAGTGCCCAGGGGCTTATCTGAAATGCGGAGGTGGTTACCCAAGTCAGACCAGGAATCTGAGGTCACGCCAACTACCATGTGCCTGAAGATGATACTAGCCCACTGCCAAGACAGCCGTCTAAATTTCTAATTCAAAATTTATAAATAAACCAAACAATGACATCAGAATTAAAGTAGTTCTCCCACCTCCTTTTTGTTAGGCCATTGTTTTCCTTTTTCCATGATTCCTATAAGAAACCTGACACTAATTAGGTTAGCGTAAGAAGGGGAAAAAAGGACATGAATCATAGGCCACACTGGAAATTAACCAAGAAATAAGAAAAACCAATTCTCTGCCCAAAAGAACAACAATGGTGAAAAACTGTGCTAGCAAAAGGTCTACATACTGAGAGTTTCATTTTTTTTTTTTTTAAAGGAATCAAGATGGAGTCTGATCAGATCTACCAGCTGCTTCCCTTTTCTAAGACATTGACCCAGGAGACAGCTACTGAAGCTTGGGTGTTATTTCTCTCTGCTGTGTCATATGATGTTCCTTTCCCCTCCCCCACCTGCTCTCTTGCTGTGTGTGCGTGTGTGAGTGTGTGTGTGTGTGTGTGTATGTGTGTGTGTGTATTTGGTTTCTCTGTCCCCTTGTAAGAACACAGCCGCCTGCCTGTCTACTGCTGTTGCTGCTGTTCTGACTAACTTTTTGCTGCCCCTTGCCTCTCCTTTCTCTTTCTGCTTAGCTCCTTGCCTTCTGGTAAGTATGACAAACACTCCCCCAAGCCCTGTGAGAAGATGTGGGGTGCGGTTTGTGGTGTTCGAAATTTGCAACTTTAAGATTGCCAGCGAACTGTTGAAGAACTTTCCATTGTTTTATTTATAATTAAAATGTGTTGCTCAGGAAGGGATGTGTGTGTGATAATCTACTGGGACTGCCAGTACAAGTGATAAACTTTCTTTCAGAGGAGGGAAAAGGCAGCAATAAAATTTATGGAAGATAAAATTTAGAAATAATTTTTGCTGTATAATTAATCTAGAAAGAGATAATTTAAAAGTAACAGAGTTCTTTGACTTTGGGTTTTTTTTTCCTCTTGCTGATTTATCTTGAGGCTACTTTTAGGAATTGAGTTTTCCTGTGGTTCACAATGACTCAGTTATTCTGTTTTAAAGTAAACATGGAATATGAGTTTAAAGGCTGTCCGTGGGATTAATATAAAAACATCAATGATTATGGCCTCTGAGGAATGAAGAATAAAGCTATTACAAATAAAATGCTTGCATTTAAACTAACCATGCCAAAACTCCTATGGACAGTCAGTTTTTAAATTCATTGCTTTGAAGTTTGGTTTACTTTAGATTTTATTTCATCCTAAAAAGACTTTTTAACACTTTAAAACCCACATATGAATTTATGCCAGCAAATGTTTACTGTTTTCGATTTGTATTAAAAAGTACTCCATTCCCTTGATTTTCAAGGATAAAGTGCTAAATGCCATGGCTCCTTTTAGAAGAGCTTAAAATAGCTTCTGGCTGGAAGCAGGTGCCATGTGTCTTTCTCCAAGTTCAGGGGAGGCACTAGTTATATATATAGATGACTGTGCCCAAGAAGTAGGTAAGGGTCAGGATAAAGAAATTCCAGTGATGAAGACATGAAGCTGTTTACTGTATCATTTGATAATAAAGTTGGTGGATTACAATGAGTGAGGGGAAAAAAAAATACTCCCTTCTAAATTAATGTGTACTTGGTGAGGACCACAAGTGGGTGGCAGTGTTTGTACGTTGAATTTTCCATTCTTGTTGGCGGCCAAGCATTTGATATCTACTGCCCTGAGAACAGAAGGAGGAAGCTGTGCAGTGCACAGAGCAGCATGTTTGTGTTTTCGCTTTCCATACCTCCACAGCAGCAAAACCTGTGCATTATGAGGATCCTGTCATATTTTTGTCCTGCTAATCAGCACCATCACCACTAAATATCATTTACAAAGGAAATGAACCATAACGTAAAGGCCTAAGCCAAATCTCTTGCAACCCCAGGAATGAGGATAGCCAGAAATCCTGGAATCCTTGACTCAGCTCATTGCTCACTCCATATTTCCAAAGAACCCATATCACACCTGGATAATTTCCTTACTTCATTTCCTCCCTTTGCCTTAAACATGGCCATTTCTTTAAAATTATCAACTTATCCTAGAACTTCTTGACTGAGAAGAAAATGTTGTAATCTGTTTTTTTTTTTCCTAAAAGAATGCCAGTTTTTATACTGGAAAAAAGAAAATGTATTACAGAAATTCAAAGAATTATTATTATAAGCATCACCATGTTTCCATGCCAGTTTGTTTGTTAATTTATAACTTCCCTCATTCTCTGCCTTATTCCAAAAATGATGCTAGTGTACCTAAAAAAAAAAAGTGTTTTCATCATTAATAATTACATGTTGCTCATCTGGGAAAAGGAAAATACCAGAAAAAGCAAGAAAGCATTTCCTGTATCCAGCATAATAATTCATTTATATCAATGTACTCATATTAATCAAATCTTCATTTATAGATTAAAATAGAGTTTAGGGACATTATTATGAAGGATTTTAGTAAGTTAGTAGCTCTTGTATTAAATATTTTAACTTTGTAAAAATAACACCATTTAAAATTTAAATATTTTAAGTGTATACATCCATGTACTTTCAGTGATTATAAATCTACATAGGATTATAGAAGAAAATGGTAACACAAATTGGCTATTCTAAGCAAAATGACAGATAGGGCCATAAAAAACAATATCTTGAATTACTCTGCTAATGTCAACAATAGGAGATACTACTGGAATTTAAAGACCAAAAACAAACTATGCTAAATAGTATGACTTGATTTGGAAAAATGGCGTCCCACTGTTCCTACCTACCTAATTGCAAGATCAATCGTTTGTAAAAGTACATTCATTCTATGTAAGAAACTGTAATTAGTAGGCGCCCATTTGGAGGTATCCTTACCATTTATACGTAACTAGGTTAACTGCATAAAACCTGACTGTGCTTACCACTAGGTACTGCTCCCAGGATGGAGACTAATCACTCTGCACAGCTCTCAGGAGAACCACAGTCAACACCTCTGGGGGACAGTTCATCATTACCCAGTCAAAATGGCCTGGAGAAGCCACATGATCAGAATTCCTCAACCTCTCTCCAAGCACCCCTGAAAGGGGCAGATGTGCAGCCTGAAACAGGAGCTCATGACATCTCTGAAGAGTTGAATCGACAACTGGAAGACATCATTAACACGTATGGGTCTGCTGCTGGCACAGCAGGGAAAGAGAGTCCCAGTAAGGCCAAGGAGCACCCTGAGAACACAGAACCAGCCGACAACGAGGATGGGGATTGTGAGGAGGTCACTGAAGAAACTGAGAGAGAACCGGTAGCTTCCGAAGAGCGACCCACAGCCAAAGAGACTGTCAGCAATAAAGAGCAAAAATTGGAAAAGAAAATCCTAAAAGGATTAGGCAAGTAATTATGTTTTAATATCTGACTTTTCTTTGAATTAATCCTAAAAAGGGCATTTTCTCCAACCTTTAGTAAAACCCACATCTCATCTTTGGATGACTACCAGCTTCCTTCAGGGCTCCCTACACCTTCTCTTGCCGACCGTGTTCCCAGCCCTTTCCCCTCAATAGGGCTAAAGTGAACTTTCAACATGTTACCCACCAACCTCTGTCCTCAATGGCTTCCCCTTGCTCTTAGGGCAAAGACCAGAATTCTATAACAGTCTTTCCGGCTATTAACCTGTCTTTCCAGCTTTATCTCCTATCACTCTACCCTACAACATTCCCTTCCTATCACCACCATTCTACTACTGTCTAGTAAGTAGTCATTCTGATTTTCTCTTTCAGTTTTTTACACCCGCTCACTCCATCCTGCACAGGTCCTGTGCACATCCTATTTTCTCTTCCCAAAAAATCTCTACCCATAACTCAGTTCGGTCCTTTGGACACTTACCTCATCATTTAGCTCACAACTCAAATGGCATTTTCTTAGCCCAATCCTAGATGAAGTCTGTTTCTTGTTTCTATTGTACTATGTATCTTTCCTTCCTAGTATTTATCAGCACTTAAGTGTGTATATTTACTTTTGTGATTATTTGGGTAATGTGTGACTTTCCCACTAGCACTTTTATTTCAAGGGCAGGGACTGTATATGTATTTTGACATCATCAGATGCCTAGTGTCTAGGACAATGGATGGCTGGATGGCATATGCTAGGTGCTCAAGAAATATTTGTTGTAAGAATGAATGAATTGAGTGAATGAGAAGTTATTTAAAGCAAAGCTAATGGAATCTGGATTTAAACAGAACATAAGTGTAAGATGGTTTTGTATATTTAAATTGATTGTCTGTTAGATTACTCAGTAATATGTTGCATTACTACATAAAATGTTTTTTATTCAACAAAACTCTTTAGAAATACATCAATTTTAGAATGCCAACAACTTGCTCTCATGCTTATTCTTGCTTAGAATGCTTTAGAATGCTTATTCTTGCTCTCATGATTTCATTGGTTCAGCAAATATTTATTAATACCTAGCTTTATGAGGCACAGTGCTAGGTGCACAAAGATAAATAAGTTGTCATGCCCCTTTAGTCAAGGAGCTTTAGGTATGGAGAGAAAAACAGACATGTAAACTAATTATTATATAGGATAGGCTAAAACAGGCACAGGAAAATTGTTAGGAGAACATGAGGAATTGGTAACACCAAAAATGGCTGTGAAAGAAGAGTAAGAGAACTAATTTTTTAGCTACCAGTGAAAGATGTTACTTCACATATGAAAGCCCCTCTTCCTGCCTGTCTTCATGGATTTCACTGAAACACTCACTACAAATACCACTTCCTATGTGAAACCTTCCCTGACATGCCCAGGTAGAGTTAGCATCATCTTCCTTAGTTCGCCATTAAATTTTCTGCAGCAATCATTTTGTTTACATAGCTGCCTCCCAAGCTGGATGGAGAATCTATCAAGGGCAGTGATCACACTATTTATTTCTGGAAGTCAAGGTGGCAGAGTGAGATTATGGGCACTGGAATCAGAACTCGGTTCAGACTCCAGTAACAGGTTACCTATAAACTCCAATGTGTGTCTGGGCTGGCACAGGATATTACTATGAAGCTTAAAACCTATTGCTGGCAATGCTTTTAAGGAGGGCTAAAAGATACATTCAAAAAGCATACTTGACCCACCCAGCAAAAGATAAACCCAGATAATACCAAGTTCCAATGTGCAAGATTGAAATCACTGTAGTGTTTTAGAACTTAGGGAAAGAAAATAAAGTTGCTCTGCGAGATAGAGCTATTGTTCCTTCTCTATCCAAGGCATCTCAAAAAAGTCCCTTTGCATTAGTCATCGTTAAACTTTCCATAAGACAATACAAAATCACAACTCAGAGGTGAATGACTTCAAGTGTTCCTGACCAGGAAAGTTATTTTGCTTTATTACTTTAAAACTACTTCTACAGAGGAATGTGTATGTGTTGTATTGAGGGGATGGATAAGAAGAAAGTAGGAGTAAAGTTAAAGATGACCGATTTGGGTTTCTATTCTACCTTCCGTGAGTTATTTAAAAATAGGTATTAACTTCATAATTACCAAATAATCAAAAAACATTTGAGACAAAAAAAATTCCATAACTCGAATTCTGCCACTGTGTGCAAGTTACCAAATTTCAATTAAACGTGTTTGATGAGAGTCAGTGTTTGTGAGTCAGCACGTCCAGGTAGATCCACTCTCACTACGTGTGTGCAAGCTGCCTACCCTTCCATGCCACTCCTCTGAACACCATAAACATATCCTTTGAATCACTGTACTGTTTCAGCTACAATATGAGTTAAAACATGTTTAAGCTAACCCAAATATGTGACCACCATTTTAAACATTATTTCAGTTGCCTGCAAGTGATTTTTACTGGCTTCTTGGCCATTTATCAAGTGGCATTCACTATCATCTGGACCAATGGTTTTCCAACTTAACTGTGCATTAGAATCAAATACAGAATTTGTAAAAATGCTCCTCGTGGGCAACAGTGATTCCAAATTGGTAGGTCTAGATTGGGGCCAAGGCACCCTGGGTAATTTTGACACAAATAGATTGTGGAAGCAATGTTCTAGTGTTTCAGAAAAGTGCTTCCTCCACCCTTTGGAGAAAATATAAAGTGCCAGTAGTGGTCTTCTTTTAGAATCTATTTGGACATTTTATAGAATTTTACTTGTCATTCATCCTATACCTGAAGATATACCCTTAGATTTCGCTTACATATTTGATAAAAGATGAGTTTTTAAGTATTGTATATTTATCAGATATTTGCTTTATTGGGATTTTTGAGACACTGGAATGTTCTCACTTTTCCAACTTTGAGATATTTGAGATTTCGGACCAAGTTAAAGTTTTCCTATTGCCAGAATTCTCTGACCTTTAATATATACAATAATGAAAATTTCTAATACTGATGGGCATAGTTTATAATGTTTCCTAAACTTATTAAAGCAAAATACTCTTCTTTCATAGAATACCTCTGAATATTTGGGAAATGTCTCTACAACTCAAGCACTCAGGACCTATTTTTCCTTTAGAGGCTGAGTATCCTCCCACAATCAACACACTGTACACCAGAGCTTTGGGGGAACATTCTAAAATCTCTTTACTTGGTACACTCACTTTCTCCTTGGCATCTGAACTGAAAGAAACAAAAACAGATTCACCATTAGAGAGAACATGACACATCCTGTTATCATCTAAAGTCTCTCTCTTGCTTTCCCCACCCCATCCTTTAGGCTTACAAGTGTCTAATCATTTCTCTGTCAACATTATGTGGGCTGCACAAGCATCACAAAGTCATAAGCACAACACAATGATAACATACACCTTCGAATATTTCGATTGATAACTGATTGAGTAGGAAATCATAGGTTTGAAGCATAAACCCAGTAGGGAAACAAAGCTAGCTGATAGACAGGTCCATTCTAAGCTCAGAATCCATCTAGTCAGCCAACTAATTTTATGGACAGAAATATTGAAACCTAGAGAGCTGTAAAGACTGCAAAAAAAGAAAAAAATAGAAAAAAGAAAAAAGTTACTCAACTAGTCAACTAATTGATGTGATTGTGAAATTAATCATAAAGAAAGCAAGGGGCAGGCTTTAAGTCATTAATATTGCAGAACCAAAGATATATTGAACTAATTGATCTGTTGGTTGAGGAATACCAGTTAATGGGTTTCATCTTTCTAGTTACTAGTGCCCTTCTGAGGGGCAACTTGATCAGGACACTGGTATCCTAAAATGTCATCGGTTATTTACTCACTTTGCCTTACAGTGGTCACTTGTCTTAGATGGTCCGTTTTATCCGTTTCAGCTTGATTTCTAGTTTCACTCTGAGAGGGAAATAAACTGATGCTTTAAAACAAATGCTAAATATGTTTTTTGGAAGAGATGGTAGGAAACCAGAGGAATTCATGGGGAAGAAGAATCAGCAGAGACTGAAAGGTTCATGAGAAGCTTCATAGGGAAAATAAAACTTAGGCCAGATCTGGAAAGGAGAGGAGGGTGTAGGTAAGGAGACAGGAGAGAGAAAAATATGTCTTGAATGAAATGATTAGTGTCGTCTTCTGAACTGCACTGGGAAAGGATGTATTCATTTCTTACTGCTCTTTCATTTCTTATTATTAGAAGGTTTGCTTTATTTTGTTTTCCCTAGAATTGTTTCCTCGTTATTAGACTCTTAAAGTTTTTTTTTAAGAAAGCTTTTTTGTTTGTTTTTTAATAGTTATAGCAAAGAAATTGCTAGTAGTTTAAACACGTCATCAACTGACCTAATAAGAATGTGATATACAGATGATGTATTATAGAATTGTACACTTGAAACCTATGTAATTTTACTAACCATTGTCACCCCAATAAATTTAATTAAAAAACAACAACAACAAAAGTTCAAGTCCATTCTCCAAATGAGTGAGAAGCCAAATTTCCAATTATATATAATAAGTTCACTAAAATACAAGAGAAATAAAATGTGAGCCAAATGGAAAATAGTGTGTCTAGAAAATACAGGGAAGGTAGTATTTTTAAAACAGACATAATAAAACCAAGTAAAACAAATAAAACCCATGACTATGAGAGGTTGACAGTGAGGGTAATATAATCTTTATAACTTTTGAGTGGACCAAAACATTGAATGAAAACAAATACGCCTTCCAAACAATGTCATTTTTGTTGTTGTTTAAATAAAGCTAAAAATAATAAAGCTATTTCAGTCATTGAATCGTCAAATCCAAAGAGTGACAGCTCACCATGGATGCCTTTATGTGGAGGGATCTGGGGAGACACAGGTCACCTACCAATTTTATAGACAAGGGACATTGAGGCCCAGAGAGTTTTAAAGTCTGTAAAAAAGGTTACTCAACTATAGTAGATGCCAGAGTCAGTTCCAGAACCCAGGTCTCCCAACCTTAGTCCAGTGTGAATTTAACTACAGAGGGTGCCCCCAAAAATGTATACACATTTTAAGAGAGGAAAACTGCATTAAAATTGTAATACTCAATATATACCAATAACAGAAGATGAATACAAGTCACCTTTGACTTCTGCAATTACAAGAGGTGCTCAAAGTGGTTTCCGTCAGCATCCAGACGCTTCTGATTATGGCAAACTACTGATTGAGGAACGTTGACCGAAGTGTCCACTTGTATACATTTTTTGGGCACCCGCAGTATACTATCCTGCCTATCTACATACTTGGAAGCTTACACTATTCTTTCTATCTGCATACATACATACATTTCCCTTAAAAGATATCTATAGATGTTCAGGAATTATTTTGTATTACCCTCATTATCTTTAAATTATGTTAGAGAGAAAACAAAGTTAACACTGAAACACGATTCTGGGTCTAACATTTGAAAAGGACATTCACAATCTTTTCCTGCTTTAAGCTTCTGCCACCACACTTGGAAATTGGGAAGGGAGGAGAGTGGTGCACATGTGTATCCAAGACCACATTTTAGCCCCAAAGTTCTAAAAGACAATTTTGTAAGAGAAAAAGTATAGTTTTGAACACTCATTAAATCTATGTAATTTGCCACTGACCTTCATATAAACAGTCATCACTATGCTAAAAGTTTAAGAAAAATCAGTCTACATTTTTATAAGCTGACTTCATTAAGTATCTTAGTTTCTTTGATGTGAAAATAATTCCTTCATATTCCAACACTCCCTCAGTCTACGACGGTGCCAGTGGCCACAGCCATGTGTGACACGGTTGTTCTTGATGCACTGTTAAGTTTCATATAGACTTAACCACCAATCTCAGCGTGCTGCGGAATGGTGGCCATATGTCACCTTTAATAGGGACTTCAGGTCTGCCGCTGGTTTTCTTTATTACTAATCTCACAATCATGTTGCTTTACAATGACACACTGGGAGAAGGCAGACCACCCCCTCCCAATAAAATGTCCCTGAAGAAAGTCGATCTTTCCTCTTATGTCTGATACTGTCACCAAATGATCCCATTTCCATGGAACTGTAATCACAGCTTTTCTAGAACAAATCTCTTTGTCTATTCCTCTCCTCCATGATAAACCCACACACCACTCCAGTTCACCAAAACCAATGTAATTTTAAAAACTAAGCTATCTGATGTCATAAATTTATGAATTCTGCACATACCTGGTTCTGATTTCTTGGATTTTTTTGTTGAAGGGAAGACTGATGCTTCTGATTGTTAATCTTCTATACAAAATAACAGCATGTAAGAAGAGACCTCAATGAGTGTGACAATCAAAAACAAACAAATAAACAAAAAAAAACCTTCTCACAGTTAAAGAAAACAAAAAGGAGAGAAGAGACTTAATGATACAAAATCTGAAAAAGAGAGTTATTGGACTCACTTGAGCATCTCTGTTTCCCCAAAGGAGACACGTAATGGTTTTACGTGTCGGTATTCACACTGTGAGGTACCCTAGCATACACTAAATGGCACAGGTGACAGTAAGACCTATCTTTCCTCTAAATTACACAGTTGTCTTCAAGACAGTATTCATTTGATTGAAAGTTGTGCGCACTGGTTTGCTTTCTTTTGTCCCATTATGACCAACATTTACTGAGCACTTGCCCTGAGCCAAACACTGTGCTGGGTCCTGGACCAAATCTGATCAACAGTACAGTCTCTTGCTTTTAACGGATGACACCAACTCAGGACAGCAGACTTCCTGTGGGCACCCTCCACAGATTATAGACAAGGAGGAAGAGATTGCCTGACCTGTACAATACAAATCATCCCAGCTGCTAGAGAAATAAGTCAGAGTCCAGTCCTGGTGGGGGTGGGGCAGCAGTGATTTTCAGTTTAAAGGCAGGATGTTATGCCACAGGCCACAACTGGAGAGCTGCTGGGGCACCACGCATACCCACCTTCTCCCCTGTCGCTAATATGAACTGACTCACTGGGCAAAGACAGACAAAACCAGCTGTTAGGAATGAGATCATTTTTTTCCCCCCCAAAAAAAGTTTCCTTTTATTTCTCTAGGTTTCCTTGGCATCAGAATTCCACATGGGAGTAGAGCAATTTAGAGCAAGCAGACAAACCTTGGATTCAAGCCTTGGCACTGCTAGTATTAATCATGTAACTTTGGACTCTCTGGGCCTTAGATTCTTATCTTGAAAATTAACCAGTTGTCTGTGTACTCTTTGAAGTTCCTTCTAGACCTAAAATTCTTTGATGCCATTGGAGTTACCAGATTTAGCAAATAAAACACAGGATGCCCAGGGAAATTTGAATTTCAGATAAACAATACAATACGTAATTTTTTTTAGAACTATGTCCCATGTTCTGTATTTTATCTGGCAACCTTAATTCCATGATTTATCTGCCTGTCCAGGATGAAAGCAAAAGTTCCAGCAAAGGGGAAATGCCTTTTCTTGGGGGAGAGGTTGTCAAAATTGCTAATCTTCTTAAGCAGATTTATATCAGGCTATGGGCTGTATGGCTTGACTGCCCTACTCAGATTAGACAGAGTGGTTC
Source organism: Rhinolophus ferrumequinum (assembly GCF_004115265.2). Classification (NCBI taxonomy): domain Eukaryota; kingdom Metazoa; phylum Chordata; class Mammalia; order Chiroptera; family Rhinolophidae; genus Rhinolophus; species Rhinolophus ferrumequinum. The sequence continues at coordinate 84,902,356 of NC_046286.1, read as the reverse complement.
TCACTCTTTCACCTCGATAGGACTTTTGAGAAGATATGCTCAATTGTAGAAGTAGGCCTAGGGGTCCCTCTCTTCCCTCCCAAAGGCTACTTAAAGACAAGATTCCCACACATCACAGAAAGGCAGGCTGGGCAGTTGGCGCAGTAGACAAAAGGAAGAACAATGAGGAAAGAAAAGAAAAAGAATCCGAGACTTACTGTCAAATAATCATGAACAGATGAGATTTAAAATATAGCATAAACTCCAACCGGGAACGGAAAATGAAACTGCCAACAGAGATTAAGGTCTGTGAGAGAGAAGGGAATGCCCAGGCAGGCAAAACCTGGAACCAGAGAGAGACATACCAGGCTGTGGACAAGGCCCTCCAGGTCTTGGGTCCATTTTCTCTATATATTGATTTCATTCTCTGCTTGATAAGAAATATGATTAGACTTATTCCCACCCAAACCCCACGGAATGGGTTCATGCACAGGAACAAGAGAATGGGTTCCCCCCAAAAAAGAGAGGAAAGAGGTACTAAAAGAACAACAAAAAACGACAGACTAAACAGTCAAGTTTCTCTGCTTTAGGCAGGACTTCTAGCAACTCCATGTATCGATGCTGGCCGTTTCATGGTAGTCAGAAATTGTGATGGCTTCTTCTTCGTCATCTTCATCTCCGTCTCCATCTCCTTCTCCTTCTCCTTCTCCTTCTTCTTCTCCTTCTCCTTATTATCATCAATTGGGGAAATGGGTGATTTATTCTTTCATGAAGTCGGTGTTTTTGATGCTTTTGATATTTTCAAAATTCTTTTGAACGTTTGAGTATGGGCTGGGGGGCGAGTAATGAGAATGAATTCTTGGGATGAAAATTTGGGGACTACTGTTACAGCAGTCATTTATTGAGATTCTACCATCAGCCTAATACTATACCACACAGTTTCACAAAGTTCTCAACTAATTCTCAGTGACTCTGTCAGGTCAGTGCTATCCCTTCTTACAGGAAATGAGATGTATATCTGAGGCTCAGAGAGGTTAAGTGGCTTGGTCAAGGGGGGACAGTACCTCGTGAGTGGACAACCTGAGATTCTAGCTCATCTCATCTGACTTTAAGTTCAACACTTACTTTTAAAAATGTCTTTATACTTTTTGTTTTCTTTTAAGGCAAAGAAGCCAACCTACTAATGCAAAATCTGAACAAGTTGCAAACTCCTGAAGAAAAGCTTGATTTTTTATTCAAGAAGTATGCTGAATTGGTAAGATTTTTGATTAACTGCTTTTCTTAGATTCAGGCTCCGGTTATAGCTGAGGAAAAGGAGGCTGCTAGTTTTCCAGGCACATCATTATAGACCATAACCGGTTACCTCAGACAAGACAAAGCTAGAATTCAAAAAAATTTTTTAAAGGAAAAAGAAACAGAAAAACTGAGGAATAACAGCAGAAGGGGGAAAAGAGGATAGAGTTGGAGTCTACTCCACCTTCAAGTATGTGTATAATTTGGGGGATGGAAGAGAGAATTATAGATAATTGAAAATTGTGAATATTTTAAAGTTATTTTTGGCTTTGCAATAAAACATAAGAACACTCAACATAAAGGCAAACTTTCATTTGGTCTGTGCCCCATTTCTTTGAGGGGGGTCCTCTCAAAAAGGCAGAAGTTTGAGTTAATACCACTCCTTCAGTTTGTGACACATTCTCATTTGGTCTTGACTTTAGTCATTCATTCATTCATTCATTCATTCTCTTTGATCTACATTCCCTCCCCTACAATGGCAAAGCATTTGATGTGGACTGTTTTGTGCCCAGTTCTAGGTCTTCCACATGCAGCCTCCCTCTCAATAAGTTAGGGATACTGGGAGGAAGAGAAGCCACTCCCAGACATCAGAGAATCCATGATGTGCGTTCTTTCCTCACCAGTACTCCTACAATAGGCCAGTTGGGAAAAAAGGGAGTGTTCAATGAAGCCAATGCGTCTGGCATCAGTAAACCCCCACAAACACTTGCTGAAGGAGCGACATCCCAGGTGTGTGTACCACCACAGGGTGTGTGAGGCCCACCGCTGAGAAGTGGCAGCCTTTCAAGTGAAGCGAGGTTGGTGCAAAAAGTAATTGTGGTTTAAAAGGCTAAAAATAATTGCAAAAATCACAATTACTTTTGCACCAATCTAATACTTCTCCCTCATATCTGCTTCTTTTCTTAAAAAAATTTTTTTCAGTTACTTATTTCATTCGGAAAAACAGTGACAGGAAAATGAAACTTACATCCACACACACAGCAAAACAATTCCTCCAACGCAGTAGCTGGACCTGCTCCTGAAAGCAGATTTACCTTGCAGCCAAAGAAGCTTAAGAGTCAGGGCTTCTCACTTGCATGGGCCCCTCTGAGGCCCTGGACGTAATTCTCTTTTCTGAATTTTGCTTTTTGGTTTTTGTTTTAAAAAAGAGGACATCCAAAACCAAATACGCTTCAGAGCCACAAACCTCTCGGGTCCCTAGTTACATCTTATCCCTATGGATGGAGTAGAGTTTAATGAGTGACTATTTTTGCTTTTCCCCTCCCGCCACTCTAACTTTAGTCCTATAATCCTTGTTTGTTCTTTCTTTTATCTTGACACTTCCTAATATGTTGAATTACTATGCAATAGACCCAGAGAAATTCCGAAACCCTGAAGGACTTGCTGAATGCTTAACTCTGCCAGCCAACAATACTTTTTAATTCTTTTTAATCACATAAACTACATCATGATGATATGAGAAAAATGCTGAATATACAATACAAAAATATTTCTAACCTCGTAATCTAGAAAAATATTTCTAATCTCATATAAGACCCGGTATTATATTATATTATATTATATTATATTATATTATATTATATTATATTATATATGACCCGGTCTTACATTATGGTAAAATAAGACCAGGTTTTATATTAATTCCTGCTCCAAAAGAGCTGATTGTCTGCCTAGGTCTTATTTTCGGGGAAACACGATAAGAGCCTACTGTTGACCAGAAGCTTACCAATAACTTAGTTGATTAACACTTATTTTGTATGTTATATGTATTATATACTGTAGTTTTATAATAATGTAAACTAGAGAAAAGAAAATTTTATTAAGAAAATCGTAAAGAAAATACATTTATAGTATTTATTGAAAAACAACAACCCGCGTATAAGTGGACCCATGCTGTTCAAAACTGTGTTGTTCAAAGATCGACTGTAATTTGGTGTCTGGTTTTTTGGCTCATATGACATTTTCTCCATGTAGTTTATAGTCTTCATAATTATATTTTGTAAAAGCTATGTCATTTTCCATTAAGTGGCCATATCTACTGCTTCTCTAATTTGAGGATAGTTAGATTCCTTCCACTGTTTTGTTTTACCAGATATGGCTGCAGTGAACATCATTATGCAATAGATTTGTTCTTTTCCTTTCTTACGAGCTTAGGAAAAAGTTCCAGAATTGGGATTAAACAGTATGAAAGCTTTTTTTTTTTTTAATGACCATACTGCTTTCTGAAAGAATGGTAAAAACTTATAAAGCAAGGATCAGTATATCAATTTCATTGCAACTTATTTAACATTGGCTATTAGCCATCTATGAACAATTTCAATGCCCTATAATAAGTTAGGTGTCAAAAACAATCTTTTTTTAAAAAAAATAAGACACTCACTTTCATCTGTTCATCCTCTTTTTAGTATTTTCCATGTGATCTTCCTTTTGCGCCTTCAATTTATCTACTCATCCCAACGCTGTTCATGTTTAGTTTCTAGTGCACGTTCTGCACTTGGCTGGACTGGGCAGCAGTCTAGACTAACACAGGAGTTCATGTACAGTGCTGCAGCCCCAGAGCAGTACATTGGAGAAGAATTACTTCTCCAGTCTGCCCAAGAGTTTTTTCAGAAGCCGGGACTATTCACCGTGGTCTCAGGGAACTCCCTCCACCTACTCAGTCTCCTAGCCCAGCAGTCACCCCCACAGAAGTTATTTTTCCAGAGATCCTACTACATTCAAGAGTTACTATATTTTCACATTTGTATCATGTCTTATAATAAACTTTAAAAGATAATTCTAGAAAAAATAAATAGGAGATGATTGGCCAAAAAACCGTTACATTTCCTTTTCAGAAAGGAAAAATTATGAGGATTTTCAATCTTTTACTTGGAGACTAAAACCTATTTCCCTGCTCACTGATTTGGATATTAATATAGAAAGTGTCTGAAACATAAGTGTTAAATAGAATAAATCATCATATTCAAAGCTGTGCATCAAACTGCCACTCTAGATCACTCATCCTTACAGATTCTCAATCCTGTAATATTACTGTACTATTCATTGATAAATAATCTACTGTACTGTTCAATAATAAACAAGGATAAGCTCATTAATAAACAAGGACAGCCCATGACTAAATTAAGAAATGATCTAGGAGGAATATTTTTTGCAGATTTCCTCAATTTTAATGTAGTTACGTCAACATCACTAATACTACTCTTATTTATTACTTGGCATTAATTTTACTTGTTTAACTTAATAAAAAGAGAAAGAACAAAAGAAACTGCAGCCATAAATCTTACTATATGACTGTTACAATTGTACAGAAGAACTGTGTCAAGTTATTATTAAATCACAAAGCCAGCATTTGACTGAAGTTGACTCAGTTGCAACATGTTTGTTTTCATTCATTAAGAAACGCCATATGCATTCACATAAGTCTGAAGTATTTAAACAAAATTAGCCACATTCTAAAATAAAAAAACTGTCGGAGAGTTAAGCGTTTTTATTTAGAAGAAAGCAAGACAGACCTAGCTAAATCTCAGATGTGTATGACGTTGCAGTAAAACTATAACATTAAATGGTCAATGAGTAAGCACAGAAGATCTCTTCCAACTTATGAAACTCATGTAGGGTATCCTCCTGATGCTCAGATGAATCACATAGGGCAGTGTTCCCCCAAAAGGGATAGCTTTGCCCACAATGGGACAACAGGCAGTGTCTGTCTGGAGATATTGTGGGTATCACATTTGAGGTGGGGGGATGTGCTACCCGCGTCTGTTGGGTAGAGGCCAGGGATGCTGCCAAACAGCCTACAATGCACAGGACAGACCCCACACAGAAAAAATTACCTGGCCCCATGTGTCAATAGTGCTAAGGTTGAGAAACCCTGACATATGTTTTCATCTTCAATAAGTAAAGTCTAAACTATAATGGCAATACCAATAATAACAATATATAAATTTCAATAAAGGACAATAGGTCATTTAAAGTCCAAACAAAAGCAGGAGAAGTTTCACCCCTATCTAATAACTATGGTGCAAAATGAAAGAACCTCATCTATCCTATGAACAGAAGGTTAGCATGAGAAATATATAATACAATATCACTGATTTTCCAATTGAACCTCAAGAAGGATATCAATTCTAATCAATATTTATAGTAATATGAGCCTAGTTTTCCTGACACTAATTCTCACTAATAAGTAAAAATTGCCCCTAAGTCTGAAGATAGAATATCATGTATGAATATCCCCAGCTTGATCAGGCAAGGTTTTATAACAGACATTACAGTGTGGCAGGAGGGAGGGAGGAAAGGAGTAAAATGGCTTCTGAACTGAAAAAAAGTGATAGTTCTGTTCATCTAGTTCAGAAAGAACAAATGCTTTTTTAAGATGGAGAAACTGAGACATGCATCAGGGCTCATGTCGTGTGTGTATCTACTTGTACCATTATGCCAGGTGCCAGAAACACCCAGAGTCCTGAAGTACCCAGGGGCTTCCCAAGGCTTCTCCTCTTCATCAGCCAACAAGGTCATTATTAGGATGAGCACCTGCTTGGCTTCAGCACACTTCAGGCACTCAGGGAACTGAGTCCAGCCTAGGAAATGGACCAAAGCCTGCTACTTGCGTGTGGCCACACTGATGTCAGTCTGAGATCCACACTCCTAGAGTATGTTAGTCTCCGGTGGCTTCACAAGGTGGATTCCCAAACGCCTCCCAGCCCAACTAGAAGTCCATAAAAATGTTACAAAAGTTAGCAAATAAAAATACAGAATGCCCAGTTAACTTTGCATGTCAGGTAAACAAACAACAAATCTTTTTTAGTAAAAGTATGTCCCATGCATTACTTTGAATATATTTTCACTAAAAAATTAATCCTTATTTATTTGAAACTCAAATTTAACTGGGTGTCCCACATTTTATCTGGCAACCCTACCCTAGAACTTTAGCATCTGAGATGACAAGTCCAGGGGTACACTGGTTTCATTTTCCACGCCATCCCTGACACTTTAGTTACGGCTACTGGAGGAGTGTGAGAAAAGGCCCCACCTGTGCTTAGCAAAAACAATTGTCATGACTTATTTGCCGTAAGCACAGCGGGTGTGCAGCTGGGCATGTTACAGATGGTAGCCATTCATGCTGTTGACTTGAGCAGTGCCTATTTCTGAAACTTTGGTGACAAATCGTTAATACTTAGTCAAGGGGTACTTTGTCTTCTCCTCCTTCCTCACAACCCAGAGACTTCATCTTCTATTTCCCAGAAGGCTGCTTTTTTCTTTCCTACTTTAAAAAATGGCTGCTATCAGCTTATTTTGAGAAAGAATATTGAGAACTAACTGTAAACCATGCAGACACACTGCTGACCATTGCTCCGATGCAAGCCATTAATTATTATGACTTCTGGCATTTTACAGATTCTGAGACATGCCTTTCTAACATTGACTGGCATCATTGGGGAGACTAGCTAAAGCTATTTCTGGACTACAAAAAAGAAGACCAAATTAAAAAGAAATCAATAATAATAGTGATGGTAAAGAAAAACCTGTCACTGCTATGCTCTAAAACCGTATCTACAGTACTAGAAAGGTAATATTGGTGAGGTTCATTTGATTCCAGAGGGAAAGTGATAATAGCAAAAAAAAAAAAAAAAAAAAAAAATTGTTGTTCCTAACCACAGAGTGATCTTTAGGCATTTCCTCTTTTGCTCTTGTTTTATCAACTCAAAAGAGATTCCTGCCATTTTCTTTTATGTTTGCATGGCCATGTCTAGCTGGATGAACATCGCACTGAGCAAAAGACTTTGAAGCTTCTACAAAAGAAACAGGTACAAATCCAAAAAGAAAAGGACCAGTTACAAAGTGAACACAGCAGAGCTGTCCTCGCTCGAAGCAAACTGGAGAGTCTGTGCCGGGAGCTGCAAAGACATAACAAGACCCTGAAGGTACGTGTCACCAAGGCCTGCATAACACACACTTCCTTGTATGCGGCACAAGCACAGACGTCTGCTCACGAAAGAGCATGAGTTTTACAATGAGAGAGACTTGGGTTCAAGTATTAACCCTGGCACTTGCTCACATGTGAGCTTCAATAAATTATTTTACCTCTCCAAGCCTGTTTCCTCATCCATAAAATAGGGCTTATATCAACTTCACTGTGTGGTTGGGGGAAAAATTAAATAAGGGCACATTTGTAAGGTGCCTACAGAGTGCTGACATAGAGCAGGCCCTTAGCAAAATGTGTGCCATTCCCCGTACCTTTTTCTTACATTCAGGTTGTTCTGCTTTGTTTTTTGAGGTAGGCCTTAGTTCTACTCTTTAAAACACAAACTTGTAAAAACGCAACATTTTTTGTATGATAATGAAATCTACATGACATAAAATAAATTGGCACAAAGCTAATTGACACAGTAAAGCAAAATTGAGAGCCGAAATGCCAGTAGTCATCTGAAAAAAGAAGCTACTTGAAAAAACACTGAAGCTCTTCAGACTTGATTATTCAATCTAAGAATAATAGACTGATCACTTCGTTCAGTCTGCATGGGTTTCATTAATTAGAGCATAAGCCTCTAGCAGTGTGGTTAATTTGATTACACACGCAGACACTAGCTCCATTCAATAAAGTAAGGTGCAGGGCTCTCCAATATAATACTGCATGCGTCCACAATCCCCTTTCGAGGCTGAAGATTCGAAAGCTTTTGATGAACAAGAATTAGACACCGATATTCCTGTGAGAAAGTTATTATCACATGTGTGTAAGAGGAGATATTTAAAGAAAAAGAGACATCAAGATCATTGCTGAGTTTGTACAATGAAGTTAGGGGGAAAAAATAGAAGAGGATAATGGTTACTCATATTCTAACACTGTTTTTGATATCTGGGAAATGGGAGACCAGTGTGATGAACTCTAACTCTCAAATTATGAGTTGTACATGGAGATGGGCTTCTGGTATTTCTTCGATCATTGCTCTAGGGACAATTGAACCCCGGATTAGATGGGGGACTGGGAATGGGAGCGTCGTCTTCAACTCAAGATACATGTTCAATTAATAGTGCTCTGTGTTAACATAAATCTCCTGGCTTTCAGTAGTGTTGTATAGTAAGGAGGTATTATTAAATCAGATATAGTGGGAAGATTTATCAACAAGGAGTTTTAAAGAGTGAATGATGTGGCTTGGTCTGTTTGGGTAGCCTTCAAACACAGAATGATGGAAGTGGCCAGAGATCCTATAGGTATACTCACATACCCTCAATAATGGCTCCAGGTACGGACAACGAAATTAAGTATCATTATTATTCCAGGACATGGTCTAAGTGCTTTACATATATTATTCTATTTAATCTTCGCAACAATGCTATGAAGGTTAATATCTCCATTTTATTGAAGACACTGAGACTCATCAATCCAAATCAGTTGTCCAAGGTCACACATATTTTAAGTGTCAAAATCAGGATTCAAATTCAAAATATTTCCTAATTTCCCTTCTGATTTTTTTTTTCCTTTCACCCAGGGATTATTTAGAAGTGTTTGTCTTTATGGCCCATCATATGTGGTCTGTCTTGATGAAAATATTAAATGCACTTGGAAAGAAGGTCTGTCCAGATGTTAGGTATGATGCTGCATAAGTAACAAGTAGCTCTGGATCATTTATATCTTTACTGAATTTTTATCTAGTTGTTCTATCAGTTGCTCAGGGATGGATGTTTAAAAATCTCCTAGTATAATTGTGGAATTGTCTACTTCTTTCAATTATGTCAATTGTTGCTTCATGTATTTTGAAGCATTTATATAACGTATATACATCGTTATGGTTGTTAGGTCTCCTTGATGACTTGACTGTTTTATCACTATAAAATGCCCTTTAGTAATCATCTTTATCCTGATGTTTACATTATCTAATATCAATATAGCCACTCCAGTTTTCTGACTTTTATTGCTTGTATGGCATAGCTCTTTCAACCTGAGACTTTTTATTTAAAGTGCATCTGTTATAGACAGTATGTAGTTGGACTTTGCTTCTTTTCGGTCTTATGATATCTGCCATTTAATTAGAGTACTAGTCCATTAACATATAATGTAATTGTTGGAGTGACTGGATATACATCTACCATTTTATTACTTCTTTACTGTTTTTCACCTCTGCTTTCTATTCTTTCCTGACTTCCTTTGGATTATTTGGATATATTTTAAATTCCATTTTAATTTATCTCTTGGATTTTTTTATTATACTTCTTTCCATTTTTAGTGGTTGCTCTATGATTACTATATACATTTTTAACTTTTCACAGTCCACCTGGAGTTAATACTGTATCATTCTACATAATATGTAGAAACAATGTAACTAAAGTCAATTTACTGGCACCCATCTTTACACTGTAATTGTTAAAAGTATTACATTTGCATATATTTACAAAATCCATGACACTATTATAATTTTTACTTTAAACTTTAAATATATATATGTATATATAGGTATATATACATATATATATATATATACACATATATATATAAAAAAATTGTATTAATTGACTTCTGTAGTTACAAGAAATGCTCAAAATTGTTACCATCAATATATCACTGTCCAGACACTTCTGATTATGGCAAACTACTGCTTGAACATAGACAACATCTCTTAAAATAAATATGTATACATTTTTTAGTACCCCCAGTATCTATCTATCTATCTATCTACCTATCTATCTATCTATCTATCTATCTATCTATCTATCTATCTATACAGCCCCAGTATGTGTGTGTATATATATATATATAAAACTCCATATATATATATATATACACTTTTAAAATTAAAGGCAAATCTATCTCTTTTTACCCAGATATTTATCATTCTGATGTTTTTGTTCCTTCTGAATCCTTACATTTCTGTCTGGTATCATTCCCTTCAGGCTGATGAACTTCTTTTAGTATTTCTTATAATACAGAGCTGCTTGCAGTTAGTGCTCTTATTTGTTTTTTGTTTGTTTGTTTGTTTATCTTTAAAATTTATTTTGCTTTCATTACTAAAGGCTATATTCATTGGATATAGAATTTTAGGTTGATAAGGGTTTTTTTTTTCTTTCTCTCAGCCTTTTATAGAATCTGTATTCTGACCTCCATAATTTCAATAATGGAAATCAACAATAATTTGAATTGTTATCCCCTTTTACGTGACATGTCATTTACCTCTGGCTACTTTCAGGGTTTTCCTATTGGTCTTTGGTATTTAGAACTTTGACTACCTTATGCCCAGGTGTGTTTTCCTTCATATTTATCCTGTTTTGGATTTGCTGAGCTTCTTGTATCTGTAATTTAGACTGGTAGTGCCAAAAAAATATATACAAGTGGACACTTTGGTCAATGTTTCTCAAGCAGTTCACCATAATCAGAAGTGTCTGGACACTGACGGTAACCACTTTGAGCACCTCCTGTAATTGCAGAAGTCAAACGTGACTTATATTCATCTTTTGTTATCAGTATATATTGAGTATTACAATTTTAATACAGTTTATTCCTTTCTTAAAATGTGTATACATTTTTTTTGGCACTCTCTGTATATTTCACCAAATTTGGGGAAGTTTCAGCTATTAGTTCTCCAAATATTTTTTGTTGCCCTATTCTCTCTCTCTCTCTTTTCCTTCTAAGATTCTAATTCTATGTGTGTTAGACCTTTGATATTGTCCCACAGGTCCTTGAGTCACTCTTCATGTTCTTCACCAATTGTTTTTCTCCTTTATCTTCAGATTAGATCATTTATATTGGTCTACCTTCATACTCACTGACTGTTTCTGCTCTCATCTCTATTCTGCTCTAAGTACACCCAGTGATATTTAAATTTCATATTTTGTAACTTTTCACTTCAGAATTTCTACTTGGTTCTTTCTTTTATATTATTTTTCTCTCCTGAGATTTCCTATTTTTTCATTCATTGAGACAATATTTTCCTTTGTATCAATGAGCATACTCATATGTCTATATGTAAATTAATAATTCATTAATTCATTAAATAAACATGTACAGAACACCAATGGATCACAAGCCAGGCACAGCACCAGTTCTAAGATGTACATGATGCTTGCAAAGTTTGTTTTCTTAGGTATTTCAGAATATGTCTCTCCATTTTGTTGTCATTATTAATTTTTACTTTGAATTATGTGCTTGCTAAAGAAAATTTTCTCACTGCCAAAATGATTGCATTTTCTTTATCAATTGACTCAAATTTTGTAATATTGTGCTAGATTTATTTTTCTCTCATTGAAAAACAACACAATATACAATGCAAAACGTCATTTCGTGGGCCAAGAATGGGTGCTATGTTGGTTTGACATTTCTTTAACTCCATCATAACATCCACCTTCTTTCTGTAGCCAGCTGCCGGTGAAAAACTCAGAGTTGCTGCATAGCATGAGATGGTTCTTTCATTTACTTATTCATTCATGGATGGGATAATCATAAATGCAAATGGCATTCAGGTCATGTCCGTAATTTTATGACCAGGAACTTGTTGACTTCTAAGCTAATCAGGAGCTATGAAGAAACAATCACTATCATATGTATATTCAATTGCTCTTAACAAATGGCCATAATCATTTGCAGTGAAATTTTGTATAATAAGTGTTAGCACACAACGTTCAGGGAAATAATATCTCTGATAGTTAATTTCTTCAGATTACAAAGTACCGATATCTTCTACAATATCCCTAAGATATGGTCACCCAAGAAATGTTTATACCATGAGTAAGTTATGATTCTGGTATCAGGAGTCATGTTAGAGTTAGAAACTCTATGTAAATATTGTAAAGGAAAGAGGACCCTTAATGATAAATTAAAATATTTCCAGAGCATATACGTTCAGCGTCGGTTTTTATTTTGATCACATTATTCTACTATCATAATAAAGATTTGCGCAATTACTTCTGTTTATAGCATTATTCCTCTTTTCAAATCCTGTTACACAATTTGGTCATGGTCAGCAAGCAAATGCAGTATAATTTTACTTGCCAACAATGAAGCAAGCTTTCACAATAACAATTAATCATAACTGAAAGGAATCCTAAAATGTCTGTATCACTTGTCAGCAGTGCATCTTGGTATGATGTAGCAAGATTAAATCTTTTTATTCTAAAAGAATGAGAGAAATAATCACAAAGCAAACAATACTCGATATGGAGGAAATTTGGATACATTGTTAGTTAGCAATGAAAGGAGAGTTTTGATTTAGGAGAAAAGAGAACAGAAATGATACCAAAGTTAATTTCCAATTCTTACATGTTAAAGCAAAAGAGGGGAAAATTAGATGTTTCATTTTAGATTTAAAGAAGATTTGGAACTTAATATTGCTTTCAGATTCAAAATTTACATTGAACATTTCAATTACCTTACATGACATGTGGGATGATTGGTCTTCAGAAATAAAATATCCAGCACATTTTCTAAGATTTTCTTTTACATTCTTAAATTGCTGTAATTGATCTCTAGCTACTGTGTTTCCCCAAAAATAAGACCTTGCCGGACAATCCGCTCTAATTCGTCTTTTGGAGCAAAAATTAATATAAGACCCGGTCTTATTTTACTATAACATTTACTATAATATGATATAATATAATATATACCTATTATAATATAGGTCTTATATTAATTTTTGCTCCAAAAGATACACTAGAGCTGATTGTCCAGCTAGGTCTTATTTTGGAGGAAACAGGGTATCTTAGTTTCCTTTTCAAGTTTTTTGATGAAAGATTTTTTCCTACCAAAATAGTTTATGCCATGATCACTTATATTTACAAAACTTGGATAACACAATTACGTGGCTAATGTGCCATAATTTTTATAGAGGAATGTAGGATCTGTTCTTCTTTTTTCGGTACCAAACCAAAGCAACGCATGATTTGTCTCATCAATCAGTAAAACCAAGTGCCCTGTCTTCCAGGCCACAGTCAAGAAATCAAAACCGGGCGACTGCATGTTTATTAGAAATCGCTGCAGTTTATTCACTCAGCAGGAGACCCATCATCTTTAAAACAAGCCTATTCATCACCAGCTGTCAAATTCAAGACTCTCACTGCACCTGCTCCGAGGGACTGTGTGTTCACAACTGAAACCTTTGCTCATACATTTATTTTGGGGCTGAGCAAGATTAGCTCTAGAGAACTGAGAAAAAACATCCTACTTTCCCTGCACACTAATCTCCTTTTATTGATGTAACCCTGCATTCTATAAACCTGGGGTGATGTAAATGAGTAAAATGAAAGATTTTGCTTTATTTATTTTTTTGTTTCTGTAGGAAGAAACCCTACAGCGGGCACGCGAGGAAGAAGAGAAAAGAAAAGAGATTACAAGTCATTTCCAGAGTACCTTGACAGATATCCAGGCCCAGATTGAGCAGCAGAGTGAGCGAAATATGAAGTTGTGTCAGGAGAACACAGAGCTCGCAGAGAAACTGAAAAGCATCATCGATCAGTATGAGCTCAGAGAGGAGGTGAGAACCACATCAGACAACTTAGAACACTGCACACAGATCGTGACCTGGGTTGAGAAGGTGGGGGATGTGGTTAATCTGAAAGTTATGGCCAGCCTTCTCAATTGATTAATATTTAGGATTGGATTTCTTCTACGAGCCAAATAGAACCAGATGGCATTACGAAATACCTGGCTGAAAGTCGTATGGAATTTCCTCAGAACGGGAATCACTGTAAAGCAGAGACAATAAATAGAAAGCAGTAGGTTGTGAGCACAGTTATCCTTGAAAACAGTATTTCTCAGCCTTTTTAACTCTCTGCAGAGTCAAGAAATATCACACACAGTCCCTCTTAAGAATCGCCGTATCATTAAGGGTCTGTATTCTATATACCCCACAAGCCAATACTATATTAGTAATGTAACAAATATAATTAGAATGATATTATGTATTCAGAGCTTAGTGTATGCCATATGCTAAGAACTATGCATACAATATGTCATTTAATTGTCTCAACGACCTTATGCACTGGATAATAAAATATTATCCATATTTTGTAGATGGAAGCAGAGGCTACAAGACTAAATCACTTACCCATTGTTACAAAAGCCAAGAGAGCTTTGCTTTCAATAGCTTACAGTAGGGAAACTATACGGATCTTTTATTATTCAAAAATTATATTTTAATATTGGATATGTTTTTAAGACTCCAGATGTTCCTTTAGGATTTTGAGATATCATATTTCTTTCCCCATCACACCCAAATTTTAAGTCTGTTTTAAAATGTAATATAACATAGTCAAAGTGGTTCTGTTGGCAACATGCTAAGATTTTGTCAAGAAAACAACTGAGCCAATAGCACATGGTAACAGCACTTAGGTAAATCGAGAAACTTCTCACAATAAGCCAAAATGCCATGCTACCCTTTCACAAACATCTCCTTGTCACAAAGATCGACCCCGCTACACAGTGGAGGCTTGGGCAAAAGCAAAACATAAGGAGCTACAAAGAAACATTGCCACATTCTTTAGAAAGATCTCAGGTTGGTAGCCTGGTAAACTGGTTGTATATTCCTGGGACTGGTTCTAGGTAACACCCAAGGATAGAATTCCTCATGTCCTCTTGCCGGTGGGACCCCCTAATGACCAAGAAACTCTCCACACTGAGGTAGAGTTAGAAGCTTCTTTTCACCACACCGGTAGAGAGATCAAAAGGTGTGGCAGCACAAAGTAGCACATTTGCATATCAATGCACCTGTGACCTTTGGCCTTATCTTATCCACCAGAGTAACAGAGTTGAAGTCAGGGGGCTGTGGCCTAGGCGCTAAGCTAGGGCCACATGCTGGTATCCCAGAGCTTCCTCCCAACCCTGGAGGCAACAGTATGGAGGAGAATTCACCACGATAAATTAATGTTGCACTTAAATGTGGTTCTGTATTCATAGAAAGAGCCCAAATACTGAGTGACACTGTCACAGCCCTTGTGATGTACATCATTTCTAGCATCGTATCTCATAGTTACCAATTTAGAAAAATAATGTGACCTTTTGGAATTATTTGCTGAATTCTGGCACCATCACGTTTTGCCACCACGTTTGTGTGTAGTGCAAAATGCCGAGGATTTCAGCAATTGATGGCTTTTATACAAAGCCATAAGTGACGCTAATGCATTTATTCCCCCTTTTTTTAATCTTAAAACCTGGAGAATGTGTGTTTATGTGAATATTACTTTTTAATTTACATTTTTCAGCACTAATAACAAGTCAGGCTTGACATGTGCACTTTATTTTTTCCTTAGCATCTGGACAAAATATTTAAACACAGAGAACTGCAGCAGAAGCTAGTGGATGCAAAACTTGAGCAGGCACAAGAAATGATGAAGGAAGCAGAGGAGCGACACAAACGTGAAAAGGAATATGTAACTATCATTTGCTTGTGTCAATGTGCTTGTCTGGTCAGTGGCAGGGACAGAGAACCTCCAAGAAGGTTGTTTTTGAGAAGGGTCACAGAGCCCTAGACTGATGGAGAAAGAGCCTGAGCTTCCCTGGAGACTAACTTAGCCAGCCCAGTAGGAGGCACTATATCTAAACTACTTTCTGCATAAAATAATGATATATCCATTCACAAATCTTTCTCAACTGCCTGTCATGTGCTAAGCACCATCCTGGGTGTTGGGGTATAGCAGTGAACAAGACGGAGAAGGCCATGACCCAGCATGGAGACTAACGTCTAACTGGGAAGAGACAGGCAATTGACAAGCAACCAAACAAGGAAGGGTAATTTTAGGTAACAATACATGCAACTAGGGTAATAGGAGGAACGGAGAAGGGGCAGAAGAAAGGCCTCCCCTAGAGGAGAGGCTTGAGCTGAGCCCTGCCTGGTGAGAAGGAGTCAGGGAGGTCTCCAGCAGCAGTGTCTGCAGCAGTTCCTGATGCTGGAACCAGCTTGGCATCCTCCAGAAACAGGAAAAGGTCAGGGTAGCAAGAGCATGTTGAGCCAGTGGGAGAAAGTTGCAAAATGAAGTTGAAGAAGTAAGCAGGAGCCAAGTTCTATAGCTTTGTAAGCTTGGAAAATAGTTCGGACTTTATTCTAAATATAATGGGAAAGGACTGGGTAGTTTCAGCAAAGGAAGTGACATGATCTGCTTGGCATCTGTAAAAGATGAATTTGGATCCTGAATGGAAAATGAACTAAAGAGGGACAAGAAAGCAGGACAGTTAGGAGGCTACTGCAGCAATGTGGATACACTATGACAACGGCTTGGATTAGAGAGGCGGCAGTGGTGAAGGAAAGCTGGCTATGGATGAAAGGTATGTTTTCAGTGTAAAACCAGCAGGCAACGCTGTGCACTGAAGATGGTGACAGGGAGGAAAGGGAGGAGTCAAAGAAGACTCATTTGTTTTTGTGTTAACAAACTCAGTGGTGTCTTTCACTGACATCTCATTAACCCCAAATACTCCAAGACAGCGATCAGGCCATTTTACAGATGAGAGGCTCAGAGAAGATGTGCAACTTGTTTAATTAAGGTCACACACCGCTGGGTGACCAAGATGTGTTGCATACCCAAGTGTGTCTGCCCCCAAACCCAAACTGTGACAGTACATCACACTCAGAGGTGTGTTTCAGAGGCAAGAGCTGAAGTGTGTGTCTATTGCTGGGGAGAGAGAGAGATTTAGGACACAGTCAACAGACCAATCATTGGAATTTGGCCATTTAACAATTGATTACAAGCTTTGACTTTGCCTAAAATCAGACCAGAATCACTTCACTTTGTTAGAATAACAATTTAAAAATAACTTTGGCTTTCAAATGTAGCAACCAAAGGATGAATTTTGAAGAACATAACCTAGTATACATTGAATAATTCCAAATCAGAAGTCCATGTGTTCTTAATAAACAGATTCAATTATTAAAGCCATCGACAACCTAGCTCTCAAAGCAAGAAAAAAACATTTAGTTATTAATCATATCCAAGAAAATGGATGTTCCATTGTTGTCATAATTACCCACTTAGGTAAAATATGCTTCCTACAGCATATCAGTACTTTTGGTATATAACAGATGAGACAGGAGAGAGGAACGACTAGGCAAAGATTCATGTGAGGGAGGCTGAGGGGCAGAAGTGGGGGTGACCCAGTCTTAGCCAGAAACTGCCATGCTATGTATTTGCCTACCCTGGTTCGGCAACACATAGCCAATTTTGAGTCAAAGAAATATAGGCCCCCATCAGTTCATCAAAGATGGCCAGCCACCTACCCAGTTTCTAGCTCTGATGCTTCTTTCTGAACGTGATGCAATATCACATCAGAGCTGGGAGGTTTCCTCACTCCAAGTATAACAAGCAGCCACCTGCCTCCTCTCCATCAAGGACCACCCATCACAACAGGCCTCCTCAAGCTGCTTAGGAAAGCAGGGGCCAAGTACAGGGCCACCATGCTGCTCTGATGGCTAGAGGGGACACTGTAGGTCTTCTACTTCACAGTGAGCCCGGACCTCCCCAATTACTGCACTTCTATAATAATTCATCTGTACTGCATGCTGGGAGGTGTAGAGGAACGTATATAACCCATCTGACAAATGGAGAGGTCGAGCCATGAGAAAAAACAAACTTGGATAAGACAAAAGATACCTTCAAGGTTTTAAAAATAACGATTTCATTGTTTTCTTTGTTGTTGTTGCTCTGATTACCAAAGTAATACATGGACCTCATGGACACTTGTGCAGTAAAGAAAACAAAAAGAAGAAAATTGAAATTGGCTCTCTTCAAATACATTAGAATCTTCTTAACTGATAGCCACCTGAATGACTAACCCGCTTAATCCATGGCGTTCAGCATTCTCTCTGTAAATGCGCTGACAGATGCCCACAGCATGTCGAATCGTGTGGCTAGTGAGTCACTCCGGGCTGTCTACACGTGGTTGTTACCAAGAAGTAAGATGGTGCAGATCGAGAATCAATCAGCCATTTGCTCCTAAAACTTTTCTTTCCAGTTATCCTTATTTTTGCATTATGTAAACCAACAGAATCATACATTACCTGAAGCAATAGAAGTGTGAAAATCAAGAGTTATTTCTATGAAAACTATGCTTAATGCTTTGAAAGACGAGGCGTAAGCAAATAGCAAGAAATAATTGTCAAATTAGATGTGAGTAGCTATAAACACTGGGAGAAAGCAGTAAAATTCTAGAGAATTAAACAATCAAGTGGCTTCACAAGTGTCTTTAGGTTCCACCATGTTTGTTCAAAGAATAAAAAATATTCTAAATCTTATATGGCACATCATGGATATGATTTTTGTAAAAACAAAACAAACCGCTCTGAATTCCAATCTGAAAGTCCACATCCAAAACAAACACCAGAGCCCTATATCAAAGTGGATAAACAGATGAACAGACATCTTAAAATAACGTGTTTTATGTGTGTGTTATTTTTATGCCTAAAACATTTTTTTTCAATTTAACCCCTCAGCTCCCATTAGGCTCTGATTAGGCTTCATATGAGGGACTTTGGCTGTATTTGAAGGGCTACCTTAAGGAAAAGGGATCTTATTTTGCAAACTTATACAGGACTTATTTTGTAAACCTTACACAGGATTTGAGACAATAGGTCAAATTTCTAACCCAATGTTTTTCAAACTGTAATCCATGGACCGCCGCCCCCACTCATCTAAACCATCTTGGGTATTTGCATTAAGCACAGATTCCAATCACCCACGAAATAATTTCTAACTCATAGTCTCTGAGAGGGAGTAGCATTTTACCATGTGCCCTAGGTGATTCTGTAGCATGAGATGGTAAACACGGGTTTAGGAGACTAACTGGGTTTAACCTAAAGGAACAGTTGTCACAACAGTGCCCCAGGTGGGGATGCTCTGGACATGTTCAAGCAGAGGCTGAATGATGGTTGGGCAGAATTTCGACAGAAGGTTCCAGAATTTGGTGGGAGGTTGAATTTTGTGTGATTAATGCTTCAGTTGAAGATGGTTTCTCTTTTTTCCCCAATAGAACCACTCATTTTTAGTTGAGAATCCAACTTTTTAGACTAGTTGTTTTTCAGATTTCTTAGATTCTTTACAATGTTCCCAAAAAAATCACTTAAGAGGGTTAATTATTAAGTGTATACAGAGTTTCTACAAATGACAGCCAAATGGTAATTTAAAAGACAAAATGACAGTCCTTCCACGCATTCTCTCTCCTCACAGTTGCTGAACCAGGCAGCAGAGTGGAAACTTCAGGCCAAAGTGCTAAAGGAACAAGAGACAGTCCTGCAGGCTCAGGTGAAGTGTGTGTGGTTGGGGTGGGGTGGGGAAGGGGGTGGAAACAATGCTTGGGATATGCTCGCCTTGCTCTACCCAAGAGGCTGTAAACCAAGGGTGGCAGGAGGCAGAGGGACAGGAGTTAGAAATGAAGAATAACTTTATATTTGTTATTTTTAAGTAAGAGTAAAAGCACAGTGTATGTCTAAGAAAAAGAAATGCCTTTGCACTGACCACATCCAGTCAAAAGGTTTGTTGACATGCACAGGAGGGCACAAGAATGGTCACCGAGAATGAGCTGGTGTCCAGGTTCCCACCTATCTGTTCATATTTCTTCTCTCTCCCCTCACCCATTACCCTAACAAGGTAAGAATACAGCCTAAAACGTTCAGATGTGCCATCTATAACTGTCAGTACTGAAAATGTTCTGACTTGTTTGTTATTATTTATAATAAAAGGAGTTTAGAAAATAGAGTCAGCGCCCAAGTATTTGCACTATCTGAGGTTGGCTTGATCAGTGGCAAATGTCTAGAAATGGTGGAAAGTCAGGAACGATTTTGATTTGGCTTTCTGATGTCATGTGTGTGTTTTGACTAGACTGTGGGAATTCAAAAGCCTCATGCAACAGCTGACTCTGGGGGAAAGCCAGATCTATCCATCTTTTCTGTATCCTGAGGGCTCTGCCTCTCCTGGCAAACATTCCCTGTCAGGTTCCAGGACAGCGATCGTGCCATAGGTCATTTGCTAGGAGAAATGCCCAAGCGCTGAAGCAACTGTGAAATCACATAAAGTAAATTCACAGAAAGTGCCCTTCCAGGCTGGGCAGCATTAATTTAAGATTTGGGCAATTCACTTGTCAATGTTTATGGGCTGACTGCTGAATACTCGTTCATTATAAAGCCAAACCAAAGCAAAAAAAAAAAAAAAAAAAAAAACCCTGTCAATTGAATGAATTAAAAGGTTTAATGAATACTTGTTCATTGTAAAATAAAAAACAAGAAAACTAAGAAAGTTAAAATCACAAATTATACGACTACACACACAGAAACACAGATAACATTTGGATCTCTAACCTTCCTAAAGCATGCTTTTCCAATGTGTGTACCAAATGCAACAATGAATTGTTTTCCCCCAGTAATATATCAAAATCGTTTAAAAATACTAATTACGTAGACGTTGGAGCCATAATGTTTTTGACTATCAATAGAATGAAAGGACCCAGAGTTAAACGACCAAACTTTAGAATTACAAACTCAAGGTCATCCTTTAGGCAGTCATGGCACCCATTATATCCTGGTGCAGGGTAGGTGGCAGGCTATGGCAGCTCTCTAACCATAGGCAGGCAGGGGGAAAGGAGGTGTGACCTCACTGTCGTAGCAGGAGTCCAGAGAAGCACGCCAAGGCTTCTGGCCCTGTCTCTGCCCTAATCACAACTGAGCCTTGAGGGGCACAATAGACATACTTGAAGCTATTCATTGTTTGCATCATGTTACAAGCCATCGCTACTTCTCCATGCTAAATAAAGATAATGAACTTGAGAAGAGTAGATTAATCATTAGACTCTGGACTAGAGAATGACTCATTCAGGATCAATGTTATATTTTTAAAACTTTTAAACCTTGAAAAACAAAGTCTATCACAGATTGTTTTGCATAGCACTCAAACACTTCCTTTGGTTTCACAGTATCTTTAAAGGGATAAGTGGTAGGAGAGGGAGTCTAGTCCCATTTCTACCATCTGAGCAAGGGAACTATCAAGGATGAATTATGTTTTCCTCGATGGAAGTCACTTTTCAATCATAAGACAACAGCTTGCCAGTTTGGGGCATGCTTCTCACTTAGGGAAGAGATGTTTGGTTTTCAATTATACAAACCAAAGCAATAGAGTAAATGTCAGACATGATCAATGGAATGCAATTGTCACTACAGATAGAGTGTTCATTGGATCGATAAGGATGAAGATGGTAGTTGATGTGGAAAGTCAGCAATACCTGACAACGCAGACACAAAATACTGCCCAAGGGGAAAGATCAGTGAGTAAGTTGTTAAAGACGGGCCATCATAATCTTTCAACTCAGAAGTCCTCACCTTATCAGTACAGGATGAGAGGAGACTCCTCTGCAACTGCTATCATAATTGACTTGTTCCCAAACCAAATCTCACAAGTTTGCTAAGACCATTCCTGGACACAATTCTGTTTCCTATATGCTATGAATGTTTATAATTAAAATTCGGTGCTCAGTTAAAGGAATGTGTCTGTCACTCAGTCCATTTGAAAGTGAAATGTTGAGGCAATTATTATTACCAACCCTAGAACAGTTGCTTTCTATTTCTATCTCTGGCAGGACAGGTACTGTCGATGACCTCTGGATGTCCCTTCCATGCTTTCCTGAAATACCCAAGTGAGAGTAGGAACATGACACACCAAACCAAACATGCATCACGTCAGCAAACCAGTGAGAGGAAAACTACTACCAAACAAATATCCATTCAGTAAACAGGAAGTGTACATTTTTATCTAGAATACTAGGAAAGTTAGAGTTGGTTACTTGAGAAAGGTATAATCCACACAGATTTTGTGATGTATGGTCAAATAGAAAGAAAAGCAGAACATTAAAAACAGTCACCAGAAGGGGGAAATGGGGAGCTCTTGTTTAATAGGTACAGAGTTTCAGTTTTGCAAGACGAAAAAGTTCTGGAGAATGGTTGCACAACAGTGTGAATATACAATACTGAACTCTATACTTAAAAATGGTTACGCAAGTCAATTTTATGTTATGTATATTTTACCAAAATTTAATGAAAGAAACAAAAGAATCATTAGAAAAAGGCCAGAAGAGGTGGTAATGAAGCAAGACACTATTTCTTGGCACTCTGGGTGTGTCTGTCTTCTCAACCTGCCCAACTGATACAACAAAATGAACACTTTGCCCGAACAAAGGGAGAGCTGGCTGGGGCGGGTGTAGCTGCTCCGCTAATACTGCCAAGTTTGTCTCTGTGAGAGGGACCGCACACTTGCTCACTCCTGCCCCCTCCTGTCTGCAGCCTGCAACTACAGGGCTACAAGAGAGGCTTGGGAGGACCAGTTCAGAAGACCATAGAATCTGTGATCCCCATGTAACTCTGCTGGAATTACTGAAAAGTTGGAAAAAGAAGGGGAGGAAGTAAGACAACTAAGTTAATAGGAGTGCTTGGCCAAGAATACAAATCATCAGATTTTGTGACAGAAGATGAAAGGATCAGCTGGGGGTAGCTGCTCCCACCTTAGGTCTCGAAATCATGTGCAGTATTAGTAGCCAGTCCCACCGGAGCTTACACTAGGGTAGAGCCTCTCAAATTGAGAGGCCTGACCTACCCATGGGCCCTGAAGTCAATTCAGTGGATCCCAGCCAGTATTTTGAATGAAACAGAAGTAAATATATCAAGAATGCAAAGCACATAGTAAGAGCAAATAGTGTCTTATACACCATGTGTGTTCATGCACACAAATGCAAAACCTTCCTGGCCATAAATTCCCTGAAGCCCCTTTATCCAGTCATCTCTAATCTGTGTGCCAAGGAATCATGAGAAACACATTTTAGATCACCAGAGTTGGTTGCCCCAAACTCTGTCACATACTCACAGTGCTAATGAATGATTTCACAATGATGGTCAGCTGTTGTTTGACTTTTCTTTGGAAAATTGGTATTTTATGAAAAGGTTTTATGGTGCCCTTTTGTTGTTCTTGTGTTCAGCAAAACCTTTACTATTCTGAATCATTTGAGAATGAACCATTCTAGATGAGCACATTTTCTGGGTTCCAGGGGTTGTTTGATTCCCACGCACACCCTCTAACTCCCACCCCAAGACTAAGAACTCTCCATTCTGCTGGCTTTCATTTGGTGTGCATTTCTCTGCTTTTGCAAGGACAGGCTCACAGGTACCAGCAGCTAGTCAGCTGGTGCTTGCCTTCTGGCCAATAACCCAACCATCCCAGCCTACCTACCAAGGGCAGCCTCAAGTTCTTGTTTGTTGCTGGATGCTGCAGGCTTGCTTCTTTACCCAAAAGACGTTTCTGTGCCCATCGGAGGACTTGGGGCTGTTCCAGGCACTTACAGGTACCAAAGGCTCATTTGAAAATGCAGGCTTTACTTACTCGAACCATCCATATTAAATGTCCACTCACTCAAAACATGCTGTCTTAAAATGATTTTCAAAAGCAAAATTTTATTCTTGTGTTACTGTCGCTAACAATCAAGTATTGACAACTTTCCTTTCCTATCCTACCCAATCCCCAAAAGCAAGCTTTGGAATTAAGGATGTGGAGGTACAAAGGCTCTTCTCTATCCTCCTGTGACGAGCCACGCACTGGCCAGCGCTAACCCATACGATGTTGTTTTTGTTCAAATGAGAAAAAGACATTCCTTCCTTAAGACTCATTATTTCCATCTGTAGAAAATTGGTATAAGAAACTGATTTTGATGAAAAGGGACATTTAACTGCTATTGGCTAGAACACTGGATTCATAAATATACAAAACCACAATGTCTAAAATGGAAATAGTCATTGTTTAGAGTGGCACAACCTGCGTAATGGCAGCAGCCCTACTGCATGTCTCGCCCACATTTCTTGTATCACTTATTTTCATTTGTCTACATCCTCACTTCCTCCAAGACCAGGTTCAAGGCTCACCATCTCTACACAAACATGGCTCTTTCGCTGACCAGGCACTGCACTTACCTGCTTTGCCACTTTGTAGTCACAGTCCCGTAGTCAAGTGGTCTTTGGGATTGTCTTCCCATCCAGAGTGCAGGTCCCTTAGAAACAGGAGCCACACGTTAAATACTTTTGTACATAAGAGTTCATGCATTTGTTCAGAGTTCAATAAATGTTTGTTGGTAAAAGTTATATCATGCAATGGTGATAACATGTTTGATTATTTCATTTTTCTTTAAAGAAGTACTTCAATTATAGTCACTGACCTAGGTTGATCTGATAGTCAATAAAAGAACTGAACGTATTGCTGACACTGTACTGAGAATTCCCTTAAATCATTTTTCTTCTCAAATAATGAACAACGACATGTTGTTTTGTTCTGGAAGCATTCAGAAAGCAGCCCTAAAATAGATTCACTCTTTCCCCTGCTTACAGCTCACTCTCTACTCTGGAAGGTTTGAAGAGTTCCAGAGCACACTGACAAAAAGCAATGAGGTGTTTGCCACTTTCAAACAGGAAATGGATAAAGTGAGTATTGCTTATCCCACACGAAACGTTGACATTTTCTAATTTGACAGGCAATTCTCCTTTGGGCTCATTTTTCTCTCGCTAACATATTCCAGTGCATTTCATGAAGTAATGAAACATTTATAGGTGCCAATGTGATTTGGGCTGTATTTTTTTATTGGCAAGTATCTGGTGAATTAATCTTAAGAAGAGTCCAAAAACACTAGGATACATTTTCTTTCCAAGAAAGACTATTTTTTTCCCTAGTCCATGGATAGCTTTAAAAATAAATAAATAAAAATAAAAATATAAAAAAAGACAAGAACTAGCAGTTTAACATTATGTTGTTTATATTGAAAAAAAATATCTGTTCTATAGATAAAAAAAATTAAATGTAATGGCTGTATGGATGTCAGAGGGGCAGTAGAGGGGGGTAAGGGAGTTGTCATTGCGTGAGGGATATAAGTAATAGATGTCTAACTATTTCATTGTTCTGTACACCTGAAACTAATTTAAAAAAAGTTAAAAAAATTTTTATACAAATATTCAAGACTGGAATATTAGGATAGAAAATACCATTTTATAGGACCCTTCTTAGAAGAGAAAATATGTAGTATGATGTAACTTACAGAGCGTTTGAATGAGAATATGGAAGCCTAAATTAAATTTTGGGTGTGTTCTTACTCATCAAGTAGTATTGGACAATTCACTCAACTTCCTCAATGTTGTTTTTTAAATCTATAAATCAAGGTACTATTTCTCTTGCTTACTTCACAAGAGTGGGAAGTTCAAATAAATGAATAGATTTTAAAATGGTTTTAAATGTTTTAAAAGTCTTTTACAAATATAAGGTGTTCATAGTATTGTGGGCTATAATATTTAAATCCTATTCAATGTAGTGTTTTCCCAAAACAAGATCAGCATCAGAATTGTGCTTCTGAACGAGCATTGGCATGAACCATTTTTAAGCATAGAAAGCATCCTTTTCAAAACATTTTCACAAAATGAGAACTTTCATAATTCAGTGAGCAAATTTAAGTAGACCAACGTTTGTTAACAGTGACAGCTTTCCCACTCCTAGATGGATTTACCCAATTAAAAAACAAGGTTTTTTAATTATAGAGTTTTAAGATTGAAATAAATATTAGATCAGGAAAAATGTTTATTTAAAAATTACATAGCTTTAAGATTGGAATAAATCTTAAAGAGAAATCTTAATCTTCATGATTAAGAGAAGAAGTTTTTAATCTGGAGTTTATAAACTTTCAGAAATAAATCTGAGAATAAGCAAAAAAATTTCACATTCATATTTGCATTTCTCTGAGTGTGGCCCCACAAATTTCATCAAATTCTGAAAAGGGCTGATGACCTTAAAAAGTTTATCAACTAATAAGTTGGGTAAAAAAATGATCAAAATGAAACACCACTCAAGGCTAACCTAGCTTCTTAGTAGAGCCCAGGAGCTGACAGCCTGCGCCCAGCGTCTGGCCTCCCCCAGCCTCAGGCAGCTTGGCACAAAGCAGCAAGTGCCCAGCTGTGGTTCACCAGGGAAACTGCACCTGATTACGTGCCTTGTCCTTTATCCAAGCAGACAGCTCTAGCTGAGCCTACAACCAGAAATGCGAGTAGTTTCAGGATTGAAAAAGACAGGCTGTGTTTCATTCACTTCTGTATCCCACATACCCAGCCCAGCCTGGTGACGACCAGTCATTCCGTTGCATTAAATGGAATGAAATAATTCCAGCCGCAGTCTCTGCTAACTCACCTGACTATTACTCCACCTCTCTGAGCCTCAGCTCCCCCATTTTAAAGTGGAGGTGAAAAAAAGAACCTCCTTGTGGGACTGTTTCAAGGATGAAATGATGTGTAATTGCATTCTGTGAACCCTACTGCACTCTACAAACGTAAAGACTGAGAAAATAGAAAACTGCCCTGTGTGGCTACTCCTCTGATGTACCCAGATATTATCAACACTTTAATGGCTAAAGAGCCAGGCCAGCTTTCTCACCGATAGTCTTCTACTCAGTAAATAATCAAAATTGCAAGCTTATTTGGGGGACTAAATTAAGCTATTTTTATTTTATTGATTGATTGATGCTATTTTTATTTTAAATGAAAGAAAAACCAATGACAAAACAGTGTGGCCCTAAGTTTCCTGAATTGGCTCCAGGGCCAAAAAAGTTTGTTCACCACTGACCTAGATGATTCGGGAATAAACTGTGACTTTCCCTACTCAGTCTTCATTCCTTGACCTTAAACTTGCATTTACTTCAGCAGCTGGTAACAAAAGGATTTTTCTTGATATCACATATGGAACTAATAGCTTCTTTGATATATTAACTCTTCAGGATTAATATTAAAACACTCTAATTTCTGTAGACAACTAAGAAAATGAAGAAGCTGGAAAAGGACACGGCCACGTGGAAAGCCCGGTTTGAGAGCTGTAACAAAGCTCTGTTGGACATGATTGAAGAGGTGAGGAAGCTTTTCCCTTAGCTTATTTTCCCCTGGCTCGTCAAAACATTCAGACGTAGAAAATTATAACTTAATAGTATAAGTGATTACCTTTGAAAAAGGCCTGCATTTTTCTGGGATGTGATAGATGAACATAAAACGAAAATAATTAGAGTGAAGTAATTTAGAATCGGGTCCAGGCTCACAAGGAGCATTGTGACTCTCAACTCCCACGCCTACTTGTGGATCCCGAAGCTGTCCCCAAAGCAGCAGCAGGCCCGCTGGACTGTGAAGGCCTCAAAGGCCTGGCAGGTGTCTTACTTGTCTTTGATTTTCCCCAATGCCTAGCACACCACAGGTACAGAATGAATTAGTTCACTGATTTGAACATATTGAGAGAAGACCTTAGCCCAAGCACCCAGGATATGTGCTATTTTATAGACAGATGTGGAGATGTATTAATTCCTCCAACAGTCATTTAAACATTGATACTACATCAGGCTCCAAGTAGGTTTTGAGACTATACAGGCAACGATACATGAACCTTGACCTGAGAGGCAGGGCTGACAGGTGAAGGTCTCTCCATGTAAACAAGTAAAAATAAAAAATGTCTTAAAGGGTACAGAGCAACACAAAGATGGGCCGAAGGAGTAAGAACAATGTCATGCACAAACACACCGTCGTTTCTAGAGACAAGAAGGAAAAGTGAACATTTTGAGCAGCCAGCATCATGACTTAGGGTGTGGTGAATTTCTCTGGTTATAATGACTGTTCTAACAATTCATCCCAAATGGCAACCAATTCCAAAGAGATAAGCGTATTATCATCGACATCAATCAGACAGTCACTGGATTAGCATATGGCGTTTATCTATAGGATAAATAAGGCACTGCTGATGGCCAAGTGCCAGTCCATCTCATTCATTCTGCCACAAGCTTTCGCTTACATGCTGTCTCGCAAGCAGAAAATTCATCTTTGATTTTAGAGGCCCTGGACTGAAGCAGAGACAGGCTTTGCCATCTTTCTCTCCTAACCTCTGCCAGAATGACTAAAATTCTACCAGAGTCTAGCATATAATGAGAAAAAAAAGAATTGATGTCTCTGACCAAGGGTCTATCCAGCCACCAGTCTGTGGTCAGACCCCAGAGCCCGGTAGACAAATTCCTGGACCAATGATTTTGTCTCCTAAAGCATCCTGGCAGATTTGCTTTTCATGATGTTTTATGCATGTGTATGTTTTCAAATCACAGAAAGCACTGAGAGCAAAAGAATATGAGTGCTTCGTGATGAAAATTGGGAGGCTAGAGAATCTCTGTCGAGCTTTACAAGAAGAGAGAAATGAACTCTACAAAAAAATTAGAGAAGCGAAAATGCCAGAAAAGGATGAGGAAGCTCAGCACACCTCGGATGAAGAGCCAGAGCCAACTGTTTCGGCGGGTGAAGAGGCTGACACAGAGGACGCCAACAGAGTTCAAGATGCCGTGAAAAGTCTGGCCACAGCCTTAGCGGTAATTCATTATCCTGGATCAACCCTCGACCTGTCCAAAGAATTCCAGCCAGAATTCGGCAGTCCTCCAGGGGCCAGTGACGCAGCCCTCAAAAAGCCAGACCAATGCCCTCTGAGCCCTGCATGCCATTCAGAGAGTCCCCTGCCTCCCCCAGTTCCCCAAGCTGAGGCAGAAGGAAGCACTGAGTCAGAGGAGCCCCCCATAGCCAGTAATCCCCCTGTAGCGTCAGAAGCAGAGCTCCAAGACCAGGGTCTCCGGATTGAAGCACAGGCTGATCAGCAGCCGTGGAAGCCAGAGGCAGAAGCTTCCAGTCAGGCCCCACATTCCCCCTCTGAGGCCTCCCTGTGGGTAATGGAGGCAAATGGTCCTGCCCCACCACCCCCAGCAGGTGAGCAACTTCCAGCTGGAGCACCTGGCTGTGAGCCCAATAGGCAGCCTCCACCAGCAGCAGCAGAGGGCCCGCTACAAGGGGTCTCAGCCAGACCCCAGGTGCCCAAAGGGTCCGACCCCAATCTAGAGGGAGTAGACTAAGCCTCATCGCGGCCTCGGAGGCTGATCTTCCTGACTTCACATCTTTGTCATAACAGATTTTCTTCTGAAAGAGGCATTAAGGACTAGGGATGTCTATTGGAAGAGACTTAATTAGAATCAAACCATTTTTAAATGTTATGTAGAGCACATTCAGCCTTTGCTATTTGTTCTCAATTTATAACTGATACGGAGCTTTTCTAGTTAACACTGGTTGACGGTATAATTTTCCTGGATGGCAACAAAACATACGAATAGAAAATTTATATTATTATAATTTGCCATTAACATTGGACTTAATTCAATTTGTTAATCAACAGTAATATTTGGTATTTAAAGACTTCCACTACAATATATAACTATTGAAAATGTGATGTTGTATTTATTTCCATAGTTTAATAAGTTCTATAGTAAGTAATGGACATCCAGGTTCCATTTAAACATTATACAAATAATATATGCATATGTGTGCATATATACATATGGATTGATTTTTGAATATATACATATATGTGCTTTTGCACATATATACACATGTGTATATCATATGTATGTATATATTTACATACATTTCTCTCATCCTTTTTTGAATTTCTCTCATGCAAAATATTTAGATGCCAGTCAAAAAGATGATCTCTTACTTGCACTTGGAACTACAGTAGACTAATGCCCTATGAAATCAGAAGTAGGTTCAGAACACAAGTATTTAGGGCAAAAATAAGTAACTCAATTATCAATCAATAAATTCAGCCAATTGATCAAATGACAGAACAGCAGCTGGGTTAGATTGCAAATCTGTGTAGAATGCACAGATAACAAAGATGACCACAAGAGGCCATAAACAGAACAGGGGAACGCTCGGAGCTGTAAATTGCTCACTTTTTCCAGCTGCTTCTTCTACACAACTCAGACCATGCCTTGCAACTCAAGCCACTCATGGCTTCCTGCAAGGAAAGGGTTGGAAGTGGGAAAGGAAGTGGGTTGAAAGTGCTAAGGCAGGGAGGAATTGGGGTCCTCAGACTGAGAAGAGGCTATGCTCATCCCCTGCCTCTTGTGCTACCAAAGTCTTGAGAATTTCTCAAAGCAGAGAATGGGTTTGTTTGTAAATAATAGTCTTGAGGCAGAATATTCACCTGCCCCTATCAACTCCTCGGTTCCCTCCCTGTCACCTACCACTGTCTCCAAAGAGTTTCCCAACACCTCTTGCAGTCACTGCTTCAGTCTATCTTCTCAGAACAACTGCTCCTTCTTTCTGACCCCCTCTTTTGCAGTAGGAAATTATACCCAGACCTCATCTCAGATATTGCTAAGTAAAAACTATTATTTTTCCAAAACAGAAATCCACATAGGGTCTCAATACGAGTGGTAAGGCTTACAAACAAACACATTCTCTGCTTTGAGAAATTCTCTACAGCCAGAAGTACAAACAAAACAAAGGACAAATGGGTCCATACTCAAAATGACTTGGAAAAATAGGTGAGGATTCAGAAGAAGGCAAAAGCTAGAAACACCTGGAGTTGTCTACGAGTACATGAGTATTACATTATCATTTCTCGACTAGAACCTCTAATAATATTGACAGTATAAACTACTCTGCTTGGTGTAAAGAGAAACTGCACCAAAGAAATAGGAAGGAAAAGAGGAAGGGAAGACGGAGGGAGGAAAGAAAAAAAGATCTAACCCAGGCCTACCTTAAAAGTTGAACTCAAGTAGAAAAATGGATAAAAGCAAGATTTTGTACTACTCATGCAGGAAATCATTCTTTGGTGTCACATGTGGCTGTCTGCCAAGGCACACAAAGTCTTGTAGGCAGCAGCCATATGCTACAAGAATTGTAAACTGCATAAAATTTGTTTGAAGTAGACAGTGAGGGTAATAACAAAATGCTAGTCAGGAAAAAAAAAAGCATATCGCTATTTGAGAACCCATGTATTTCTAAAGGCTTAAAATATTATAACCACAGGGTATCCAGCCAAATTCAACATTACTTGAAATCTTAGAGATTTAAACATTCATTTAATTCAGAGCCAAATATTCACCATAACAATCCAGGAGGGTCTCCTTTTTCACTATTTACAAAGGCTAGACTTCCAAGATGGAGTAAGATTAGATAATCATAGTAAAGTCTCAGTCTAAACGTTTAGCAAGAGAAACGGAAGAGAGAGCCAAAATCCAGTAAATCAAATATTCTCAGATCCAAAGTTCATTTTTTCCTCATCCAAAAAGCTTTCATAGCAACACATTATTCAGTATATATCTTGGGCAGAGTTTCAGATACAAAAATTTTCCTGAAATTTGCACAGCTTAATAGAGGCTTTGGGAGAATTATTTTAATATTCAAAGAATGTATTTTGTGTTAGAATTGGGCCTTACTCATTGTAACAATAACTCATAAGACCTTAAAGAAGGTCTTTATCAAGTTCATGTAACTATTTCTAGAGATACCAAGTCTACTTACCAGAAACACTAGAATTGTTGGTGTTTTGCAAATGAAATAACTATAATTAATGTATCGATTAAAAAGGTACTTCTCTTCCAAAATGCTCTAGCAGTGGTTTTATTTATTTTTTATTTTCATTTATATTTATGTTTACCTTTTTTATGTTTACTTTTGTTACTTCTATGTTTCAACGATGCCTAGGAAAGATTATGGTTTTATTCTATTGTTGGTTGAATTTTTGGTCTCTTGAGTAAGTAGAATGTAATGTGAATACTTTGAAAATTTTGGTGTATGTGTGTGTGTTGAGAGAAAGAGAAGGAAAGAGGAAGGGAGAAAGAGAGTGAACATGGCTGTCCAGGCTAACAAGAGAGCAAGATCCACGCTCCTCTGCCTGGCTACCAGCTGATGGCAGACAGTTATCACACGGCCAATGTTTCTCTTCAGTGTCAGTCTCCTATGAGACTATGTTTCCGCAAGTTTCTCTGCGATGTGTCCTCTCAGAAATACTCTGAAGTATAAGGGAGGGCGTGTAGAATGTGTCAGCTCATTTTGCCTCTACTCCATCCTCCTAACTGCTGCAAGAATTTTCTCTAGCAAGACCCAAAGAGGCCCAGCCATTCTGCCTTTTGCGTATGCTCTCTCCCCAGACCTCACTGATCCAGACGGGGCTTGTTGAACATGATATTTCCTATCACGCTTGGAGAAGAGAATTGCTTAGCTAGAACGGAAAAAGATTCAACGCTGCCCTTAAGGCTGTTTTTGCTCCTTTTTACCTAGTATAGATACACAGTTTTAAAATAGATCCCCCCCTTTTTTGTTTTCTTTTTGAGATAATAAAAGTATTATGGGTTCATTGCAAAACTGAGGCTGCAACGAACTAAGAGATCATTAGAGATTTTTCAGGAAAATTCCCTCAGCCCTTCCAACTCTAACCAATAGTTAAATCCAGTATTTAGGAAAAATAAAAATAATTTGAAACATAAAGAATTTGCTAAAAGAAGATATGAAATAAAAATGATGCCTTTGGTCTCTGAAATTTGTTCCCATCATAAACTGGCAAGTAGAATTTAGGAGGCAAGTTGGGTATATGGGTTAAATTTTTACAAGATTTAATTTATTTCCTTTTTCGTACTTTAGAATCAAAAATCAGTTATTAGATGAACCAGGAGGACACTCCATTAGAATAGAAACATTCATAAATGATAATAACAACAACTTTTTCCCAACCCTGGTAAATTGTGTCGTCAGTACCTAGAGTTAAGTCTTGTTGGTGCGATCTCCTGATAGAAGTTCTACAAGTGCTGGTTGCTGTTGTATGTTTGTGTGAATATACACAGTCCCGCGCATGTACATCAACTCACATGTATAGAATTTGACCTAATTTTGCTGCTTTAGGTGAGTCTTTTACCTGTATTTTCAACGGATACTTAGTATGATCTTTACTGACAAGATCATTTTTACTACAAAAAGGAATCATTTCCTGTGTGAATAAAGATATTTGATAGAAACACTTAATTAGCAAAATAAACCTACAAATTCATTGATCCGTGGCACAAAAAATTATTCACAGAAGCTGTTTCATTCTACCAGGAAGTAAGGAACTAGATAAATCACTTCAACAACACAATCGAGCTTGGTGAAATCCAGGTGCAAGTCATACTTCCTGCTGGAGTTTAGAGCCTCAGCTCTCTGTTAACATCAATGTCAATCCCATTTTAACTTTGACTTGTTAAAAAAGTCATATATATTATAATGTTCTATTACCTCATATCATAATTAAAACATACCTAGGTGTAAAATCATTGTTTCAGAACTGGCAGTCAATTAATGACATGTTATGTCAAACAACACACAACCACCATAGAAGCCAAGCAAGAAGACATTATGTTAAGCAAGGGAAAGTAAGACGAAAAAAGGCTTTGAATCTGATAGCATTATATAAAAGAAAAATAAAACTTTAAGACTATTAAGAACAGTAAAAGGAAGAGACACATATACTGGTGGACCCTAAAGTGAAAGCAGGATGGCAGCAGAAGGCAAGAGCTGTAAAATGACATTGATACACTCCATATCACAGCTTCAACCTGAGGAATTTTTACAAACATGTTTATCCGCACTGTTGCTGTATTGTCTTTCTTCTTGTTTGCCTTTCTTTTAAAATAATAACTGCATTTTTTCAGTATAAAAACAATAAAACTACATTATAGAACATTTAGAAAACAGAGAGAAGCCCAATGGGAGATCTAAGATGATGGAGGGCTTGCCTCATCCCAAAAACACATGAAAATTACAACTAAACTATAGAGCAATCAACCTGGAGAACCATCTGAAGTCTAGGTGAACAAAAGTTTTATAACTAAGGCTACAAAGAAGCCACGTCGAGACTGGTAGGATGAGCAGAGACACAAAATGGGCTGGTCCCACACCCACATTTGGCGGTTGAAAATCAGGAGAGATATCTCAAGCCACTGAGTTTCCTCACAAAGCAGAGAGAGACCCCAACCCCAATACCAGGCTCCCTAACCTGAAGTACTAGTGCCAGGAAGCGGAGCCCCTACAACTTGTGGCTGTGAAAAACAGTGGGGATTCCAAACATTCAGGTGGGACGGAAGGCTGTGGAAAACCCAGACGTCCTCTTACAGGCCTGTTCAGGCACTCACCCTGGACTCCAGTGGAGGGATGGCGACTCTCTGGGCATCGGAGACATATGGGGAGAGACTGAGTTGTGTAACTTCTGGGTGGGAACTGGAGGGACAGCCCCCATTTTCTCTGTAGGGATCCCTCCTCCCGTACAGCTGGCAGGTGGGCACCATCTCCCTGTGTTGAGCCCACACCCACAGGCCAAATCTGAATCTGATTGGCCTGGTGAGCTCCACTCCTCCGCCCTGCTGACTCAGCTGGGACTCTGCCTCACCCAACTTGCAAATCGCAGGAGGCATTATCAGCAGCTGAACCTTATGGGAGCCAGCAGGTGGCAGCAGGCCACAGAGTGTCCTGCCTTTTGGGGGAGCTACCCCAGACCCAGTACTGGTGGCAACCCTCCTCGGTTCACAGTGTGGCCTCTCCCACACACCTCCAGGTTTAGCAGAGGCAGCGACCATCTATGAATCACTTTGCAGCATCTACCGGACACTCCCCAGCTGGTCACAGGCAGTGGCTGACCGGGGCCTGCACTAGAGCCCCTCCCAAGAGGCCCCAGAACCAACATACTTGGGGGTTGGCTTTAGACCACAGCAGAACACCACCCAATTAGCCCCACAAGCAGCACACACAAAGGGTGGTCTCAACAGGCACCAGAGCCCACTGGGGCAGATCCTGCTCTGTGGGGTAAGCCCCCTGCAAAGCAGCCTAAAAGCTGTGGACATGGCCAAACCCCACAGCCAGTCAACCTGAGGGTCAATACCACCCACTGACATGCCAACAGTAATCAAATGTGAACTATAACATGAGGGCACATACAAGGGACACTCCTGGAGCACCCAGCTCAGGTGACTAGCGACACTGAACCACAGGGCCCCACAGAACCCCTACTACATAAGGCCACCTGGCAAGACTGGGAGACATAGTAGCCCTACCTAACACATAGAAACAAACACAAGGAGGCAGTCAAAATGAAGAAACAAAGAAATTCATCCCAAATGAAAGAACAGAAGAAATCTCCAGAAAAAGAAGTAAACAAAACGATGGCAAGCAACCTAGCAGATATAGAGTTCAAAACAATGGTTATAAGGATACTCAAGGAACTTAGTTAAAATTTCAACAAAGAGAAAGCAAGCATAAAAAACGGACATAGAAACCATAAAAAGGAACCAGTCAGAAGTGAAGAATACAATAACTGAAATGAAGAATGCACTAGAAGGAATCACCAGCAGACTAGAGGATCGAATCAGTGATTTGGAAGCAGAAAAAAACCCAATCAGAACAGCAAAAGAAAAAAAGAATCTATAAAAATGAGGAGAGTTTGAGACCTCTGGGACAACATCAAGAATAAAAACATTTGCCTCATAGGGGTGCCAGAAGGAGAAGAGAGAAAGCAAGGGATTGAGAACCTATTTGAAGAAATAATGACTGAAAACTTTCCTAACCTGGTGAAAGAAATAGATATCCAAGCCCAGGAAGCACAGAGCCCCAAACAAGATGAGCCCAAACAGGCCCACACCAAGACACACTATAATTAAAATGCTAAAGCTTAAAGACAAAGAGAGAATCTTAAAAACAGCAAAAGAAAAGCAGTTTGTTACCTACAAAAGAGTTCCCATAAGACTATCCGCTGATTTCTCAACAGAAACTTTGCAGGTGAGAGGGATTGGCACAAAATATTCAAAGTGATAGAAAGCAAGGACCTACAACAAAGATTACTCTATCCAGTAAAGCTGTCATTTAGAATTGAAGGACAGATAAAGAGCTTTCCAGACAAGAAAAAGCTAACGGAGTTCATCACCACCAAACCAGTATTATAAGGAATGTTAGAGGGACTTCTTCAAGATGGGGAAAAAAAAAAATCAAAATTACGAATAATAAAATGGCAACAGCCACATATCTATCAACAATTACTTTCAATGTAAATGGATTAAATGCTACAATCAAAAGACACAGGAGGACTGAATGGATAAGAAAACAAAACCCTTACATACGCTGCCTATAAGAGACTCACTTCATATTGAAAGACACACACAGACTGAAAGTAAAGGGATGGAAAAAGTGGTTTCATGAAAATGGAAAAAACAAACAAAAGCTGTGGTAGCAATACTTATACCAGTCAAAATAGACTTTAAAACAAAGGCTATAACAAGAGACAAAGAAGGACCCAGTAATCCCACTTCTGGGTATTTATCCGAAGAAACCCAAAACGCTACTTCGAGGGGAAGTGTATATCCATATGTTCATTGCAGCATTGTTTACAATGGTCAGATATTGAAGCCGCCTGAGTGGATATCTGTCGATAGAAGAATGGATAGAGAGGAGATGGTACATACATACAATGGGATATTGCTCAGTCATGGAAGGAATGGGTTCTTGCCATCTGTGATAGCAAGAGTGGATGGATCTGGAGGATACTGTGCTCAGCGGAGTATGTCAGACCGTGAAAGACAGATGCAATGTGATTTCACTTATATGTGGAATCTAAAGAACAGAATAAACAAAACAGAAACAGACTCATAGATACAGAGAACATTTTGATGGCTGCCAGATGGGATGGGGCTTAGGTTGGTGGGTGAAAAGGGGGAAGGGATTAAGCAGCACAAATTGGTAGCTGCAAAATAGTCATGAGGATGTAAAGTACAGCACAGGGAATATAGTCAGTAATATTGTAATAACTATGTATGGTGTCAGATGGTTACCAGATTTATTGGGATGCGCCTCTTAAGTTATATAAATGTCTAATCACTATGTTGTACACCTCAAACTAAAATATTATATGTCAACTCTAAATGAAAAATAAAACAATTATATAAAAAGAACATGATTATGTGAATAAATTTATTACCTTTTTAAAAAAGAAAATTTGAAAGTCAGAGTTTAGATTGATAGACATGATACAACAGAGATGATTTTCATTCCACCCAAAGTCATGAGGTGAAACGTGTAAGATGGAGGACTACCAGTGAGATATCGTAGACTAGATTTATTAGAATATAGCAATTGCTCTACGCAACCCAGTATGAGTCCTCACCGACTGTTGTAATGCCCTGGGTAAAGAAATTCATGTTCAATGCACTTGTTTTCTTAACATTCTTACCAAGGAATTATTCCCTGGAATAAAATCAGTTAAGTCTAATCAAGGTGAAAAGTGTAGGATAGCACTAGTCTAGCAATCAAGCTATTGAGTCCCCAGTCTCTGTTCTGCTGTCAAGCAGCTGGGTGGCTTTGGAGAAATGA
Organism: Rhinolophus ferrumequinum; assembly: GCF_004115265.2. NCBI lineage: Eukaryota > Metazoa > Chordata > Mammalia > Chiroptera > Rhinolophidae > Rhinolophus > Rhinolophus ferrumequinum. The sequence continues at coordinate 84,864,884 of NC_046286.1, read as the reverse complement.
CTTAACATCTCTGGGCTCAGTTTACTCATCTATAAAGTAAGAGCCTTGGACTAGATGATGTCTGAGGGTTTTGACATCTCTGGTTAAAGCCTCAAGAGACTTACAAAATTCTGTCGGGCTTTCCACTCTCTGGGGAGGATTTTCTTCTAAGAGATCTACACATTCCCTTTGGCACCACTATTAAAAGACAGGCAAGGAGAAGGAGACAGGAAATTACTCGAAAGTATTTTTTAATTGTTTTTATTTCTAAAACTTAGATAAAGGAAGCATTAAGGGAAAAATCACAAATTCTTCGATTTATTCAACAAACAACGAAGGCCTTCTCTGTGAGGTTGTGTGCTAGTCCCTGGGATGGCAGTGGTTACAAGGCTAAACACAGGATTCCAGACCACCCAGGATCAGAGCACCTGGTCATCTGACTCTGGCCTAAGGTTCCTTCCACTACCTGCACTAGGGACTCATTACCAAGGAAAGGGGCTGCGAGAGACACCGAGAGGTCCCACTTAACCACAATGTTCAGCAACCAGAAAAGCAGGAAGGTAACCTCTAGGAGCATTTCATTACAAATGATACCCAGATCGCTAAGTGGAAAAGTCTGTGTTCCTAGGAGAGGAGGGTTTTACGAAATGTGTGTGTTGTTATCTGTGTGTGAATATGTGTGCCAGTGCATACTTGTGTGGGAGGGTATGTATGAGTGCCAGTTTACGTGTGTAGTTTTGTGAGAGTGTGTGTATGTATGTGGTTCTGTGTGAATGCTTATCATTGCATGTGACTGTATTTATGCACAACAAATTGATGCGAGCCTATGTACATGTGTGTAGTTGTGTGCAAATTTATGGCGTATGCGTGATGGGGCTGGAAACTGAAAAGCTGACACCCTGCAGATGTGGTTTGAGTCATGTGACTAGATTGTTTTTTAATGGGATCCTGTCCTGTTGCAGACTTTTGTTTGCACAACTAATCCTCTTTTTCTTAGGGTCACAGGGCTCATTCTTTTTTGGCTGATAATCTGCCTTCTCAACAAACAAACAGGCAGGTGAATGAGGCTGCAAGTACAGTGGGAGCTGTTCATGAACTAATTGTACCCACCACCAGCCGAAGCGGACAGCCACCACTGACTTACAACTCCCATCCTCAGGCAATGGTGTGTCTTGATAAATTCTCAGTGTGATTCTTCACATAGACCAGCCACAGCTTGAGCAGGGAACACACGAAATGTAGTAGACAGTTTACCTTTATTCTGGTCTTTCTAAACGAGAGAGGAGCTCTTTACATGGCCACTATTTCTAACAAACTTGGCATCCTTGGAAGCAAAGTTACAGTCTCCTTTATCTCTGCGAAACTATCATCCCGCCGAAACCACGCCCCTGAATATTAATGTCTCCCTGTATTAAAAGAGAAAGTGTCCAATCCATTTATGCTCGAATCAGTGATTCAGAAGATAGCAAACCAGAGTTGACTGCAGATGCGACCAGCCAATCAGTCAGGCCCACGATTCGTCCTTTGCGCAGAGAGACCGTTTTTGCTGTGATACAATTCATCTCTCCAAAATACCTACTATTGACGAGCTGCGCTGTCATAGCTGGACCACCTGGCTGCCCCTTTGCCTATTATTAGCAAACTGATCCAGAAGTCTTCTGAGTCAGCCTGGGGGTACTTTAAAGCAATACCCAAAGGAAGGAGAGTGAGAGCTTTTTATAACAAATGAATTGCCTGCCATACAAGTTAACTGACGAGCTTCAAAAGTTAAAGGGACAGACACAACTGAGCATCAGTAAAATTAAAAGACAACAACAGAATGGAAGATTGTCACAAGAAACACAACAAAGCATTCATGTCCAGAATATAAACAGAAGTCATACAAAGCCCTAAGGAAACACAACTCAAAAGAAAGTGGGGAAGGTGGCAGGAGCAGCCCACTCACAGGCAGGCGGTGGGGGGCAGAGGGCACTGTCTACAGGGAATTTAAAAACAGTAACAAAGTGACTACAAGCCAGTCTGCTTTTTATTCCCACCATGCACAGCAATCCTGACTAACGTCAGTGGCAAAGCTGTCCTCCCTCCCTGCCAGACATGACCACTCTCGGTGTGTCCCATCTCCCCACTGGCACCGGATAGGATGGGCAGCTCATAGACGTTTAGCAAAGAACCAAACATATCAGGCAAATAAGAAAAACAAAACAATGAGATAATATCACTTTTGCCCATTAGACTGACCAAACTTAAATATTGATAATATTCCCTATTAGCAAGGATGAAGGCAAATGCATAACTCATAAACTGTTGGTCCATTACTGAGTGTCTGTCTTATTCTTGTTCATTTGTAGGAATTCTTTCGAAGGGCAATTTGACAGTATTGAGTACATTTTTCTAATGTGCAAAAATACAAATGATTTAGCAAAGAGTGGCTGCATGGCTTTCGCCGGCTCGCATCCTTCCTTAGCGGAAGCACTGTGCCTGAGTGTATGTAGTCCAGGATGGGGCTGTCAGTCACAGAGCCGAGCCTCCTCACGCAGTCCTAGCCGCAGGGTGGGGCCTGAAGCAGCGTGAGGACACAATATTTAGTTCAGACAGTGGCAGCTCCGAGACTTCCATCGTGAAGGGGTTTCTGGACTGCAATCCGCTTGAGAGAGGGGCAAGAGGGTATTTGACTTGTCGTGGAGCTCATTTGCTTCATGGCAACCAGATTGCTTTTACTCATGTTATCTTGGGGTTTGCGGGCACTGAACCCTTCCTACCCAGTGTGCTTAAATTTACCAAGAATGGTCCAGTCTAATCTAGCTGTTGGGTCTTTCTGCTGGAATTCTGCCTACCACGTGGAGATAACCCCAGTGCAGAATACAGTCAAGAGGAACTAAAAGGAGTTGCAGAAGGAAAGGAGAAACATAATCCGATAACCATATTTGAGCCCCTAGATCCAGTTGGTCTTTTTAGATGAAATAGTTTCCCTTTTCGTTTGAGGGTGTAAATTGGGTTGCTGTCATTTGCATCCAAAGAATTCTGCATAACAGAGATGGGAAGCTCAAATGACTAAAGTGGGATGCACCAAAGAGTTTAAAAGTATAATAACTTATATCAAAATGTTTTAAAAACCTCGTTCTCACATCATTTCTCAACTTATCTCTAAAAACTCTTTATTGGAAAAACAATGAATTAATACAAAGTGAATTCTTTCATGCAACGCACCACCCAGGTCAAGAAATAGAACATAGCCAAGCATCCTAGAAGATCCCTCATTCCTTCCCCTGCTCTCCAGAGAGACCCACTCTTCTGATGTATAACAACATGGATTTGCTCTATGTGCATGTGTGTGTGCATGCCAGCATACGTGTGTAGTTACTTCGTATCCACTTAAATTTTTAAAAGACACAGCTGTTGCTTCTCTGTTGAAGATAGACAAAAATGTGCTAACATGGCAGATATTCATCCCATAAAGTAAAACACTAGTAAAACCCAAATCCCAGTGGCTCAAGGTTCCCCCTCACTTTGTATAAGGGTTTATGGGTTTGAATTAAAGAGAGGAGGCACATTGTTTATTGTCTTAGTCCACTTGGGCTGCTGTAACAAATGTCACAGACTAGACAGATTATAAACAACAGCTATTTCTTTCTCACAGTTCTGGAGGCTGGGAAGTCCAAAATCAAAGTGCCTACAGACTCAGGGTTGGATAAGAACCTGCTTCCTGGTTCCCACCTGGCAATCTTATTACTGTTGCTCACGTGGGAGAAGAGAAAGCTCTTGGGGAGCCTCTTTTATAAGGGCACCAACCTCAGTCATGGGAGTTCTGTCCTCATAAACTAATCACCTCCCCAAAGCCCCACCCCCTAATACCATCACGTTTGGAGATTAGGGTTTCAACATAGGACTTTTGGGAGGACCAAACATTCAGTCCATAACATTGGTTGAGGCTCAGCTGTCAGGTGATGGAGTGTAACTGTAATGATCCTATTTTCTGAACCCCAAGGAGTGGCACTATCTGACAGGAGCTCATGCTCTTACATCAGCGATCAGACAGAACATTAGAAATCAAGACTGATCAGGAGAAGCCAGCATATACATATGAAAAATACAATTCTGTCACCAATCCAACATAGCCTAGATTTTTCACTAACTTGGTTCCAAGATGTGGCTTTAGAGAGTTAGCTTTTTTGATGAGATTTTTCCAAACCAGAGTTCCAGGAGGGAGGGGCCTGCCTGCGGTCTGGTCTCAGCCTCCACGCTGCTGGCTTGCTCGCGGAGGTGTCTGCAGGGAACCAGATAACTGATTCCTAACCTGCTTATTTTAGACCAGTGGCTTCAGTCCTTAACATCTTCACTCTTGCAGTCTGATTCCAAAGGCCTTCACTCTGCTACTGCCTGCAAGGAGGGACAGCTGCCACCACACTGATAGTGAGTCTGTGCTGCCGCTTGCCCCAAAAAGCTGCTTTGAATTGATGATTTGCATTTCTGCCTGCCCAAACCCACAGCTTCCGCGCGGCTGCCAGCTTCAGCACACAGAGAACAGGAGTGCCACCTACTGAAGCACGAGAGATGTGGCCGGCCTGTCGGCCAGCCCAGGGCGCTTGTCACCCAGCAACAGGACTGAAAAGCACTTTTGTACAGCGATTAAGTAGGCCTCGGTTTCTGCCAACGTTAGTGATTGTTTATCAAGGTTAGACTGAAAACGTCTCAAGGAAGTTTATTCTGCTCTGAACAAATGAAACCAAATTGCAGTTGAGATTCAGGCTGTATTCCACTTAAGTGAGAAGAGGGCAAGCAGGAAACACAGAGTTTAACACAAAACACAATTAAGGACTTATCCTGTACCAGACACTGGGTAAACTCTAGGGACAGAGCAATGAGGGATAAACCAGAGGAACAAAACAATAGGGAAATGATAAATCTATGTCCGTGCTCCACAGTTGACAAAATATACTCGATGAACTCAGCCACAATTTATTCCACAGGAAGCATGTCTCAAAGTATCGAATTTGGGGCTCTGGAGTATCCATTTTTCCCTGGGTTCTATCACCTCTGTCAGTAACCTTAGATGAGGCAGTCACGATGACTTCTTTTTTTTTATTGTTCTCTTTCTTATTCTTTTTTTTTTTAATTACAGTTGACATTCAATATTATTTTATATTATTTTCAGGAGTACAGCATAGTGGTTAGACATTTCTATAATATCACATGATGACTTCTTTAATTTTTTTTTTTGGCGTCGCCAATTAACAAATACTATATTTGGAATTTTGTTCTCAAAATAGCTGCTTTGCGGATACTCTGTGCATCCTCTTGGTCTGCTGCTCAAAAAATAATGCCAGGACAACTCTCAGATCCTTTCCCTGCATCCACAGACTCTTCTGCACGTGCTAATAGCACATTCCTGACAGTGACCAATAAAATCCATTTTTGAGTATTTTTAAAATGACACCAGAAAATCTTACAAGGAGTACACATATACTTACTACTTAGTGAGTAAACACCCTACTAAGTGAAGAACCCAACACACAGTGGTTTGGTCACACCTTTGCAGCTGGGTAGCAGAACCTGAACACCCCAGGGGGCTCCTTCCCTACAGAGAAAGCGTGGTGCTGCAGCCGCTGTGCACAGCCACCATCCGAGCATATTCTCATGAGCTGGGCGGGTGTGCTCCTCCTCCAAGAGGAGACCAGGAGAATACAGATGACAGGAAATCAGCAAAGCAGCGGCACAGTGGACGCAAGATTCATAAGTTTAAGGCAGAATACAATATTATTCACAAACTAAACTAAAATTTCTTCAGCTACTACTAGGAGAACTATATTTGAGACCCTGCTAATTTCTGGTATTTTACTATGATTGTGCACTTGAACACAGTCCAGGTGGGCAATAACTTAACTGCTGGGTATGAAGTATTTACGTCAGCTCATATTTTCACACATAAACATACACTCTTTATGTTTCCCCTCCATCCCTATCCCCTTCTTTTTGCAAGAAGTAGTTTTGAAAATGTATTTCCATCCAATTGTTCAGCTACTGACCTGATAGACTTTTCTTATATGCCGTATTCCCTAATTCCTTTAATTCTGTTCAAAGGGAGCACTTAGAGCTGCTGTCAGCCGCTACAAATCCACATGTAGCCATTAGGTGAACTGCTGAGAGAACAGGCGCACACCATCCTGGACATCACTCAGAACTGCTTCCGCAAAACTCTAAGGATACTCCACCTCTCATTCTTGCCAGGATATCTACTCTATTTTGAGGAAAGGTCTCAGAGCTTCTCTAGTCTCTTTTGGAGGTATACAAACTGGAAGTACTGGGCAGGACACAGAGGCTGAGCCTCAACTATCATTCACCTCTCCTTCTCTCATTTCCTCTCCTTCCTGTTCCATCCTTCATGGTCAGCAAGGAACTATTAACTGCTACCTGACCAAGTTAAAAATGTTCAAGGCTTGGATCGGATAGCCTTGGTAAAAATAAACTTGAAATGAAACAAAATAACCATAGATGCATATATAGGGAGGAATCTTAAAACCCCAATTCAACCTCTTACTCAGAGCTTCAGTGCCCTCTACACTCCCTGCCAAAAAGTCATCAACACATTAAACATCTCTTGTGATGGGAACTTACTAAGTCCCAAGCAGCTCATTCAATGTTGCAATGATTCTTCCTTGTATCAGCCAGAATATGACATAATAATAATTGCTAACATTTGTACATTATGTGTATGTATTATACGTGTATATATAACATATGTGTGTATATTATGCTGTTTATTCTCTTCAACAATACTGTGAGGAAGATACTCAGATTATCCTCTTCTACAGATGAGGGCACTGAGGCTGAGAGAGTTTAAGTAGCCCGCCAGGGCCACTCAACAAGGAAGAGACCGTATGAGAGGGACACAAACTCTCTAACTCCAGAACCCCTCTAAATTATTGGGTTTATGAGGCATAATGATTCCTGCTTCCTCTGACTTCTATTAGTTGGTCCTTGGTTTATTCCTTGTGCCATGAGGACATCCAATTCCTCTTCCACTGGATAGCCTTGGTACTTAGCATAGAGGAAGCGTTATCTCTTCCCCTAGCTAATCACCCAGGTCCTTCAACACTCATCATATGACACGATTTTTATTTATCTTGCTCTCCAGGCCCTCTGCTCTAACATGCTCCATTTGGTCTGAAGTGTGTTATCCAGATTCTGACATAGCCATACCCTTGATGTGGTTTTACCAAGTGCAGTGTAGAAACACATGACCACTGCCTGCAATCTAGACCACTACTGTCCAATGCAACTTTCTGTGATGGTGGAAATGTTCTATATTTCTGCTGTCCTACTCAGTAGCCACAAGCCACTCTTGGCTATTGAGAGCTTGAAATGTGGTTATGAAACTGAGGAGCTCGATTTTGATTTTAGTTAACTAATTTCGTTTTGCATAGCCACATGTGTTAAAGGGCTACATAACCGAGAGTATCGTTCTAGATTCTACTTTTCTACATCACATCCTGATCCACGTTGAATGGAATGCTGTCAGTAAGTATGTCACCCCATCCTATAACATGCAGTTGGCTTTAAGGACCTCTGAGCAGGTTTTACATTTTTATCTTTGACAAATGTCACCTGATGATCATTCCAGTCTATTAAGATCATTCCCAATCTTGTCATTCAAAGCATTTAGGATCTCTCCCTCTTTATATGTCACCTGTAAGTTGGCTAAGCAGACTTGCTACATCTTTACCAAATACAGCCAATTATGTAATAGCAATAAACGTAGATAACATTTATGAGGGCTGACTAAATTCCAGGAGCTGTGCTATGTACTCCAGTACTCTATAGATGTCTCCTCATCTAAACCCAGGATGGTCTGGCTCCACCACCCACAGTCTTAACTTCGGACTAGACTGCCATCACACTGAGGAAACATACATGCATATGCATGTTCACACACACACTCACACACACCCACACACGCAGAACACTGTGAACTTTCTTCCACTTAGACATCAGTTATTTAATTTACATTTTGCATACCATCACTCGGTCTTAATTGCCTTGAACCCAAGACAATATTATCATGTTCACAAGAATTTCATGAGTCCTTGTCAAATGTTTTGTGGAAGCACATATTCATAATGCCTGGAAACACTTCCCTGAACTACCTAACAGCCTCTTCAGAAATATAGTGAGATCACTGCACCCTGATTTGTTCTTGAACTCATCTTGACTCTTGGAAATATTTAATACTTATTCCTCGCTTCATAATTCACTTGGTCAAGGGCACAGTCTTATGGCCATCAAGAAGAATGTAAAAACTAAGACATTAATGAAAGTTTTATTTCAGCAAGCTGTCTGGCTTGTCAAACAGGCTAGAAAGATGCATTTAATGTTAAGAACAAAGAACAGTTTGGAATAAAAAACAAGACTTCGAATGAGAACATTAAAAAAAGATACATATGTCTAACAGATCGTTAAATGAGATTTTTTTTCTCAACTGCAATGACAGTCCCAAGATGGAGTATAAAGTACTCCACCCCCACATTCTAAGGAGTAAAGCTGGACGGTCTTTGCAGAACTTGCTTAGAAGGTGGCCTCAAACCACCATCAGCAGTCTGGCAACTATCTGCAGCCTGTATTTCAGAAAATTAGAATGCTAAAGAAAGGGCACACTGGTGGGTGCGGATGTCTTTGTAGCATTGTCAGACGGCTGTACAATTTCTCTCTCCTCTCCATCAGAGAGTGTGTAGTAAGAGAAGACTTAAGAGATGGGTAGAGAATGACTACAAAGCATCCAGAGAGGTAGAAAGAAAAACAGGAGAATGCATTGTCATGGAAACCAAGGAAAGGAAGTGTTTCAAGAAAACGGGAGTGGGCAGCTTTCCCAAGTGCCGTTGAGAGGTGAAGCTAAAGAAAAAAAGCATTTATTGTGTTTAGCAATAAGGGGGCATTGGCTTCATTGATTCGAGCAACTTCCTCAGAGTGGTAAGGGTAGAAATGAGATTGTATGTAGTAGGTAAGTATAATACTAATGACAGAAAATCCAGACAATTCTTTGAATTATGCTGTGAAAGGGGAGAAAGACTGGTAACTGAAGGTAAATATAAATTCCAGAGAAGAAAGTTTAAGATTTTAAATTAATAGATTAAGTGCTCAAGGAAAATCAGCCTGCAGCTTTATACGTACTACATAGAGATCATATCCTGGAGTGTAGTGAAACTCTGGGTCTTGAAGAGCTACATGTATATACACCTAAATTTTTAATAGTCTTTAAAACAAAGATCAAAGTTCAATTCTTTAAGTCCTGCTTAACCAAAATAAAAATAAAATAGAAAAGGAACCAAATGATCAGTTAAAGTTTGAAATTCCTAAACTATCTAACTTATGCAATTGTGGAAGACTTCATCAAGGTTTCTGAGAAGTCCAGGACTGTTTCAGCTAAACCAGAGGTCACACAATTTGCATGACTTAAATTATCCTAAGTGAGTCCAATAAATATAGCCGGATCTGATCTGTGCCAGTTCAATTATTGAAAAAGTCAGTCTCAAACAGGTTTCTAAACTGTGCTAATGCAACTAGATGTAACTGAGAAACTTTGAAATGGAAATTTTATATAGTGTCATTTCAATCCAAAGAAAATAATGAAGACTCCGTATCACTGTTGGGAGAGCAATATGGTGTGGGTACTACAGGAGGTGGTGGGCCATTGCACACGGAAAAGGTTGGTTTGTGCCAAACTTGATTTTCTCTGGGGCTTTAAGCTCTGGGACCAGTCTTAGCCTCTCTCTAGTGTGGCTGTCCAGTGTTTATCACAGTGTTTGAGTTAGCCAGTTTGAGATGGGGGTCATGCTTTCTGTTTCTATTTCTTCTTTCACATGGTCCCCCAAAATAAATAAACCAAGTTGTGAGGAGTCAACAGAGAGGGCAATGTGGAAGAATCAGAATTCAGAAGGAAAGAGATAAAAGGTATTAACATTAGAGCGGAAAAGAGACAGCTGTTTAAAGATACGAAGGAAAGAATAAAGTTTACAGATACTGTGAAGCTTGGTATTTTGGGGGCAAGGAGTTGAAGGCTCTTTCATTTGTTGGCTTTAATGCCAACATGAAGTAAAAGGCAAGGTTGTCACTGGATGAGGAGGGGTGTCGTGGGACAGGTTTAGAGAATAGAGAGGAGCTTTTTTTTTCTAAAGAACAAAACCTGTCATGAAGAATGGGGGAGGGAAACTGGTTTAAAAAAAGAGCACAACATTAGAGACTGGTTGAGACTGGACAGAGACCAGGGATATGAAATGTCCCCAAATACGTGGCTGTGGAGTGTCTCCAGCAGCTGCCCAGGCCACAGGAGGCACAAATAATGTAGTCTACAGTTGGCATTTTATCAGCCAGGATACAAGTTATAACCAGGAGAATACTGGCAAGATGGAACTTAAAGAAGTAGACCATGCAGTATAGGTTCGATTGGAGAACGAGTCACTCAATAAATCCTTGTTAAGAAAGCAAGAAAACTAGAAACTTACTAGTCGACCCCCTTCCCACCAAACCTAATTACCGCACCCTATTGACTTCACATTCTCAGTATCACATTCTCTCCACTTCCACTCTCTTAGCACATGGTCACCAGCATCCCTTACCTCCTAACTCATCTCCCACAACCCCCATTGATCACAGCAACCACAACTTTTTTCTTAAGTACTTCAACTTGCCTTTCAGCCAGAACCTCCATCTTCCAGGAATTTGCCAAAATGACCAACACAAAGGGAAGGGGCAGAGGTACCGCTGTATGCTCTCTAAGCCTTTTACAAAACATGAAGTTGTTCCTTTGGCCATATGCAGGAAAATTTAAAAAAGAGGTGATGGAGACATCAAGAGAATAAGAACCATTCAAAAGGAATGTCCCACAAGTGTTCCCATGTCGAGTCTACAGTGTTACCCAGCACGCTGTCGGCATTACAGTCAACAAACAGGGACAAGATTCTTGCCAAGAGAATCAATGTACGTAGAGAGCGTACGTAGTAAGCTCTCTTAGAGCTGAGACAGCTTCCTGAAACCTGTGAAGGAAAATTATTAGCAAAAGAAGGAGGCTAAAGAGAAAAGTACTTGGATTCAACTGAAGCACCAGGCGGCTCCACCCACAGAAGCACACTTTGTGAGAACCAATGAAAAGGAGCCTGAGCTGCTAGAAACCATTCTCTATGAATACATGGCATAATAACTGGGGGGGGGGGGGGGACCCAAAGATCGCTGGATCGTTTAACAAAACAAACAAACAAACTGAGCTTACCTTGCTTTTTCCTGCTCAGAATCCTTCAGTCGTGTGTTACTCAGGATCTTAGCTAAACATCGAGGTACTTCAATCACACTGCATATGACATGGTTTTCTATTTCAGCCTAAAAGGCCTGTGTCTGATGTGCTCCAATTAGTAAGCGTCCCTCTTAAAATGTGCTGTCCAGATCCTAAACACCAAGACAGGATAAAACATGCGAGGATGTTATTAGGGGAAATGCCTATAAGAGACAATAGAGCTGTCAGATCACCACGTGGTCTGATCCCAAGGGTAGCAGTGAGGGAAGGAAGGTGAGTAAAAGTGCCTGGACTGCCATGCAGTCTAAGAAAAGTATGGCAGGCCGTGGGAAGGGGGTTCTTGAGCTGAAGACAGCTTCCAGGAGTCCTGCGTCTCCCAGCAATAAGCCTGCCTTGAGTACCAGCCTGTGGTCAGCCGTTGCTGGGAGCAACGTGTGCAAGCATGGCCTCAGAGCAAACACAATGGTGGGTTTCAGCACATGGCAGCTGAGCCCTTGGAGATTTTGCTTCCTGTCCTTGGCGGGTCTCTGAGGTGCATTCTTATGGCCACCACAAAGAGCTTTCCATTACCCTTTGGCTAAAGTCTCAAATCCTTAATAAAGCTTCAGAGACTTTATAAATTCTCTCATCCACCACTCCTTGTTTTTTTCTGCTCCAGCTATATCAGACTTCTCTCGATTCTGGGAGCACACCAGGCTCACTCTTTCTCATCGAGGCCTTTATAATAAATTCTATATTCCCAAGGTGTCCCAGGACACCTTGTCCTGATCCCATCCGTACCTCTGCCTAGCTATGTTTTTACTCAGCCTTCACTCGTGTCTTTATTTAAATGCCGTATCTGCAACTCCCGTTACTATCCCTCGGACTGCGTCATGTCTCCCATCATGCATTCCTGTAGCAGGTAGCTCTTCTCCCATGTAGAATGGGTCACATGAGTAGGCATCTGTCTAGTAACTGACTTCTCTGCCAGATGAAGTAGCTCCGTGACAGCTGGGCCCATCTGTCTTACTAACCAATAGACCCCAAGGCCCAACACGGGGCCGATGCTCAAGAGATGTTCAAGAAACCATCTTAACTGACTAGTAAAAGGATAACAGGCAGAAGGCAGCTGCTAGGAAGACATCAGGGCAGTCATGAGCCTAGAGTGCCAAATAAGGTTGAGGTTTAGGAGGGGAAAAAAATTAGTGAGAGACCTAAAACAAGAGGATTAAAACAGAAAAGTCAAATAAAATCATTTATTTTGCAAAGAAAAATTAAGGCAAAGATCATACTAACAATGTGATCATTTTGCTGAACTTAGTGTGCATCTAGGGTCTAAATGTATTTTTAAAATAACATGGCCCTGTAGGCTGTAGCAGTCAGGATTAAATTTAGTAGCATATACCAGAGAACCTAAATCTAAGGCCTGACCTGTCAAGGATCCCAGCATGAAACAGATGGCATATTCAAAAGGGTTTACCTGAAACATAGTACAAGGCAAGGCAGACACTATTATGAGGTGTGGACAAGGTTAAGGAAACCCACAAGGGGTGGTGAAGCTCTCTAGGGTTAGCAACAGTGGGAAGCCATGCCACCCCTAGGCTGAAGGGACAGTAGAAGTGGTACTGGAGCCCATTGAGAGCTGGCCTCAGGGAGGAGGAGCAATGGGCAGAAGCCACAGCCACGGGAGGGACAGTCTGCTAACTCAAGACTATTCAAGCAGGGAGGGAACAGAAAAAACCATCGTTTCCTTCTCCCACACTTCCTGCCAAGAGCTTCAACGGGCCAAACCCAACTGGAAGCGAGAGGGCAAGGGAGATTCCTAGGGCACAGATCATGGAAGAAAGCAGGGAGACTGGGTCTTGGGGACAGGAAAACAACCAACACAGCAGATTCATTATCTCACATTATAGCAAGTTCTGACATAGGTGCCTGAGGATTCAGATGACAGCTCCATTGTCTTCAGGAACCCAGGCTCCGTCTTTCTGATCTACCATCTTTAACACCTGGCTTCCTTCCTTACAGTCACGTCATGGTCTAGGATGGTTCTGAAGTTCCTGACACCCCTTTCTTCTTCCAAGAAGGAAGAAGGACTATAGTTAATAATTCTGTATTGCATATTTGAAAGTTGCTAAGAGAGAAATCTTAAACGTTATCATCACAAGAAAAATAAATTATAACTATGTATAATGACAGATGTTAACTAGACTTACTGTGGTGATCATTTCAAAATAAATGCAAATATCAAATCATGATGTTATGCACCTGAAGTTAACATGTTATTGTCAATTATACCTCAAAAATAAATAAGTAAATAAAAAGGGGGAAGGGGGAGAAAGGGGAGAATACCAAAAGGGCACCTTCTAGTTGAGTAGGCCCCCTTTGAAGAGTTCCCAGTCGCCCCACCCAGGACTTCCACATATATCTTATTAGCCACCTGTGACTGCAAGGGAGACTAAAAAACGTATGTGGTATTTTGACTGGGCATGGTGCTTCTGGAATAAAATAATGGGTCTTTGGTAAAGAAAGGGTAGGATGAAACCTAAGTAGGCCTTCCTGAAATAATGACTGAGGAAACACTGCCAGAGATGGACTTACTGAGAGATGGTATGAGTTTTCTGAGGGGAATTTTTTGCCTCATATGTTGATTTTATAATCTAACCTCTGTTTAGGTTCCACAGCTTCCTGTGATTTAGAACCTATCTAGACTACAGAGATCATTTGCTTTACATCTGCTTCTTATTCACATAAGTCTCAAGGTGTATTTGTCAATTAATGACTACCGTCTTTCCCTGAAAGTAAGACCCAACCAGACAATCAGCTCTAATGCATCTTTTGGAGCAAAAATTAATATAAGACCCAGTCTTATTTTACTATAAGACCAGGTATAATATAATATAATATAATATAATATAATATAATATAATATAATAATACAATATAATACCGGGTCTTATATTAATTTTTGCTCCAAAAGACACATTAGAGCTTATTGTCCAGCTAGGTCTTATTTTGGGGGAAACACGGTGATTTCCTTAGTTTATTTAATGAATCAGCCTTTCAACTGATGAAAAGTGAAAACCCTTTCTTCATTCACTCAAAAAATATTGAATGAGTGTTTACTGTGTACCAGGTACTGCTGAGATGCTGCTGTGAACAAAATAGACAAAAATCTGTCTTCATGGAGCTTACATTCTAGTGAAGAAAACAGACTCTAAATATGATACATAAATACAATATAGAGTATTTTAGTTGGTCTTAAGTGCCCTGGAGAAAGATAAAGCTGGAAAGGGGAAATGGAGTGTTAGATAGGAGTTGTAATTTTCAACAATCAGAAAAGATCTGAGAAGAAAAGATGAGTAAAACCCTACAAGAGGGCATAATGTGCAGATAACTGGGGGTGGTGTGCGTGTGGGGGGATAGTTCAGGCAGAGAACAGCAACGACTCGAAGAGGTAGTCCCCGAAAGGGATATGGTAAGCAGAATAATAGCCCCCCACCAAAGATGTCCACGTCCTAATCCCCTGGACCTGAGAGTATGTCATATGGCAAAGGAGAATTAAGGTTGCAGATGGAATCAAGATTGCTAATCAGTTAACCTTAAAATAGGGAGATTATGCTAGAATATTGGTTAGGCCCAGTCTTCTCTCAAATGCTGTTAAAAGTGGAAGAAGGGTACGGCATTGTTGGTACAGTGGTAAGAGTAGCTGCCTTCCAAAGTGGAAAAGGGAGGCAGAAAATGACGTCAGAGGGATGCAATGTGAGGACTCGACCCACCATCGCTGGCTTTGGAAATGGAGGAAGGAACATGGATGGCTCCTACCATCTGAAACGGCAAAGGAAATAGATTCTTCCCCCAGAAAGGAGTGCAGCCCAGCCAGAACCTTGATTTCAGCTCAGTGAGACCTGTGTCAGACTTAAGACCTACAGAAGTGTAGTATTATAAAGTTGTGTTGTTGAAGCCACCAAGTTTGTAGTGATTTGTTGCAGCCATGATAGAAAACTAATACAAGTGATAACATGCAGGTAAATTAGAGGAATAAAAGGACACATCACTGAAACAGTGAGCGAGGAAAGGAGTGGTAACACACGAATTTATAGAAGTCACTAGGAGACAGATCACATTGTTTCTCATGGCCATTTAAAGAATTTTGACTTGAGCTCAGTTTAAGGCAGGGCTATTGTGTTGAAAATACAGAGCAGTCAAGGCAGAAGCAATAAACAGTGATTAGAAGGCTACTGCAATGAGCTGAGCAAGACACGGTGACGTACCAAGCAATAGCACTGAGTCGTGTGAAGTGATTGGATGCTAAAACATAGTTTGATGGCTAAGTCGACAGGATTTTCTAAAACATTGGATATAGAACATGAAAAAGAAGAGTCTGGGATGATTCCAAGGATTTTGGTCCAAGCAACTGGACTTGCCAGTAATTGAAACGGGAGGAATGCAGGAGAAGCAGGTTTGGAAGGAAAGATCAGGAGCTCAGTGTTGGACATGTGAAGGCTGAAATGTCTCGTCAACATTCTGCTAGACTGTACTGCTGTTCAAAATCATATCTCCCTTTCCTGTCCTGTCAACTTTGCTCTTGGCCACGTGACTTGGTCACATCAACAGCATGTGACCACATGTGACATATGCCATATTTGGAGGCATCAAAAAGTTCCACCTGCCCTCTTGTTCCTGCTCTTTGCTACAAGAGAAGAGCTCAGACCAGGTTGAGGTGGTACCTTCAGCCTGGGGTCCAACATGGGAAGACAGGCAGAGAAGATCCACCTATGAAACAAAGAGAAAATCTGAACCCAACCCACAGCCTGGAGTTCAGATGAAGCTGAACTGCAAACACATAAATAAGAAGTAAATGTGTGTCAGTGTATGCCAGTGAAATTTAGGGGGGTTTTTTGTTTTGTGTTTGAACAAATACAATCTCAAGTTTAGGGGAGGAATCTAGGAGTCCTCACTGTATGGTTAGCATTTAAAGCCATGAGACAGGATGAAATCACCAAGGCAGTGAGAGCAGACGAGAGGGTCAAGAACTGAGCACTAGGATACTCATTGTTAAGAGATTGGGGAGAGGAAGAAGAACCAGTTAAGGATGGATTGAGAAGGAGCTAGCCAGTAAGGAAGGAGGAAAAAGTGGAACAGGTGGTGTCCTGGAAGACGGAGCGATCACTGTATTAAATGCTAGTAATAATATAAGTACAATGCAGACTGAGAAAACATGACGGGTTTTAACATATGAAGGTCACGAGGTGAACTTCACAATATTTTTTATGGCGTGATTAAATGAAAACACTCTGTGATCATAGTCACCTATTCATTCATTCATTCATTCATTCAGTAATTATTTCTGAGTACTACATGACAAGCACTATTCTAGACAGTTGGTTTATATCAGTAAAAGGGACACCTTTCCCCGCCCCCACCCCCCAAAAATCACGAGGCTCAGATTTTAGTGGAGAGACACACACAATGAATAATAAGCATAATAAATCAGTCAAAAGGTGATACGTGCTATCAAAAATAGTGCAGGAAAAGGGAAATCAGAAATGCCAGAAGGGTCACAATTTAAATAGGGTGGTCAGCGTAGGCTTCATAAGACATTTGATTAATAGTTTTAAAGAGCTAACTTTCTGATCCAACACTGTACTCCTGCATGTTATTTCCCTCATTGCCTTCAGTTTATAACCCTCAGCTGACATTAAACAATCAAGCATATCTACAAGACCTGTGACTCTAAAGGCTTCCCCAAATGTTAATTAGTTGAAAAAATAAACCAGGAGTAAAAACAAAGATTCAGCCTCCACTGATTTCGCTGTGACTCTTTGAGTTATCCAGTTAGCACTGTGATCTGTCAGAACCACTCAACAAAGAAAAATCATCTTTGATTAAGTCTGATGAAGGTTCGTAAGGCATTAGCAATTCAAAAAAGTCATTAAATTAGATTATTGGTGGGATTGCAAATTGGTGCAGTCACTATGGAAAACAGTATGGATTTTCCTCAAAAAAATTCAAAAAAGAACTACCATATGACCCAGCAATTCCACTTCTGGGTATTTATCTGAAGAAACCTAAAACACTAATTCAAAAAGATATATGAATCTCTATGTTCATTGCAGCATTACTTGAAAACTGAATTAAGTGAATGTTTAATACCTCATCTATATATTGCATTGTGTGTTCACCACCCAAAGTCAAAACTCTTTCTGTCACCACATATTTGACTCCCTTTACTCTTTTCTACCTCCCCTCACCCTTTTCCTTCTGGCAACCACCAAACTGTTGTCTGTGTCTATGAATTTTTGTTTGTCTTGTTTGCTCATTTGTTGCTTTCAGTTTTATATCCCACATGAGTGAAATCATATGGTTCTTGACTTTTTCCATCTATTTTGCTTAGCATGATATTCTCAAGATCCAACAATGTTGTCACAAATGGCAGTATTTCATCTTTTCTTACGCCTGAGTAGTATTCCATTGTGTGTATGTACCGTTATCTTCTTTATCCAATCATCTAGCGAAGGACACTTTGGTTGTTTCCACATCATGGCCACCGTGAATAATGCTGCAATGAACATCAGGGTACATACATATTTATGAATAAATGTTTTTAAATTTTGGGGGTACATACCCAGAAGAGGGAATTCTGGATATGGTAATTCTATTCTTAAATTTTTGAGGAATCTCCGTACTGTTTTCCATAGTGGCTGTACCAGTTTACATTCCTATCAGCAGTGTAGGAGAGTTCCTTTTTCTCCACAGCCTCTCCAACATTTGTTATTACTATCTTGTTGATGATAGCCATTTGTGGGGACAGAGCCCCAGAGAGCAGTTTCCAGGCTCTCGGCCTCACGTGGAAAGCTGCTGGCTCGGGTAGTAGTTGGCCATCAGCTGTAGCCCGTTAGCCAATTGGTCACTGGTATTACTGCCACGGCTGCGCTGGTTGGTGAGTCCAGTTGAGTAAAGTCGGTCAGTTGGCAGGCAGAAAAGCAGACAGCAGGTCGCACGTCGTGTGAATCCAGCCTCCAGTGAGACTATAGTGGTATGACTCCCCTACCTATGGCTCCGTGGGTGTTCTTTTTTGGCCTATGTCCTGAGTTCTTATGTGGAGAGCCAGACCAGAGACCCCCGCGTGAGTCCCTGCACGACACCATTCTAACAGGTGTGAGGTGGTAGCTCATTGTGGTTTTGATTTGCATTCCCTTTATAGCTAGTAGTAAAGTTGAGCATCTTTTTATATATCTGTTGACCATTTATCTGTCTTCTTGGAAGAAGTGTCTGTTCAGGTCCTCTGCCCATATTTTAATTGCATTGTTTTTTGTTAAGTTGTATGAGTTCTTTATATATTTTGGATATTAGCCTTTATTGGAGGCATTGTTTGCAAATATCTTCTCCCATTCAGTTGGTTGCCTTTTTGTTGGTTTCTTTTGCTGTGCAGCTTTTTAGTGTGATACAGTCCCATTCCTTTATTTTTGCTCTTTCCTTGCCATTGAGGTCAAATTCATAAAATCCTCTCTAAAACCAAGGTCCATAAGTTTAGTATGTATGTTTCCTTCTATGTATTTTATTGTTTCAGGTCTTATATTTAGGTCTTTGATCCATGTTTAATTTTTGTGTATGGTTGACAAGTATCAGTCTGCTTTCATTCTTTTGCATGTGGCTTTCGAATTTTCCCAGCACCATTTATTAAAGAGGCTTTCTTTTTTCCACTGCATGTGTTGGGCTCCTTCATCAAAGATTATTTGCCCATATATGTAGGTTTATTTCTGGGTTCTCAATTCTAGTCCATTGGTCTCTGTGTCTGCTTTTTCTGCCAATACCATGTTGTTTTGATGATTGTTGTTCCGTAGTATAATTTGAAGTAAGGAAGTGTGATACCTCTGGCTTTTTTTCCCCGCCTCAGGATTGCTTTGGCTATTTCAGATCTTTTGTGCTGCCATAAAAACCTGATGATTTTTTGTTCTATTTATTTTCAAAATGACATTGGGATTTTGATAAGGATTGCATTAAAGGTCTATATTGCTTTGGATTAATATGGCCATTTTAACTATGTTGATTCTTCCAATCATGAATATGGAATATATTTCCATTTCTTTGTGTCTTCAATTTGTTTTAATAATGTCTTGTAGTTTTCAGTATATAGATCCTTCACAACCTTTAAGTTTATTCCTAGGTATTTTATTCTTTTAGTTGCAGTTGCAAAAGGATTTTTTTTTTCATTTCTTTTTCTGAAATTTCATTGTTAGTACATCTAGGAACCCAACGCATTTCCATACACTGATTTTGTATCCTGTGACTTTACTGTATTTATTTTTTAATAGTTTTTTTGTTGTTGTTTTTGGTGGAGTCTAGGAGTTTCTATATAAAGAATCATGTCATCTGCAAAGTGAGTATTACTTCTTCATTCCCAATTCAGATGCCTTTTATTTCTTTCTCTTGCCTGATTTCTCTGGCTAGGACTTCTAGTACTATGTTGATCAACAGACAAGGCCTTTCCCACTCTATCTCGGGGACATGGCTCTGTGATTGCTCACTTCGGGCTGTTCATCAACATGCACTGAGTGAACCCCGCACACTCCGTGAGTTTCCTGGGTACACCTCCATCCTAGAATAACCAAAAATAGTAAGCAACAAAATCATTTCACACAGTTTCCAATTTTAAATCATTTATTGAAACACATGGCACAGTGTTAGGGGACAATCATCAGGCACCCATTCATTAAGATTTCCACAGTGCAGAGGAAAGAGCTTTGGTGAAAAAGTCTAGTCCAGCATAGTCCAGTAGAACTTTCTCTAATGATGGAATTGTTTTAGAATTGGCAGTGCCCTATGTGAGCCACGTGCAGTGGCTTCTTTCAATGTGTATTGAAAACTAGAAATGTGGCTTTTAATTTAAATGTTTAAAAATTTAATTTGAACAGCCACATGTGGCTAGTGGCTGCTGTACCTGATGGCACAGCTCTGGGTGCCTCAAGGCCCAGCAATCCTTGTATCTGTTTTCTTTCTATACAGTAAGGGGATTAAGAAAGAGGATTTCTAAGGCAACTTCTATTTCTGACATTTTCTAATTCTAATTTTTATTCTTAACCACTTAAATAATCTGAAACACGATCACATTTACTCTAAACATGTGAAAGATAAAGTGATTTTTACCAATGGCCCAGAATAGAGGTCAGTTCTTATAACCCAGGTATTTTCTTTACTTTCCGTATTTTGACAGTTGATTTCCTGAAAGGAATCCCCAAAGGAACAGGCATCAGGAAGCAAACCAGAAAGCACAGCACAATGTGTACTATAGCACAAGAGATGAAAAGATAAATGAATTGAATCCTCCCATAACTAGCTCCTTTGCGTCTCTGGTATGCATAGCTGCCAGCACGGTCACTGAATGGACTGCCAATGGGCAAGGTCCTACCAGGTATTACGAACCCAAGATGTCAAAAATGTAGTCCCTGCCCTCGAGGAGAGCATAAGCAGTATGGTATCTACATGGAGTCCCATCGCATGACTTCCAGAGCACAACAGCCTAGCAATTTCTCTGTACCTCAAGTCTGGGCAACTTCATGCCCAACAAGTTCACCCTTCCTAAATGCTGACACTGCAATCCTATAAACCTCTGTTTTCATCTGGCGCTGCCCTCCACCCACCCGTACCCAACCCCCCAGTTGCAAAGACAGTATTGTGTTGGAAGAGTTGAAAGCTTACTTCTTTGGACCGTATTAGAAATCTGATCAAGAAGTGTATACTTGCAAAATGAGTACATCTCCACAGCAAAGAACTCCATTTACTTCAAGACCTGATTTCCTTTCTTTGGGGTTTAATAATAAATTTTGAAATCTTTAGACTCATAATTAATATCTTATTAATTTAAATTATGTGTAAACCAAGTGCCAAAGTCTTTGCTCCAACTTTAAAAGAGAGGCAGTTCTAGTAAAAAAAAACAAAAAAAAAAACCTTCAACTTGACTATTTTAATAAACAATATCCTTCTTAGATAAAATCATCTCTTCTGAATTTTACAAGTTAGCAATTATGAATAAGCTTTCTCACAGTTTAGATGATTTGCTAGATATTTTCTTAAAACTTTCAACTAATGCAAATCCAAATATGCACATCAGTTTTAAGAGAAATCATAAAGTTTTTAGCAACAGAAACAGAATATGCTTGTCACCACCTTTACAATGTTTTCACCCCAAAAGCTATAATAAAACATTAGTACTTCTTATACTAAGTATCATTTAAGTGCTTAATGTCAAAATCCCAATTTCAAAAGAGTAAGAACCACAGCCCATGTCCCGCCTACAGAGACACCAGATTAAAGACATCTGGAAAATGACTGAGTCAAGCTCAGTTCTTCAAAAACCCCTGCTTCTTTGCACACAAAGTGCCACACATGTGTTAATAAACCTGACAAAAATGTACATGAGAGCCAGGCCAGGGGTGAAATTTCTCTCAGAATTCTTTCAACCTAATGCAATTCTTCTTAATCTAAAAATACAAACTTTATAAAGTTAAATGCTGGGTTAGAATTTCCATTCGTTCTTTTTAAAAAGATCGAAGATTAAAATTTCATTTCGGTGTTAGGGTAGACAATCACAGATGAGCACAGTCATTCGCGGCAAGAACTATTTTAGGTGTTTATACCTCAAGGCGCTGTGTCACCTCTCATGGAATGCCGACACTTCGAAAGGAGAATGTGGCGAAGTTTTAAAAAGATGTTCACAGCTTTGAAGATGAACAGCCTCCTGTTAGCTCCTACGCCCTGAACATAGTATGTGCTCAGGAAACGCTACATTGAATAGCATTTAGCCCATCGATCATGACCTGTGAAAGACTCATTTTAGTGAGACAGTCATTGTTGTTTAACACCAAAGATCAAAGGCATTTGGGATAGATGCTCTTTTTTTTTAAGTACCAATAAATGGAATCATCGCGGACTCGCACACTTTAATAACTTCTCCTATTTTATTTCTCACTGAAGGGTTTACAAATTCATTGAGTTTATTAATTCAGTTAATCTCAAAAATATTAGAAAGTTGATGTTTGTGTTTTCATGCTATAACAGAAAGCATGATCTGAAAGGTTAAGTGATTTGCCTGAGTGGGTACGAGGCACAATTGAAACCCAGGCCCCTGACCTCTGAGACCAGCACATTGCCAGGCACTGGGCCAGGGGTTCACGACCCGGCCGGTACAATGTGCAGCCTAGATCCCCTGAGCTGCATAGGGCCCGGAGAAGCAAACACCAACACTGCAGGCATCAGCGGAGCCAGCAGAGTGGCCGTGATGTTTCCATCACATCCCAAGTGTTATCAATTGTGACATTCACTGCACTAAGTCAGGAGTGTGGATGCCACGCTTCACGGGCATACTTCAAATGAAGAAAACAATCACTACAACGCAACTGTTTTCCTCATCAAGGGGAAGAAATGGAGTATTTTCCAGCCCAAGAAATAGGATTTTTTAATGTAGGTCTCAGTTTGAAGTTAAACCCAAATGGGAAAAATCAAATAGGGATTTGCCAAAATTTCTAACCTGCCTTACTAAGTCACATTTCATCTATTTATTAGTCCCACAACCTTTTCATCCCCTTCGTAATTCACTGTCTCACCGAGGCCTGGTTTTACCTTGCTTCACACACCCACTGATTTGAGCTACGTGAAGGAATACCGACAATTCAAAAAGTATTACTCAGCAAACATTTTTAGAAGACGTTCATAGCTATTAGATGGTCAGCCTTCTGAAAAGGCTGCTCCCAAAAGAAGCTCTTGCATGCGTCTGACATAAGGTCTGTAATCCCCCCCCAGTGTCAGATAACTCTCCAGGTTTTCAGGAGCCCCTTGGTAAGAAGCCCCCGAGGGAGTTTCCTTAGGGTTACCCCCTTGTTGGTTACCCCCAAGGCCTCCGGCCCTCCATGCTGATGTCTGTTGCTGAGCCACTTTCCCCATCTGTAAAACAAACAAGTTGAGTCAGACAGCACCTAAGGTCCTTCCTGCCCTAACTTTGAGTGCTTTCTAAAATAAGTGGTCTTAATTAGGCCCATTTTCAGCACTTCACTTACATTACTTCACTTATACTTCAGTCATTCCCATACCCACAAGTAGATACTCTTCATATTTACAGATGAGGAAAGAGTGCAGTAGACAGCTTGGGCAGTAGACGCTCCCTTAACTGACCTTTACTCCGCCAATCCAGCAAATGCGCTGATTCTAATTCATTTTGTCATACGGCACAGTGATGAATGGCCTCGGTCTGTGAATGCTGGTGGCTGGTGGACCAACTATTAGGCAGGGTCTGCCTTCGGTTTCCCCCAGCAGTTTGTGTGCTTACCAAAATTTAATCGTGTTTGTTCCCAAACTTGTTTATGCCAGTTACACTCGTCACTGTACCAATGAAATTTAATAAAAATAGTATACAAGTCAATGAAATAGAATTATAAAAAGAAAATACCATTTCAGTAACTCAGTAGGAAGTTTTGGAACGACAAATTACACACACATGAAAAATACTGAGTTAAATGTAGAAGATAAAACAGTAAGAGATTAGGGGACAAAAATCCCAAAAGTCTACAGTTTTTATATGTACGTTGTTATCTTTTAAGTTCTTACTCCATTTTAAAGACAACCAAATGCAAAGTATGATTAGAGAATGCATCTCAGAAGATTTTGCAAGAAAGGCTGCATGGTTCTACAACTGCAGGAATCACATATTAAAACAAACTAAACTGAATCTGTCAAATGACTGTGTATTCCTGATTTAAATTTAAAATAAAATGTTTATGGTATATAAGTCATCCCTCGGGGGAGGTGTCACTATAGATTCATTTACATTTTCTGTGTTACATAAATGGAATCATAGTGTGTACTCTTTTTTTTCCTCTGGCTTCTTTCACGGCAGTGTAATTATTTTGAGATTCATCCATGCTGTTCCATGTATCAATAGCTTGCTCTTTTTTGTTGCCGAGTAGTATTCTACTGTATATATTCCACATTTCGTTCATCCATTATCCTGTTGATGGATATTTGAGTTGTTTCCATTTTGGGCTATTACAAAATAAAGCTGCTATAAACATTCATGAACAAGTCTGAGACATGCTTTCATTTTTCTTGGGTAAATACATAGAAGTGGCACGGCTGGGTCATAGGACAGGCATGTGTTTAACCTTTTGTGAAACTGCCAAACTGTTTCCTATTGACAGTGTATGAGAGTTTGTTACTTCACATGTTTGCCAGCTATTGCTGGCAAGAAAGATAATAATCTTTTTAAATTTGTCATTCCAATAGGTGTTAGTGGTATTGCATTGTGGTTTTAACTTACATTTCTCTAATGACTAATAATGTTGAGTATCTTATCATGTGTTAATCTTATTAGTCTTTTTCTTTTTAGGTAAAGTTTCTGTTCAAATATTTTATCCCCCTTTTTTAAGTAAGTGGTTTTTTTATTAGTACATGTTAGGAGTTCTTTATATGTTCTGGATACAGTCTGTGGTTTGTCTTTTTATTCTCTTAACAATGTCTTTTGAGAAGTTCTTAATTTTAATAAAATCCAATGTATCCATTTTTAGGTTTTACATTTAGATCTATGTCCACTTTGAGTTATTTTAAATATGGTGTGAATATGAATCCAAGTTTGGTTGATCGTTTTGGTTTTTGCATATGGACATCAAATTGTTCCAGTTCCATTTGTTACATTATCTTTTCTTCACTGAATTCTCTTTATATCTTTGTCAAAAATCAGTTGACCACATATGTAAGTGCAGATCTATTTCTGGACTCTATCCTTCCATTGATCAACTTGTGCTAGTTCTATGCCAATTTTTTTTTTTAAACTAACTTTTCTGATTTACTGACCAGTTCATGTCCAGGTTTGTCAGACTTGAACCATATTCTAATGGTTAATAAACTTGATGCAATAGGAAAGCCAGGAGAAAAGATAAGGTAGAAAAGAAAGACGGGCAGGTACAGAAAATATAAGGCAAAAGTATCACACAGGCAAAAGGATTAGAAAAAGTAGGCACTTTTTAAAAATTTCCCAACATTTTCCCAACTCTGCCATCACCAAAGACCAAAGACCTGCCCCCCACCTAGTATGACCCTATCCTGTCTTAAAGGTTACGTCTATAAAATAAACAGTATTTATTAGGTAATAATTCATTTGTGTTCTCATATATTATTCATCAAAGGCATATGCTACTGCTAGTGTTTCTGAGTATGAGATAACCATGGTTGCTATAACTCCTGTCAAAAATAAACTGACCTTTTAGATATCCTGTGCAGTCTTGTGGTAGGCAATGTTATAATTTCCATTAAGCTGTTTGAAATATTCACAGTAGCCCCCCAGGACTCAAACCATCTGCTCCTTGCCCAAACCACTCTTTTTAGAGCCATGAGTTTCTGTAGCCTCAGACAAATCCTAGCCTAGGGGTTTCACCCGGCTTTACTTCCTTCATCAACCACTTGCTGTGTCATCAGAGCTTCAGAAAAATATGTGATTTGTTAATGTGATGAAAATAACAAGAAAGTGTAAAGCACTGATTGCCAACCCTCGTTTTCGCAATAACTCAGAATATCACTACTTATCAGCTCAAAAGACCCTAAAAACCAAGAAAAATTTTAACTCTCTGAAAGAAACCTGTAACCAGCACTTTTTTTCCCCTAAGGTTGTATGGAATTGAAATAACATGATTAGGTTTAACAACTCAAAAAAAGTCTGTGATACCAGAGCTTCAGACAAGATAGTAAGAAACTGAAAATCAAATACACCAAGAGAAAATGTTTGAAGTTACTCAAAAAAGGAAAACCCTGCCCAAATTAGATAGATCAATGTTACCTAATCTGACAGCTTGATACATTGGAATCCAAAAACATCTCTGAGTCAGATCCCAAAGTGAATAAAATGATGGATTCCTAGTGTAGACTGTTAAAATGTCATCTTATACCCAGACACAGTTCTCCTCAAGCTAAGATGTATCTTAACAGTAGGGAACAGATGTCAACAAATGAATGCATGAAAAATGAGGTAGAGGACACAATTACTGATTGCAAGTATTATTTTTCTCTTTTAGAAAATTGTTCTTGTTGTTTTGTTGTTATTTTGTCCTAATACTGGGGGATACTTTCAAATGTGTTCATCGCCCTCATGGAGGAACCCCAGCAAGACCTCGCAGAATCATTTCCATTTTAGCACCTGTGCTGCTGAAACCTGGGCTACTACAACTTTCAAATCTACTGCCTTGTCAAAACAGGCCCAACATTATCTCTCCACTGCAAACAATGTACTGCCCCACTGATCTCACTTTGAGGACTAGGTGAGGGCATCCAGACTTCATTCCCAGAGAGCCATTATCTACGTGAACTTGTTATTTAGATTTAAGCTCTCTGGGCCTCAGTTTATCTCTAAAATAAGCACACTATTCAATGTAATTTAACAAACACATATTATTATGAATACAACAAAAAAACATAGCCCTGGCTCCAAATTCTGGCATCTCTAAATTCTGTGACTATGACTTTTCCCCTTTTAGGGTTATGGAATGTAATTAGATGATTCTAAACTTGTTTTGAAGATATGATCTAAATTTCCAATCGTGTGTGTCAGAAGGCACTTAGCCTGGGTCCATCACCAGGAAGTGGTACTCTGGGCCAATCCCATCTGAACGCTGACAAATGTCGTTAGTGTTGTCCTGCTGAGCTCTGAAAGACAAAGTGTTTTGTTATTTTCATTTCTGTTGTCCCTAAGGCCTAGCAATACCAGATCAAGCTTCTATAAAGTAATTATCACAATGCTAAAGGCCATCATTAGAAAAAATATGCCTTAAAAATACATTATTTCAAATAGTACTACTGTATCATACTTTACTATCTTCAAAGATATTTCACATTCATTAGATAAGGTTTATCTTAGGTGCAGAGAGCTGGGAGAATACGAAGAGAACAAAAAGCTCAAGACAGCTTTTGTCTTCCAAAATTTAACTCTTTACTAGATAAATAGTCTACGTAATTAGCAATCTAATTGCTGCCAAGTTTAAGTCAAAATAACATAAGCAAGATTTTAAAAAATGGAAACCACTAAGAACAAATAAGATTTTTCTTTCATTAACCTTAGTTCTTTACAATCACTGTTTAACTTTGGTGTTTTTTTTTTTCTTTCTACTACAGTAAGAACTGTATTTTCCTTATAATTGCAAAGGAATTTTACTGACATAAATTACACTAGTAGAAATCACAATATCCCAAGTCTTTGAGCTTTTAAATAAAATGTATGCCTCAGATGTCTGCAGTAAATAAAGTGGTAAAACAGGCTTTAATCCACTAGCAGACTGGACTCTTTCCTCACCCACGTTTTCACATCTTATCCTGCGTTCTAATGACTTTGTGGATTGGAATCCATTGGCTGAGAATGACATTTGAAATGAAGGACAACATGGATGGACCTTGATGGTACTGTGGAAGTAAAGCAAGTCAGCCAGAGAAAGCCAAATAACGTGTAATTTCACTTATATGTGGAATCTAAAAACAAAACAAAAACAAAACAAATGAACAAACATAACAGAAACAGACCATAGATAGAGAACAAACTGACGATTGTCAAAGGGGATGGCGTGGAGGGATGGGTGAAAAGGAAAACAAACAAACAAATTAAAAAACTAATTGAGTATATACCTAGGCTTTGAAACGTAAATGTTTCAGTAACAGATTAGGGCTCAAAAAAAAAAAACCCAAAAACAAAAACAAAAAAACCCAGAAATGAAGGGGACAAGGAAATTTGAAAGATTATAAACTATACTAGATCATAGTGCATAAAGTCAGAAAGAAGTTTAATTACAACTCAGTTTTCATTTTCTTATAATGAAGAAGCATGTGATCAAATCTTTTCATTATGAAAAATGTTACAGGCCTACGGACCAAAGAAAACATTCGCAGAACAGGATTATCTATCTTTTGAATAGAATTCCCTATAACCAGAACAAAAATTTGGATTATTCATATGGAATCAACTTTGTTATACAGAATTCTTATTTTTGATGCAAAGGGAGTTTACACGTGACAAACCATTTTCCAATGGCATAAAAAGTTCATAGTTTATTAGCTGCAGCAGTGACTTTGAAACGGTTACCTGAATAGTGATCAAAACCTCAGGTCTTCTCTACTGTCTTTTTTGTCAACAATTCCAAGCTCAAAGACCTTGAACCCCAGCAACAAAATAAAGTGACACACTGAAGAGACAGTACAATGTTAGTTTCTGAAATTTTATTATTTTTAATACATATATTTCACAAACAGAAACCTTCTAACACCACACAATTCCGTAACCAAATGTTTCAATTTTATCAACATTCTTCAACTATTTACACTGTCTTCCCTCAACAAAAGTGCAATCCAAGACATCTTGACAAGAAATCTTTACTGACAAGAATATATTTTTGAGCTGGTTTTAAAGATAACCATCCATTACAGTTTCTTCCAATTACCTGGAATAATAATAAAGTCAACAGGACATGGAGATGAGCTGAGTTAGGCAGCATCCGATTACAGGAACCAAAACACTGAACAAGAGCACTTTCTCCACACCGCGTCCCGAACCTCCAACTAAAATTACTCAACAGCTGCTACCATGAGACTAAAGAGAAAAGCAAACTGGAATTACTGACCTGGGCACAGAACAAAAGACTGTATGTTAAGTATTGGTCTTACAGGACAAAATGAAAGATTTCAGCAAGTTAGTTTTGTTGGTCTAATAAGTTATGTATCAGTATATCTGTCAGTTTTAGAGTTCAAACACCTAATAATAATCTTTCCTGGTAAGTTAACTTCCCCCAGATATGAAAATACTTTTTATTTTGAAAATGAACTTTTTTAATAAAAACTGTAAAATAAATACTTTGGGGAAAGCTCTTTTTTAATTAGAATGGGATAACTGACCCTGCAGCCCAATTTCATGGCCAATGTCTTTTAAGGTATAAACCCAGTATATCAACTGCTTCAGGTGCAACCAGAAGAAAGTGGAGAACTGAGTTGGCCTGAAGAAAAAATGATGAGACCATCATAATGTCTTCCCACTAAACTAAAGTAAATAATTTTATTTGTTCAAGATATATAATTCTTAACAATAAATGATAAAAAAAGTTAAAGTAGATGAAAAATTGCTTTGAAATTATAAGTCACTTATGAGTGGTTCATATCACTGAACACTATTCATCAGAAAAACAGAAAATGGATCTCTTGGGTGACTAATATCCTCTAATATCCAAACCACAAAAAAAAATCATCTTTTTTGACATATTCTAATTTCCATCAAGGTACTCAGAGCAAAGTACTTTGAGAAAGCATGGGGAAACATTAAGGTCAGCAGATTTCCAAAATAAGATTTATTCTTTACATTACTGGATATTCAATTATATTTTATTCTCATATCAACCAGATTTTCCATTTTAGACACGAATGCAATGCTTTGAAGGCAAAAGATATTCTCAGATGTGATACCCATGCCTCTTCTTTTACAAAATTGCAGTATCCACAGAATTCCTAACTTCATCATCAAAATAAAAGCCAAAAGCCAATTTTACCTAATTCCAGTGACACCTCCTCATACTTATTTTTTAGGAATAGAAAACAATATAAGGAGAAAATACTGAATGCATCAGGCACTATCCTCACAGCAGTTTTAGACTGAGGAGCTTGCTGAATGTGATCTATACGTAAACTTTAAGCTTCAGGACAACAATGTAAGCAGGTTTCTTTACAAAAATTTAGGTGGGTTAAAGAACAGCATTACAAATATTTTACTACTCATTTTAAATTCTGAAGTAAATTCCAAACGGTACTCTGAAGACAAGAGAAACTTTTGTACTTGGGTACATGAGAGAATCAATAGGGAGAGTTAACTCATAATTACAGCTTTGCGTAGTAAAGACAAATCTGCAAGGGTTATGTCCTATAGATCTCTTTAAGTTGCATCAAATACTATCACACCAACAACGATTTTCTGCTTCTTACTGGCATTGAGCATTTCCTTCCACTGTGAAATATTTTTCAGATCATCAAACAGCAAACTTGATACGGTAAACCAAATTACAATCATCCAAACTGAAAGATGAAGAACATTAACATATTGGTTCTTTAAGGCTGTGTTTCAAACAAAACATCAAATATTTCATGTAGTAGAACTGAAGCTCACTTGCAATAATACCTAAACACCTCTGAGAAGAAAAACAACTGTTTTTCTGAGGGGAAAAAAATGGTATAAACCAAGTGAGTAACATAAAATGCTCACAGAACCCCAAATTTGGCTACTCATAAAATAAGTATATTTTCAGCATTCTTTTAGCATATATGCATGTCATATTTGACATTATCAAATTCAGTTTTGAGAAATCATAGTCCAGTTCTATAATGGTACAGGGCATATGTCTATTTAAATCACCAAGGTCTAAAGAACCGCAAGATGTATTTTGCTCTGACAAATTAAGTATATAAGTGATCTTTTTTCACCAACAAGGAATCATGGAGAACTTCCGAATCTATTTTCAAACATATTGTTGTACATGACGATCAGTGATATTTCAAAATGAAACACACTTTAAACAGAAATATTACTATTACTCTTTTTCTCATAACCTCACAAATAATTTTTTGCCTTTTCTTCCTAGGGTCAAACCTTTGATTTTAGAAACTCAGCATTGAATGGGTAAGCCATTGCTGTAAGCAATTCTGTGGAAGATAAGTGTGGCAATGACTAGTTCTCAAACTCACCAGTTAGGTCTGCGGCTAAGATTTACCTGTGAGAAGGATCTGACATCAAATGGCACTTCCACAGTGAGTGCAAGCTCTATAAATCGGTGCCGCCCAAATCATGTTATTCCTGGATTCTCCTTAAGAGCCATGTGACCAACTGCAAATCACCATTTTCTGCCTTCTGGCCTCTTGCATCAGTGTGGGTCATTTCCAGATTCTCGGTTAGTATATTCTGTCACAGGTCTGCTTACTTGCAAATATCTGCAATACCAATGGCTTTTATATGTCTTATAAGTGGGATGTTATGTTCAGTATGAAAACTGACTGTTAAATTACAACAGTGATGGAAAGAGCACTCGTGTTCACTTCCACGTCATCTGTCAGTGAGGGTAAACTGCAGGGCAGTGAGCCTGCGCAGCGCTAAACCGAGACAGACTGAAACCCTCTTGGCTCTGCAGGCACAGACTTACATTCACGTGTCACATGTTCTTCCCGAGGCCCAAAGCAGATCTAAAAGTGGGTCTTTAGACGGCTAACATTTTAGTATAGTAAGAGTTTCTTCCCGACTCCTAGTTTAGAATCGCATGGTCCCTTTCCTACATTCACCCCATCCTCCCCACCACCCTCAAAGCTGCAAGAGAGCCTCTGAGTGGGGAGCCAGTACCCCACACGCACAGGATTACCCATTAGGGCTCAGGGCATGACCACAGACTAACACTCGGAGTCAAGAGAGGGCAAGGGGCGGCCCCCATTTTAGTGGCACACATACACAAAGGAATTCTCCTTTAAATTAGAAAAGAAATTACTGTCACAGAATGTTTTCCTAGAAAAGATATGTAATAAAGTAATAATATCAATAAAATAGCTATTACCAAAGCAAAGCTTTCATCAATAAGCTTCGAGAACTTTGAAGGAGGAGAATGGCTTCACAAAATGGTAGTCCAGGTTCCCACAGTGTGGACACTGCTGGACGTTGCTGTACTCGGAGAAGTACTGCATGCCGATCCGCACGTCGATCACCGGCTTGCCGCAGTGCTTACAGTTCAGGCGGGCCTGGGGGGAAGCACAGGGGCCGTGAGCTCCGTACCTTCCGCCCCCAACACTGCCAGTCATCTGAACCCCAGCGCGGGACAGCTGTGTCTGGGAAACGGATCCCGAGTTGAGTAAAGTGTCATTTTGATTACCAAAAACAGGGCAGGCAAAGCGTAAGATAAGCATAAGGTGTATGTTCAAATACTTATCATCAGTCTCAAAGCTTAACAGCTAATTTCTCGGCCAATACGTAGCATCGCTACTGATTTCTCCTACCTGTAAGAAGAAACTATAAATGTGTACTGCCCTAAAGTTCCGCACTAAAGTCCCCCTAACATTAGGACACGTGTTCCCCCTGGATTTTAAAAGAGTGGCTGAAGCTGACTTCCCCCAACCCAAACCTGCATAAAACTTCTTTGAAGATTCTGAGTTTATTTTAAAAATTCATATACATTTCTCATTCTCCTTCTTACTATACTTGTGTTTTCTTTGATGTAAAAATAAAATTTCCCTAAAACATTCAAGTAAAACTAACAACCTAGGGAGAAGTGCTATGTTTCTCCGGAGGCTTCTGGAACCCACCAGCGCAGTGTATCTTCATTCATGCCCAGTCTTCGCTCTAATGGCATCATACTGAGGCTTTCACCAACAGGCTTTAAGTGAATAACCAGAAATAATAAATACAACAGACTCTCAATTTAGATTCATTCTATAAACATAACATAAAACAATAACCTCATTTTGTCTTCAAAACACTACGGTGAGGTAGGTAGTATTATGTGAATTTTTAGATTATGAAACGGAGGCACGTAGTGACAAAGTAACATGCCCAAGACCACACAGGTAGGAGGCAGAAAGGCTGAGGTTTGAACCAAAGTAGAGCCCACGCTCCCAGCCGATGTATGGACCACGTTTTGTAACCTGAGATAACCTCCCTTTCAACTCACTAATCTCTCTGAACAACATTAAAAGTGAGAATCCAAGCAAACCTTTCTCTTTAACCACTCTCTTTAACTTGTTATTCTAATAATTAATCATTGCTTATTTTTGGCTCAAAGTTGTATTGGAAGACTTTCTTTGATTTCTTAGTCATGTCCAACACTGGTCACAGGGAATATAGTTAATTGATTTTTTTTTAAGCCAAACAGTAATCAAACATGTTTTCCGTTTCAGTAGGGGGCCAGAAAATAAACCTCTGGGCTTACACAGTTTTAAGGAAGACAGACACTGAGTACCAGTAGGCTGGGTGTGGCTGGATGCCCTTCTGTTTTTCTCCCTAAAGGTAAGGAAATAAAGCTATTGTTTTCAGTGATGTAGTAGAAAGAACACAGGCCTGGGAGTTTATAGGTTTCATAGGTTTTAGTAGAAGCTGTAACACACTTGTGAAAAACATTCTCATTTTTTAGGCCTCCACTGCATGTGGAAAAGGAGGAGGCTGGACCAGACCTCCCAGGTTCTTTCTAACACTAATAGTGTATGAGTCACAGGTCCAAACATTCTTTTCCTTCCTTGCTTCTCGAAAAGATAACCCTATCAGGTGTATGTATGAGGACGTAGGAGCCACTTCCTTTTGTTTCTCTAACCTCAAGAGGTGGCATTAAGGCACAGTGAATTTATAAAATGCTACAATGAAAAAGACTGTGACTAACTTTTAAAATGGAAATGTGGGCCATGCATTAGAATAGTGTAAAAGTAGTCAGCCCTATCTGGAATCAAATGGCAGGCTATGGAGGGCCATTTAGGTCTTTCCCAATCATATTTCTCTTCTAAGATCAGTAGCACAGACAAAGTATAGCTAAAATCTCGACTCTGCCAACCTTTTAATTTATATTCTGAATAAACTGCTAATAGTAAGGCTATTCTCCTTACAAAAATCAAACCATAATGCTAAAGATACAAAACTATGTAGTAATCTAATAAAGTGTTTCTTGGGCACTTACATAGAACGCCAGGCTTGGCCACTGAAGAGCAAATGAAATATCGCTCCTACCCGTGAAGATCAAGAACGTACAAAACAAGAGCTTGCTTTTTCCAGCACTTGGAAATAAACCAAGGCATTTCCAAGATTTTGTCTTGTCTCCTGTGTTCCCTATGGACTTGTGTTCACATGTTCATACTTCCCTCTTTTCCTGATGATGGCTAAATTTCAGATGTTCTCTTAGCAGTGTGAAACGCCTCCTCATAGCAGTCCTTTAAGGAGTACAAATTTTTCAGGGCAACTTCAAACACCTGACAAGACAGGTGGTTCCCAGGTAATTGTAACGTCCCACAGAAAGGACACACACAAAAAATCCTGTCTATTAAAGTGAAATGTTCTACCTCCTTTTAAAAAATAACTTTTTCTTACTATAAACTTAGGATATGCTAATCATACAAAACATCAGAAAATAGAAGCAAGCAAAAAGAAAACTAAAGGAACAATCGAGCATCCCAACACCCACAAACTGCCCAATAACTGATTAAGCAGGTCCCCTTGCGTGTTCACTTTTTACAAATGGAAGCATTCTATTATGCCATTTATAATCTTTTTTAACTTCAAATACTGAATATACTCCCCACATAATCACACAGTATTCTACAACATCGCTTTTCCTGACCGCACAGGAGTCCAGTAATGGCTGCACCCCTCATTGCCGGACTTTGGGGGGTTCCACGACTGCTCACCACTGAAGCCCCTTCCCCACGCCCGCCCTCCGCCTCCCCCAGGAGAGCCGCAGGGCTGCTTCGAGCTCCTGCGCGTTCACGTGGGGACGCCATACCAACCTGACAGCACGGAGAGGCGGCCAGGATGTCGTAGGTGTACATGGTGCCCAGCTGGTGCCAGCTGCCGTCCCACCGCGACTTGCACTTGATACAGATGATCTTGTGAACGCCTTCCAGGCAGTCCACGCACACCGCGTACAGGTGCATGAGTCTCCCTGCACACAGAACACAGTGCTGAGCGTGGGCCATCAAGGAAACCACCTTTTGTCTATAAACGGGATTGAAAATGGGCTCATCTATCAATTACAGGCAAACACGTTATCATTTGGATGAATATAAAAAGCAAAAGAGACGGTATTTATCACATACCCACAAGTTGTCCTTTTAGAGTAATGATCACTCCTATTGTCAATGGAACATGTACTTTAGGTTCAGTCTTAAGTACCTGCTTCAATGCACTTTTCCAAGAAGTGCTGCCAGGTTTACAACACGGACATCCAAACTCAAAGGACCGAGGCACAGATGCTCAAAACCAGCCCTGCCCATGTAGGCTTCCCTGCTCGGAAGCCTGCACGTGGCACAGAGACTGAACTAGCAACACTGGTCTGTGGTCACGAGCTCTCGTCCAGTGACAGGTCCCATCACAAAGTTAAAAGCCCGCCCTGGTAATGGGAGCGCAGAACTGTGCCACAGCCCAAATTACTATGTTAACTGCCCTTGGCTCCAACTGCTCAACCATCCCCACATCTAATTTAGGAACCAGAATTACATCCTACTTGTAAGTGCTTTTTTAAAAGGAGTTCAATGTCTTGTTATTGACTGGGCTCTTAAAAGTCACATCCCCATTCCTCCATTATTTATCAACATCTAAGGCTTGTAAAGGAAAGAGAACACCCGGTTTCTAAAGAAGGGGGAAAGTCAGAATGTGCAGAATCTGCCTGGGCAGTGTGTGACAGCAACGTCGCTGCTTTTCATGTGGGGTCAGGAAGCTCCACGGCGCCCAAAACTACCATCAGGAGAACACACACTGCTCAGGGGCTTTCTACTGAGAACGTGCTGCTCTCGGCCGTCAGCTAGAGCCTGACTCTTCACCTGTTGTGCTAAGGCCCAGCCTGCTCCTGACACTGATTGCAGAGGGGTACACAGTGCTCAGGTATCTTTCACTGCATTTGCTTACAAGACTCTCTCCCTCTTGAGGGCAGGAATATGCCTTCTTCATCCTTGTAGGCTCATGTCTAGCCCCGTGTCTGAAATGTCAAAAGCACCCCATAATTGTCTGTTGGATGAATGAAGGGGCATGTTAATAGCCAAAGACAATATAACCTTGAGGGCCTGTATGTCAAAAATGGGAAGGGCGACAAGAGCTTCTTGCAATACGGCCCACCTCTGCTCTAGGGCACTGAAAATAAAAAGGGCTCACATGCCATCCCCACTCAGAGTGGCTGGGGGCATTTCAGGACGTGCTTCATTTCCAGTCTGCGCCCTAGACGTACTTACTGCAATTCTCAAATATTCAGACACCATGGAAGCTGCCAGGAAGGGTGGGGGCAGGGACAGACAGAGGTCAGGCGTTGGTAGCAGTGACCCGGAACGCTTCCTGAGTTCTTACTGGGGTCTGGCTGGCGCTGTCCTGCAAAGCTACATGAATCGTTTCCCTTAACCCCACAGCAACACTACGGAGCAGGCATTATTGTCAGCCCACTTCAGATAGCAGGAACTGCAGGCTAGAGACTTTGAGTAGCTTGCCCAGGTTCACAAAGACAAT
Source organism: Rhinolophus ferrumequinum (assembly GCF_004115265.2). NCBI lineage: Eukaryota > Metazoa > Chordata > Mammalia > Chiroptera > Rhinolophidae > Rhinolophus > Rhinolophus ferrumequinum. Next base: position 84,828,423 of record NC_046286.1, on the reverse strand, counting down.
TAAGTATAAAAGAGTAGGCTTAAATTCCTATCTGTCAAACTCATGGGACTGCCTGGGCTGAGTCTCTAGATTTGTTTCAGTTACTATTACACATTGTCCTAAATACAGAGAATTTTAAATTTCTAAACTTTAGGGTTGTGAGTTCAAACAAAAAGCAGATTCCTGAGAGAACGGTCACCTGTGGTTCTAAGTGGGAAATAAGCATAATTAGATCAGTCTTACTAAATTATTAAAATCAAACAAAAACATCTTATCAGAGGAAGAGTCAGAGAGCAGAAGCTGAAACTGGAGGCCGGGAGGGCAGTGAAGGGCAAGGGGCACGGCAAGGGAGTGACAATCCACATGGGCCAGCCCTGGAAATAACAAGTTATTTCAGCAGTATATAATCAACTGCAGCCTGGAATCCTGTGGCCTGGAACGGGGCCTTTCTATTGGGGTTGAAAACGCTTTAAGGAATCCATGGCTGGGACTCTGTGATGGAAGAAATGATTTACATACACTAGCTTGCTATCAAAAAGAATGCATGGACTTCTCGGAGATGTGGCAATAAAAACACTGGCACACGTCAAGGCCCCACCTGTGGCACTGACTTGTCTGGCACTGAGAAAACACCCTGAGCTTCAGATTTTATCGTCAACACAATTTTCAAGACCTACACCTCCATTATCTATTTGTGGATGCATGTGTACTTAGGTGTGTACACACACACACACACACACACACACACACACACACACACGTTCTCAGGCCCAATTATCACCTTCCTCCATCCACTCACTCCCTGATGGGTACCCTCAAGCTTGGGTCTTCGGCTCTGTCATATACTCTTCTTTCTTTTTTCTCCCTCTTCAAGAGCTCTTCCGCTCTGAAGATTTTTTAAGCACCATTTTAAGTTCCCCAATTCATCCCAAATGTTTACTATTAGTAGTGCTCGCTAGACATCTCCACACAAAGGCCCAACACCTTTTCAAACCCAATATATACACCAGTGCCCTCGTCTTTCCCCCAAGATCAGGCCCCTTTCCCAACATTCTCCACTCTGGTCTGTGACAGCATCATTGTATCTGATCTAGAACCAAAGGGAGCCAACGAGGACGCATCTTCATCCTCTACAGTCAACTTGTCCCTGAAGTAATTTTTCCTTTAAAATAATCTCTTGCAGATAGTCCCACTATCAGCACCCAGCTGTTTCTTATCTCCTTCCATCTACATTAGAGATATAAGTTCCAACTCACTGCATCTAAGTTCCATCCCCTTCAAACAACTTTTCCTCCAAGCAATCGTCTGCTTTAAAAAAAACATTTTTTTAAACGCTTCGATTCATAAAGAAAATGGCGACACTCTTTATTATGGCCTGAAAGAGCATCCACAACCTGTTCTTCGTCTCTGCCATACTTATTTTCCACTCTAGAACCTCAGCTCAACCAAACGGTTCTCTCCAGTTCTGTCTCCCGGCTTTTTTAAAAGCACTGTTCCTCTGCTCACATTGCTCCCTCTCCTTATCCACGAACACCTGGGGTGGCTAGAACCTCTGTTTCTCACAATCCAGCCTGCCTTTTGATATATGCCTTCACACTGCCTCTGGCTACCAGGGCCAAAGTGGCCGCTTTCTCCTTGGGAATTACAGGATGCTTAATGCACACAATAGCGCGGTATTACTAGTTCCACTGGTGGTACTAGGGCCTTAGGCCTAGTAGTTAGTTACATTTTCATAAAAAGCATCTTACATCCTATGACTGTATGTCGATGAACAGCAAGGACTGACAGTACCCAGCACATGTATGAAATTCACGTTTGATTGGTTGGTGAATGGATTCAATTAAAAGGATGTGTCCATCACGAATGGAAAAGAACAACACTACTCTCGTGTACCGTTTACCCTTGTACCCTTATTCATCTTCATAAAGAGTATCTGCAGCCTAAAAATAGTAAAGGTATTCCCACTTACTTTCCTCTAAAGTTATCCCCAAAACAGTATAAAGAACAAGGAGCAAAGCACAACCTCCATCTTCCATGAAACTATGCAGTACCTCAACCCTGGAACAGAATGTGTGGTCAGAAACTGGGTGGGAGGAATGGTGTTTTAGCTCTGAAATTGGACGACAAGCACGGAGAAGAGTGGGAATAGGTGCTGAAAGGGAAACAGTGGGGTACACAAGTGACCATACATTACGTGCAATTTTTCCCATGAAGAAGCAGAGTCTATTTAATCCTCCCCTGAATCTGGGCTAGTCTTACAACCTATTTTGAAGAACAGAATGTGATAGAAGTGATGTTACTCAGTTTCAAGCTTCAGTTCCCAGCGAGACGCGGTAGCTCCACTGTCACCCTGCTGAGGACGCCGTGTGAAAAGCCCGGGCTAGCCTGTTGGGAGATGAGAGGCCACACAGAACAGGATGGGCCATTCTAGCTGAGGCTCCGGAGGCATCTAGTCTGCCAACTGCTAGGTGTGTGTGCGAGGCCATCCTCGCCAGACAATCCATACAATTGTAAGACATTATACATCATCACTGTTTTATACCACTACGTTTTGGAGTGGTGTGCCTTATAACAAAGGCTAAAAGACCTAGGGGATTAGAAAACTCTAGAAAATGAATGAGACCACTCCCTGCTGAGAAAAAGACAAGAAATTGCATCCCTGAAACTAGGACACTATTAAAAAGAGCTCTTGGGAATTAGAAATGTGAGAACAGAAAATCTTTAAACTCAGTAAAAATACTAGAATATAAAGTCAAGGAAATCTTCCAGAATGCAGAATTAAAGAGATAAACAACAGGACCAAAAACTATATAACAAAGGTAAATCGAAAGAAAATTTCCCCAAACTTAAAAAACATAAGTTTACAAAGTCAAAAAGCCAAGAAAGCACCCTGCACATTGAATGAAAAAAAAGACCCACATCAGGGTGAAACTTTAGAATATAAGGGATAAAGAGAAAATCTTAAAACTCTTGGAGGAATGGGGGGATAAGGGGACAGGAATAAAAACAGTATTAGGTTTCTCAATAGAGACACTGGAAGACAGGAGACAGTAACGAAATGCCTTCAAAATTCTAAGGAGAAAATATTTATAACCTGGAAGACTATACCCAACCAACGAGCAATCAGGCATGAAGATGGTATCAAGACATTATCAGACTTTCAAGGTCTTAAAACATCTCTTCCCATGCTCCCTTTTTCAGAAAGCTGCTAGGGTATGTTTCTTAAGAAACTGAGGGAATAAACCAAGAAAAAAGAAAATAGAGGATCTAGGAAACAGAAGACAAAAAATGGGAAAGAACTGAAGGAATTCCTAGAAGGACAGCTATGTAGTATAGCGGGTACTAAGTGCACCGAGACAGACAGGAGAAGGAAGATGCAAGTCTCCATGAGGGAAATTTCTAGAAGAAAAAATCCATAAAATGTCTGACAAATATGTGGAAATGTTTTTGAAAGGTGTGCTGTATCGCTGCTGGAGAGTGAGAGTAACCAGCCAAAGATTCAAAAAAGGCTAAGCAAACGAAAACGTGAATTATAAACTTCAATAAAAACAAAAGGTTTCCTAGAATGTACTACACTCTATCTAGGAAATATACCTATACTTCTTGGCTCAACACTAAATACCGGGGGTGCCAAAAAACAATGTGTACACATGACTTGTATTTATCTTTTGTTATCGGTATATATTATTACAATTTTAATATAGTTTTTTTCCTTGCTTAAAATGTGTATACATTTTTTTGGCACCCTTTGTACTTACATTCTCAAAACAGTAAAAAAATAAAATTAAGGACTATCCAAGAATAGTGATATATTATCCTGAGAGAAAGAAGAAGATATAAGAGCGCATAGTCATCAACCTTAAAATTTTGTCAATAGGTAACATCTAAAATTGGAGAATAAAGATAACAGTTTTAAAATTATGATGGTAAAAACCTGAAGAATCAGTTAAGATTTTAAAGTGTTTGTCTCTGGGAACTGAGACAGCAGGAGTTGATGGGAAGAAGAGAGGTGGGATATATCATTTTTACTACAGGCTTTTGTAGACACTTATAAACATATTTATTATATGACATGTATCCCATCTTTATAAAAATGCAATAGTTTTACATGAATTGACAGATTTCTCACTTATACTGACCAATCCTGTCATTCACCTCATGGCCGAAATGTCACCAAGTCCTTGTATGTCATCCACAGCGCTAATAAGCTCCCAACCCTCACCCCCAGGGGAATGTCTGAGCTTTCAATAATATCCGTTTTCCTTTTGCTGCTATCAAGAAAGTCTCATCTTTCCTAAATGTCAAGATTAATTCAACTAATCTAAAAACACCTGGCCCTCTGTGACCCCTCCTTTCCCTCACTCTGTATGTTTCCAAGAATCAAAGAGAATACACATCGTCCTGGGCTCATTAACACAGGTTTCAAAGGTAACTATTTGACAGTGAGTGTCATTTTTATGCAATTCTTCTCTAAATTTCCTCCCAATTATGAGAAATTATACACCAGGAATCCTCTCTTCAAATTACAGTACAACAGAAACATAAAGTTACCCACCAGGGCAACTGTACTATTGGTACAGTGACATCAGAGTAAAACAAACCACCACCTCCACTACCTCACTAGATGAGCTGAAATATTCAGCTGTCACCCAGCACCTGACTAGAACAAAAAAGTACCATCAGTTAAAATTAAGCCCAAACAGAGAAGTCCTGTCTTGTTTGCTGTCCAGCTTTTAAGGAACAGAAAGCAGGCAAGGTGAATTAACACCTGTACCTTGAAGGTGACAAGGAACATCATACTCGATCTCATCATGTCTCGATGGGCTTAAGAACAGAGTTCCGTCCACCAGTGGGAACTGTTCGAACACCGGGAGCGCCCGGTGGCACAGGGCACAGTTTACAACATTTCTGTGGCTGGCACTGAGGGCCGCAAGAATGAACTTGCGCAGATCCTCGCCCTGGCCCATCTGGGCATCGTCTTCCATCCGCACGTGGAAAGTGTTCAGTTTATGCCTGGGGATGTGAGTGAGCAGCTCGGAGAGGTCCAGCCGCCGCAGGAACTGCACGGGCGCATCAAAGTGGCTGCCCCTGTGAACCGATAACCCAGCGGGGCTATAGTCAAAGTGGGCGTTTCGGAACACGTGGCCCCCGGCCATGGCCTTTTTGTGAGGCTCAAGATGGATGGCGTTCTTTAAGAATTCCCCAAGGTATCTGGAGGAGCGGGGCCCGCTGAAGTGGGCAGGGGAGAGGATGGAGTAGCCGCTGGGCGGGGACTGGCCCGGGGAGCCACAGGGGGAGCGGGCTGCATAGGCCCCGGCGCTGAGGGCTTTCTCCTGGGAGTTCTGCCGGTCCATGGAATGGCGGCGGGGGAGGTCGTGGTTCAGGCCTTTCTGGGGCTTGTTCGGGGGCCTGCACTTTTTTGCCTCCTCCCCCGCCTCGCCAGGGGGCCTCCCCGTGTTCTTCTCCGACCCAGACTTCTTCTTCTTCTCATCCTGCATCCGCTTCACCTGGTACCAGTCTGTGTCCTTCTTTAAGTGGCCCTGTCCACAACGGCAGGAGCAGAAGCGGAAGGCCAGGTCGTAGCCCTTCTTGGTCCACATGTTCTGGCGGCACTGCTTCTCGTTCCAGCTGCGGGCCCGGCCGATGCAGTTAAACTGGACCAGGATGCTGCTCTCCCACTCGTAGAAGCACTGTAGGTGCATCCAGGTGCTGTGGGGGCACTGCTCGTTGTTGCACACCACCTTCTGGTAGTCGTCCTTCTCCAGGTCAACAGGCCTCCCGAAGCTGCAGATCAGGGGCGTGGCGCAAGGGGCTTCTGGGGAGAAACAAAAGGAGAGTGATTCAGCATGCAGGACGTGGGACTCCAGCTGCCACCAAGTCCGAGATCAAAGCGACCATCCTACATTAGCCCATTCGTGCCAAAGGTCCTTTTCTGGTGCCAAGATTCCCACCACTGGAATAACACCAGACATGATTAGAAAACATTTACCATTTTCTCTGGTATGGTGTTGTGCCAAGGGAATTCATTTTCTCATATTTGTTATCTGCTGGAAAATATACCAATAAGCTTCAAAAAGTCCAAATCCTTCACAGAGCAATTAGCTGTATGTCAGTACTTGCAATAGTGTAGTATAAGGTTTTTCCAAGACATGGATGTAATGACAGGCAGTCCCAGGGTTGTCCTAAAAATGAATCGCTCCAATGAACTAGGAAATAATATGATGAAGCTACTTAACCAACCAGTTCGTGTGGTATAGCTCCAAAATGGCCCTCAAAGCCCTTAACAGGGTTTAGGTTATTATCCTGAATGCCATAAAAAACAGACGAGAAAACAGACTGGCCCCTCCCCCATTCTCTTCTAGAATGGTCTGACACCTCATAACAAGGATGTTTGATCAAACAAATTGCTGGTCTACACAGAATTACACTGCCAGGGCATGAAGGAAAAACAGAATTCTCCTAAAGCTAACAGGACAGAAAAGGGGAACACTAAGATTTTTCTACCCCATTTAACCACATGCCCCACAGGGCATCCAAAAGGCCAAGCATGTTTCCAGAAAGGAGGAAAAACTTGGTGACACAAAGTAGAACCCATTTCTTAAGAAGTAAATAGGATTTATGGAGATTGGAACTCCACTGAATTCCCGTTACTTCAATGTCCGTAACATTTTCAAAAGGCCCCTTTGTAGGATAAAGGAAAGTTCCATACGCCGTGCTCAGTTTAGACTTTACCTGTTGTAGCTGAGAAGCTAAATGAGGACTAACTCACAGAGCCCCTCAGTCAGAGTTCTGCTTTAAAAATCTCACCCTGGGAGCGGCAGGGTAGCCGGAGTGGGCTGTGGGGGTACCGCCGTAGTCCAGGTGAGAAATGACCAGGGCCTGCGCAACGGCAGCAGAGTAACATGGCTCCGCGTTGGGGGTGGTCAGACGTGGTGGACAGGGAACATGGGAGGGACAGGTTTGGGCAGAAGAGGACTCTGGGCTGGCCTTGTTTTTGGACCTGCTGAACTGGGAGTGCCTGTTCACCACCGAGATGAAGAAAGATGTGACTGGAGCTCAAGTGGCTTGGAGCTGTGAATACAGATGTGGAGGAACGTATCCAGATATGGAGGTTAAACCGCTGGAGTGATGAGCTGGGCCAAGAAGAACGTGAAGAGAGGAAAAGAATCCTGGGAAGCAACGTTAAAAGGCGGGAGGAGAAGAGTCCTCCACAGAGATTGGTAAGGAATGAACCGAGAATTCACTGGAAGACAAGTCAGGAGGGAATTCTACCAAGGCAGTCAGAAAAGTTGTAAGGATGGAGGGCTCGAAACGTCCTGGAGGGCCAGGTGAGATCAGTGTCTCTCAGCGTCTGCACTACTGACACTTGGGGCTGGGTAAGTCTGCTGGGGGAGCCGTCCTATGCACTGCCGGTGTTTAGCAGCAGCACTCCTGCTAGATGCCAGCAGTGACACCCCAAATGTCTCCGCTCATTGCTAGATAGCCGCTGGGGGCAAAATCAGCCCTGGGTGGGAACTACTCAGTAAGATACAGACTGAGAAGTCCTCACCAAAATGGGCAGTAAGTCAGTCACTGACACCTCCATAAGGACAGTTCCAGTGGGATGGCGGGGGACAGGTCACAGGCACATGGTAAGGAGTGGAGGTGAGGTAAAAAGTAGAAGCAGTACACATGACCCTCCAGAAAACTCTTTCCAGAAGTACAACTATAGAGGGAAGCAAACAGAATGAGCAGAGGACGCAAAGGCTGAGTCCTGAGTATGTTCACCAACCGGGGAAATGAATGCCAAAAACTCAGGACAGCTTGAAGATGCAGGAGAGGGAACAAGCTACTCAGAAACCTTCACAACCTCACCTCTGCCCACAGAATTACAAACCCGACATTCCAGCCCATGAAACAGCACAGCGATGGGACCCGTAAAGCCCACGACTCTTGTACGTTACAATCACCCCCGTCAGTGTGGGAGCCCAGGACCTCAGCAAGGCAGCCTAACCAACTGGTCTAGCTGCGCGCCTTTGATCACTACAGCCTCCTCACCTACCTCCTGGGAGTCCGCAATCCTTAATCTTCATGTGTCCGAATCCCACGCTCCTACTGTCGCAAGCCAGAGCATGGCCTCTGCAGCCAGACTGCCTGAGTTGGAAGCCCAGCAGCACCACTGATGAGCTAGCTATGTGCTCTTGGGGAAGTCACTTAACTTCTCTTTGAGTCAGTTTCCTGTGTAAGATGCAGGTAACGACTGAATGTACCTTAGATGGTTGTCATAAGAATGAAATCTACGGATACACAGGTGGCGCCCAGCGCAGGACCTGGCACACAGTAAACTTCCTCCCCTGCCCCCACCCTTCAAGGCCCAGTTTCACCAGGACTCCCCCCTTCCCTGTACCCTGACCCCTTCCAGCACAGTCTGCTCTGAACCGGACTTGAATCCCCACTGTGGTCCCACCAGGTGACCACGCAGGAGAGGCTGGCTGCCTCTTACTCATCTTTGTGATCCTGGAATCACTGGGCCCTCGCACACATCCGCTGCTGAATAAACTTGCATTAAAAAGATACTGGCACCTGAAATCCATACATAACAAGCAGAGCAGAAGGAAGAGAGAGAGCTGTAACCCTAGAGAAAGAGAAAAGCCCTGACTGTACTGAAAAGAGGTAGAAGAGTGGTTTGAACACTGAGTAAATTAACTGCAGTCACCTGGGTTGTGACCTTCAGTATCCTTTAATATGTTAGTGACAAGTTCAGTTGCTTTTATCTTCAATCCTTCAAGGAATAGCCTTAAGGAAATGTCTCTGAAATGTGATGGCAGTAACCCAAGTGATATGACCCCAGCTCTAACGAAATTAAAGAATGGCCTAACTATACCTTTGCATTCACAATATCCAAATTTTAAAAATTTAAATACTGAGATTGACTTGATATTTCTTTTAAAAGTATTTTCACGTTAAAGAAAGACAGACTAACAGGGAAGAAATCCTATTTACATATTTTCAAAAGAGCTGCAAGTGTACCACTTAACCAGTACTGAGCACTTCCTGCCTTCGGAGCTGGGAAGACTGGCAAATGCCTGCTGAGCGCCCTCACACAAGCTGGATCACAGAGGAGGCACTGGCTCCAACTCCGTGCCTGTAACCTTGCCTGTAATCACAGCCATTCAACCTGCTTTCTACCCTCCAAGACTCAACAACCAAGAGCCCCACCCCAACTTGCCAGCCTGCTTGTTTACATCTCAGTCACTTGGATGTGGCCTTGCGGTCAGGCCTCAAAAATACAAAGCCAAGGGCTTGTTTAACACCAAACATAATGTGCAACAGGCTCCTCTCCCTGTTATCCCACGCCAGCCTGAGGGCGAGGCCCCAGGGATACCGTGAGTAACAGGGTGAGCCTTGGCAAGTCAGGACCTCTGACAAGGCTTCTGCATCTCACCGCCTGCTGAGGAAGCTGCAGTGGGCAACCTCTACACTCAAAGACATGATTTCTTTCAAAGCTTGGTTCAAACATATCTCCCTGCCAGGTCCCCTCTTCCCCGCAATTCCCACTGACTACACTGGAAAGGCAGCTAGAAATGAGAGGAGTTTGGGTACCAGTGCTGCAACTGACTAGCTTTGACAGGGAGCAGTTTCCTCAGTTTCCTCACCTGCAAAGTGAGGATGAAAACGCTTGCTCTCACTCACCTCAAACATATGTAGAAGCACTTTGCAAACTGTGAAGTTAAAAAAAAAAAAAACTTTTCTATGCTTCCACTACCGTAACTTTATACCTGTGAATTTAGCTCCCCATCGAAATGCAGACTACTCTAATATACTTCCTACTTTTTCTACCTAAGGTTTTGGACACACAACAGGTGTTTAAAAAGTAGGTAAATAAATGGATAGTGCCCTGCCTCTTTTTCAATTTCCCAAGTATTACAATTCACCAAGACACACAGGAAAAGATTTTGTGACGCTAAGAAACAGCACTGGTGGCATTCAAATTGACCCCTGTAAGAAATCAGCAGTATTATAGAAACATATTTTACTGCTTCCTGAAAGCTGTGTCTAACTTTACAAAACCCCTAGCTCTCAACAACAGCTGTGCCACAAAGGTATAAATGGAATACAGATTGATGTGACACGACTATGCCTTTAACTGAAGGAAGGGGAGAAGGGAATCCCACAGTCACCAAGAGCTTGTGTCACACATCCTTCGGGACATTCCTCTGAGCTGTGACAGCTGGGCTAACAAGCAATATGGGCAAATGTTACTTTATGCTGCGTCAGTACTGTATTAAAGCATGTATGTAAGTTCTCCAGTGCCTGTTTTTATAGCTTCACCATCAAATATTCAGTACTCAGCTTCTATTTCTCTCTGCCCAAGTGGAAAGAATCAGGGCTCACCTCACTGGGCAACAATCTCAAACAGTTTCAATTCTGGACAACAGGATAACGAGGCTGCGGTCACCTGGGCACAGCCTGTCCCTCTCCCCAGCCTTCTCATCCTGTATCCCTCGCCCCCACTCAGGTCTCCATGATCTGCTACCCATTAAGAGGAAGGATCTGACAAGAGTCATTTACACTGGCTGCCCAACAAACCCAAACCCCTTGACAAACCCATGCACACTAACAGGAGACCCTCACACCAGGCACTGCCATCTTCAGCTTTGTACCTGTGGAATTAAATGTCTTCATTCAATAGTTGTAAGCATCACAGTCGGGAGGGGAGTTCTGCAAGGCAGAGTGGTGCGGGGGCTCTGCCGAAGTCATATGAGGCTTTCTGGGCAACACCTAAGGTAGGGGCTTGGTCCTCTTCATCCTTGTAAAACCACTATGATGAAAATCGTCTTAGTGTTTAGCAAATGTCTCGTTGAAGGACCGTGTGGCCCAGTCAGATTCTGTACTCCCAGTGACTGGGAAGGATGGAGAGAGAAGACAGCAGACGCCTGGGGAGCACAGCCTGCTGCCCAGCTGCACATGAGCTCTCAGCAGATCTTCCAGACTCAGCTCGGGACTTCTCTTCCAGGGCAGAGCCTGGCCCTCCCTCACCGCCTTCAACTTACGACAATCTATGCCATCCTCCTTCAGTATTCAGTTACCAAATGTAAATATTAGGGTTTCTGAACAATTATTTTATTATACAGATCTTTATACACAGTAATTCCCCTTACACAGAACACATCCCCTCATGCTGAGCAAGTTTCTTTCAGGGTAGGAGGTTTTGACAAACGACTCCTCATCTCTGGCTTCCTGAGAGGCCAGAGGTTGAGGACACAGACTTAGGAGCCAGCCAGCCTGGATTTGACTCTCAGCTCTGCAATTTATTAGTCTTTAGGTTTTGGCAAGTCACTTAACCTCCTGTGCTTCTGCTGTCTTCCCTATGAACTGGCAAAAACAATAGTACCTACCTCAAAGGGTTGCCGTGGGGATTAAAGGAGTTATTAAGGCTGTTTGGAACAGTGCCTGGCATATAATAAGCACCATTAAAATACAAGCAATTATTATTGAAGGTCCTGTATTACTTGACGTATTACTTGATGCTTTGAATGCATTTAGAGCAAAGCTACAACCAGGAAGTGACCATCTTCCTATCTCCATACCTAAATAAGTACAAGTAGTGTGGATTTCTTTCCCACAACAAACAAAGCAGGGTGGAATGCAGCATATAATTTGCTAAATATTTACTTAGAAGTTTTAAAGAAACAGAACCAAAATTCTTTTCTTCTAACCCCTTACACATGTTCTACTCACTGTCAAATAAGTACACTGCTATATGTATTTTTCAACCGAAGTGATTTTTTTCCAAGTCTAGGTACCAGGAATTCACAAAGCATGGCTGCATTTGATCCATGGGATGTGTTCCTGAAGAACTTACATAATTCAAAATTGATTATCCCACGGTCTGAGGATAGAGTGTGGGGAAGGCATCCTCAGAACACATAAATCTGCAGCCACTGTGTTGTATTGTTGCTATACTGATGCTTTTTATCATCAGCATTATTTCTAATATTTCTCAGTTGCATCTCATAAATTGACAGCATGGCATATCATACCGTGTTTAATCACATTTTTGTTCCAAAGTTACTGATTTTTCAGGATTTTTTTCAGCACCAGTATTAGCACACTTGGATATTTTGAAAGCTATAATAAAGATCTAAATTACAACAGTTAATTTTAATATGATAACACAAATTTCACCAAAATCCTTGAAGAAATTCTATAAATAGTAAGAGCTTACACAATAGTGACAAGGGTAAGTTTTTCTCTTTATAAGAAAAGGTAATGCCACTGGGTAACAAAGCATTTGTACAATTCAGCTGACCTGCTAGCTTTGAAAATATGAGATGGCTCGATGCATAATTTGGGGGAATGTATCCAGTGAAATTTTGCTCATAATGTGAAGCTTCTATTAATATTATTTATGTGTCATTAGTTGAGATTTGTACTATTCAATTTGCATATAATGGAATCACACTGTACTAGGAAATAAATTAGCAGTCTGCGTTTCCGCTTGCCCGGGCATGACCTTGAGGGCGCTGGATCATGGAGAACTACAGCTCCCTAGCATTACATGTACTACGTGCACGTACCCTGAAGGGAAGGTGGGTCCAAGAGCTCTCAGAACCAAATCACAACCTGTTAAGATGGGAACAGAACCCCAGGTTAAAGTGTATGTTACATGCATGAGTGTGTGCACACATGTGCATATAGATAACGGCAGGGAAACCGTCCAGTTGTTAAACTGTCCCATTTTTAAAGACTCCAGGAAAGACTTCCTGTCATCCTTCAGTACTATATTCCAATTTTGAAGCATTTTCCTTGCCTCTTCTGAAACACTACAGAACTTGATTTATTACCCTGTCAACACCCTCCCCTTTGCCAGCACAAATATTCAAAATGTGGCCATAATCAAAACTCCTAAATCCTATTTTTACCTGCGATCCCTATTGACCACCTAAATTACAGCATGGCACCCCCAAAACGCTGGCCTGCTTCTCTTTCTTGGTGAGCCCCAAATGGTGCCTGGAGACCAAATTCCGTAGTGGAGCTGGCCCCCTCCCCTTACCTACGGTTCCCAACAGCCTCAGCTGAAAAGACGAATGACTCTATTCCTCCCTAGTCTGTCCAACAGGAACATATGGGTGCATGATTACCTGGCAACGTGGGTCACGTGCAGACCAGGTATCTGTCAGAGAACACGACCTATAACTCACTGCTTGCTGTTCAATATCTTCCAAAAGCTCAACTGAGAGAAACACTTTTTAAGAAAGATTGCACAGATGACGTCACACCTTGCTCTGTGTCAGAGTTCCAGTGGGCGGGTTTGGCCTGGGTCTTATTAGACCAGTACGAGGCTTTTTGTTGTTGTTGTGACAGGTAAATCTGAATGCCTTTTGAGCAGCATGGCAGGCTCTCCCGTCATCCGGGCCTCCACCCCCGTGCCGTTCATATACTTATTTGTGTGCCAGGACCCTGGAGGTGTTTGAGGATGACTCCTGTGCTAGATAAAATCTGTCCCTCAGTTAAGCCAGGTGTCAGAGCTGCTTCCCTGGGCCACACAGTTTCATTCACTGGGACAGACTGATTTTAATGATGTGAGCAGGCCTAATAAATTTGTTTTATTTATGAAATGGTATACTGTCATGGACACTGCTCAGTATGTTAAATGTCTTATAAATGGCTAAGCAACTTTTTAAAAAATCTGATGGATACTGCAGAGCACACCACTACTTTTGTTTGTCTCTTGCCTGTGTGTGCAAGAAATCTGAAAACCCAGTTTGTGACTTACCTCTTGTAATGACTCAAGACATCCATTATTTTTCCTAATAGTATTGTCCCTACTACTAATATTCTCACATTTATTATTCCTTACAGTATTATGTATATTTTTGTAAGCCACTTTATTTTTGGAAGAAGGGTACAAATGATCAAAACAAAACAACCACTCTTCTCATAACTTTCCAATCAGTTGTGCCTAATATGCATAAAATCTGTGCCTGCCAGGTGCCACGGGGCTGCCCTCCCTCTTCACTTTGCAGTCGGCCAGAGAAGGGCGAGAAGGGAGGCCAGTGCGGACCCACTGGTCCCAGGAGCCCCACAAACATAGCACCTTTGCTGAAGGGTCACCCTCTTTGCCACACGCGGTGCTGGCCCCTCAGAGAAGCAGCTGGTGGCACAGGCACAAGAGCTGGCAGTCCTGACGCGCTCACCTCACCCACCCCACACCTCTCGTCCACTTCCCCTTAGCTCAGCAACCTCAGCTTCAGACTCCATTCCTTCCTGAGCCTGTTCCTGTTCCCAGCTCACCTGCTTTCTGTCTCAGCTCTTCTCTCAGGTACTTCTTAGGCTGGCTCCTGTCACTCAGTCCTTCTGGCCCCACCTGGTCCATGCAGCTTCCCCCCACGCTCACTTGCTCCCAGCCTCACTGGTGAAAGCAAGACCGAGAAGTGGGTCTGGACCCTTCCTAACTCTCAGCTGCCTTATCTTTTCCAAGAGGCCCCCTCCTTGGCTCTAGACTCCTCATGTGCTCCTAGACGTGCTCCTCATGTGGGCCCAGTGTTGTCTCCCCTTAACGCTGAGCAGCACCCACTTTACTTCCTCTTCTCCCCTCCTCCGTCCCACCCATCAAACCTGGGAATTAATTTCTGGCAAATATGAAGAGTCCCATATCTACCTCAGAGACTAGATCTATGGGGAGAGGCAGAGAAAGAAAGAGCAATGAATTGAGCAAGGACAAGTGATACAGATGTGACCACATCATCTTAACCTGCTGCTGGATCACATCACCTCATTGACAACTACAGGCCAGCGAAATCCATCTCCTCAGAATGGCTGCTTAAGAAACGTCAACGTAACAACCTAATAGGGAGACTGACAGACCATCGTACTTTTCTAGGCTTTATTAATGGCATTAGCAATTATAATGGCATCTTGTTTTAATAAGAAAAAGTCATTCATTGGTAAACTAATCTAATTAATATACTCACATATAAGAATTATACGAAAATAAGATATTGTGTTATATTCTTAAATATAAGAATTATAAGAAAAACTACATATATACTCATATATAAGAATTATAAGAAAAATAACCTTATAACAGGTGCCAATTGAAGTAAGGCACACACACTCAATTATGTACATGAGCTTATCTATGAATAAAGATATAACCATATCCGTGTAATTTTATACACATGCACACATCTACTCTAGATGCAATATTATTTCCACAAAGAACAAAGAAAACTTTTGCATATTACTTTCACTTGCTCTAGTGCAAAAAATCCAAAATGCTCTTTCACAGAATTGCTTATGTTCTTACACTTTCTGCAAACAAAAAACTATGAAACAAAAAGCAGAGAAGACAAGGGACTTCAATTTACCATGAACCCAAACTAGTCTTCAAAAAGGAGTTAACGGTTTTGTTAACCAAGTTCCATAACAGTTAAATTTTAACCACATGACCCATTGTGAACCCCCGTCTTGGCCTTGCTTACGATTGCCACTAAACAACTGTACTTTATAGGATGCCCTTTCTCATGTCACTCTGAACACTGGCCAGTTGAATCTGCCACCACCATTTGGAATTCTGACCACCTTCCCTAAGATACTAAGATCAGGCCCAGTAATCAGCCCTGCTCGGCGGCGATGCAAGCATCTTCTCCTGAAAGTGACACAGGAGTTTTGAAGCTTGCCAGTCTAGCAGGTTTACTTTATTTTTCAGACACTGGCGTAAACAGAATGATGAAAAATATGGAAAATTATACACAAATGAGTATTTGGAAACAGGAAATATTGATAACACTCTGTGCACAGGTGTGATGACATCAGGCTTTCCAGTTTTTTCTTTTCTGCTCCTGGACTGAATCAGGGAACATCAATATAGTACATTACAACCCTGAATTTCTTCCATCATCACAACTGACCATGAAAATGGTAAGTTTGTCATCTGCAAATATTATAGATTTGAGCCAGATTTTTTAAATCAGCACGTGCTGATTAGATTTAACACCAATTTACTAGGTATGACACACCAAAATCCTCTGAATCATTATAACAAAAATGTCATATATAGGATAACGTGAGTACTTGAGTATAGGTCACTAGAGATCTGGACTTCTGCAAAATGTATATAGTTATATTCTCAAAACACTTTAACAACAACCTATAAAGACAAACTTCATCTAGGAAACATTTCAAGGTGATCTGGTCTGTGACTAAGTCAGTTTTCTTAGCAGGTTTATTGTGTATAAAGAAAGAGCCTTCAAATTTTCCAGGATACTAATAAACACTCATTTGGGCAAATAAATGGCTTTCTTAAATAGCTGTCATTTAATAAGGACCCTGTTCTAGAAGACATAATAAAAACACCAGCGTTAAACACTTACTACAGAAGAAAGAAAATACATGGAATCGGAAAATCAGCTAATTACAACCAGGGACTAATCAACACGAGTCAAATCAAATGACGTTTTGAATACCTGTTATGTGGCCAGGGCAGAGGTTAGCACAGGGGATGCAAATGTTTAGATCGTAAGCCACGCTACATTCCTCTTTCTTTGACTACCTTATACTTTCTCTTGTTGAAAACGAGACCCTTTAAATAACGTAAGGTGCCAATTCTAAAAATCTGATTCTCTCTCCTCCCAGGAAATGCTGTTGCTGCTGTTGTCTGTATCTGGTGCCTTCCCCTAAACTAATTCTGTCAAGTCTGTATTTTTTGGCATGGGCAGCCACTTAAGTTTCTGTTCAGTTAGCTCAGTGGTCAGCTAATGACTGGACAGAGCAAGAACTTGAGGGTACTGGATCAGAGAACTACACAGCACTCACCCTGAAGGGAAGGTGGGTCCAAGAGCTCTCAGAACCAAATCACAACCTGTTAAGATGGGAACAGAACCCCAGGTTAAAGTGTATGTTACATGCATGAGTGTGTGTACACATGTGCATATAGATAACGGCAGGGAAACCGTCCAGTTGTTAAACTGTCCCATTTTTAAAGACTCCAGGAAAGACTTCCTGTCATCCTTCAGTACTATATTCCAATTTTGAAGCATTTTCCTTGCCTCTTCTGAAACACTACAGAACTTGATTTATTACCCTGTCAACACCCTCCCCTTTGCCAGCACAAATATTCAAAATGTGGCCATAATCAAAACTCCTAAATCCTATTTTTACCTGCGATCCCTATTGACCACCTAAATTACAGCATGGCACCCCCAAAACGCTGGCCTGCTTCTCTCTCTTGGTGAGCCCCAAATGGTGCCTGGAGACCAAATTCCATAGTGGAGCTGGCCCCCTCCCCTTACCTATGGTTCCCAACAGCCTCAGCTGAAAAGACGAATGACTCTATTCCTCCCTAGTCTGTCCAACAGGAACATATGGGAGCATGATTACCTGGCAACGTGGGTCACGTGCAGACCAGGTATCTGTCAGAGAACACGACCTATAACTCACTGCTTGCTGTTCAATATCTTCCTAAAGCTCAACTGAGAGAAACAATTTTTAAGAAAGATTGCACAGATGACGTCACACCTTGCTCTGCATCAGAGTTCTAGTGGGCGGGTTTGGCCTGCAGTGTGTCTTATTAGACCAGTACGAGGCTTTTTGTTGTTGTTGTGACAGGTAAATCTGAATGCCTTTCGGGTGCATCACGTGTACTCTGATCACCCAGGCCTCCACCCCAGTAAATCTCCCACCCCGAACTCACCAAAGGGCTGTGTGTGTGTGTTAGGGCACAGCTTCAATGTTTCGACTGTCTACACCTCTGATTTAGCCTTTATTTTCTGCTTCTGCAGAGCCCCAAGGTCTCTCCTGGGTATGCGCACAGCGCTGCCCCTGCATGGTCTTCTCGAGCACCGGGAATATATCAGAGTTTTTCAAAGCCCCCTGTGGACATCTCATTCCCACAATATCCTATTTTGTTTGGCCCACTTCTTGTTTGTCCCAACTGGTATCACTGCTGCAGGCAACTGCCATGTTAAACACCTGCCGCTGATTGTTTTCAACGGACACCCAAGAAGAGGGCTGTTACCATTGGATGATCTCTAGATCAGCTCAAGTAAAGAAGCTCTTTGAATGAGGCGTTCGCAGGGAGCTTCCAAACAAGTCAAAGAGTGATAATTCTCTGGGTCTAGGGCTTTTGGGGGAGCTTCCCCCTCTAATGACTAGTAGGCTGCTTGTTTTAAAGTGACCACAAAGGGAGAGAAAGAGGGCATGGGAATAGAGCAAGTTCAAATCAAACAAAATTCATTGTTCTTACTACAATTCAGCCATTTCCCTTAAATAAACACTCCTAAGATTATTGGAAGCCTTTGGTTAATTTCTAGATTTCTGAAAAAGTTGATTTTGGTCCTTTTGCCAGTGTTTTCATTACCTTTATGAGAAGCAGACTTCTAGAGGTGCTTATCCTGCCATCGCAGAAGTGCTCCCTAATATAAATGTAAGTTTATGTACATTTTTTATAGAAAAGTGATAGGATGATCAACAAGAGCCTTTCAAGCAACTAATACTCGTGGGATAAAATTCTGAGTAATAACTGAATAAAGAAAAAATGTAAAATGTCTGACTTAGTTTTAAATGGTCGACAATGGTTATCAAGCTAATATGATATTTGGACTGTTTAAATACATTTAAATGAAAATGTTTACAATAAACTAGAAACTGCATCCTCTGCATTTATGTAAACCTTTAAGAAAAAGATGTGACAACATTAAGTGTCTCAAGAAGAACTGTTTTTTTCAAATTCTTTTAGGGGACACACAAGCAAAAAAGTTTGACCACCACCTTCAAATCAGCCTTCTGAAAATTACACTATGATTATGCCGTATAAACATTCAGGAACCTCAAAACCCCCAGACTGAAGCCCCCAGTTCTTTGGATTTGTTCAGGGAGCGCCACAATGAGGCCTCCTTCAGGCCTTTCCACCTGATCGCCCACGGGGCACACAAGCAAAGCCTCTGCTTCAGCCGTGATCCCCCGGTGGCTGCGCGGCAGAAAGCAGATTAGAGGGGGAAGGAGCGGACCCAGAGAGTTAGAAGGTTAACTGCAGGTCGCTAGTGCCCCACACCACACCTCAAATTCACTAAGTGTCTAAAAATCATTTCTGGATTAACTGGTGAGTATTATTTTCAAGTGAAAACTAAAAAAAGGTTTTTAAATAAATTTTCTCAACTATTTTGAGACCTTTTTTCTACTAAAAATTTCTAAAAGACACTAGTCCAATATATAAAGTTAATACAAACGTATTTTCTCATTTTGCTTCAATTAGTATAGGAGCTACACTAAGCTCACTTAAGTATATCTATCTGGTTTAGTTTATCCTCCCTTATGTTATTTTAGTGTGTGAGACTGTTCCAAAGTAGGTAGCAAGTTGAGTACGTGGTTATTATATTCAGTTAAACGTTTTTTATGCTTAGAGTAGGGTTTAAACACAAGGCTTTTACTCAAACCACTCTATCCAAATAAACATGGAGGCTTCACATGCCCCCCCCAAAAAAAATGAACCCTTCAACTATAACAACTTGGGTTTTTAACATTCTCTCAATACATTCAGTTCATTCTCCTAGACCCACTCATTTCAGGTGTACAAAACAATGTACTAGTTAGACATTTATCATTTATACCCTCACAAAGTGATAACTCCCCTCCCCCAATCTACTACCCCTCTGACATCGCATACAGCTATTACATTTCCACTGTCTCTATTCCTAATGCTGTACTCCACTTCTTGTGACTATATATATATATATATATAGATAGATAGATAGATAGATAGATAGATAGATAGATAGATATGTAATTATAGTTGACATTCATTATTGTTCAGCTTCAGGTGTGCAGTGCAGTGATCAGGCATCTCCATCATCTCTGAGTTGGTCTCCCTAATGAGACAAGTGTCCATCGGATACCCTACAAAATCTTTACAACATTATTGATTACATTCCCCAAACTGACTTTCGTATCCCCGTGGCAATCTTGTGGTTACTGATTGTGCTTTCTAATCCCCTCACCTTCCCTCTTATCCCCACCTGCCCCATCTAGGAACCCTCAGTTTTTCCTCTATGTCTCTGAGACAGTTTCTGATTAGTTCATTCATTTATTCTTTTCTTTAGATCCCACATATAAGTGAGATCATATGGTATTTGTCTTTGTCTGACTTATGTCACTTAACATAATGTTCTCTAGGTGCATCCATGTTGTTGCAAATGGTAAGATTTCTTTCTTCTTTATGGCTACGTAATACTCCATTGTATAAATGTACCAGTTTCTTAATCCAGTCGCCTACTGATGGGCATTTCGGTTGTTTCCATGTCTTGTCTATTGTGTATAGTGCTGCAATAAACATAGGGATGCATAAATTTTTTCAAATTAGAGTTTTAGATTTCTCTGGATAGAAAGATACCTAGGAGTGGAACTGCTAGGTCATAAGGTAGTTCCACTTTCAGATTTTTGAGATACCTCCATACTGTTTTCCATAGGCTGCACCAATCTGCAGTCCCACCAACAGTGCACAAGGGATCCCTTTTCTCCACATCCTCGCCAGCACTAGACACACTCATTTCTTATATTCGATTAAAACCCACCAGCCTACCCAGCCTCAAGCTCAAACTAAACAGAAAGCAATAGACTTCTATTTTACCTATTTTTTATTTCCATTCCGGCTCCAACACTCTGATGTTGTATCAATATGGATTATAAAGTAGAAAATTCGTATTTTCCTTGTCTAACAGAGGCCATGTCAATATCCAAAAGGACATGGACCCCAAATAAGCCTGGTTTAGGCTGAGTATCAGGATGAAGATAATGGTTTCATAGTTTTTCCTGAATGTTTCTTAAAAATACCAAAGTTCCACAGAACAGAAATAAGGCAATCCCTTGGTTCACGTTCTACAAACACTTCCTGAGCCCACTTGCAGGTGATCCCTTTAGTGATCCGCCCAAGGTCACTCAGCTAGTGAATGGACTTCTCTCTTCCCTTCTCACCCGGGACCACAGACCAGGCAAAGAGCATAGATCCAGTTTACAAGGAGAGGCAGTGACCAATGGCATTGTGTAACCAGATCATAAGAAGTGGTTCTATAATTTGGAATAGCACCTTACTCAAAATTATAGAACTACTTACTACGATCTGGTTATACAAAAGTTTATTCAAAATGTTCAATACTCATATTAATCCTCAGAATTACTTAAAAACTAGGTATAAGGAAAACCAAATTAAAGACACAAGTGCCTAAACCCAATTACAATATAAAGGTTTCCTGACCCCAATCTTTGCACTCCTTAAAAACAAAGATAGACAGACAATGAAGTAAATCTACTCTAGCGAACAGAACTGCAAAACTAAAAAGGAAAAAAAAATGTCATAAGCAAAGGCTTACTTGTCATTCAATGAGAATAAGCAATTTTCCTTGGAAAGCATATAAAGAAAAACTA
Source organism: Rhinolophus ferrumequinum (assembly GCF_004115265.2). Lineage (NCBI taxonomy): Eukaryota > Metazoa > Chordata > Mammalia > Chiroptera > Rhinolophidae > Rhinolophus > Rhinolophus ferrumequinum. The sequence continues at coordinate 84,807,042 of NC_046286.1, read as the reverse complement.
TGCTGTCAGTACGGAGACTATCAAACTGAGCAGCAGAAAAGGCACTGTGAGAAACAGCTCAACATGGCTAGCTTGAACCCCGTTTGGGTCAAGGGACTGGGTCAACATGCCACCTCCCAGGACCAATTTGAAGACCACCGTTTTTAAAACCCCAGCACAATGTGGCTAACTTCATTTCCTTACCTTTGTTTTCCACGTACCTTTTCTGACCTGCTGATCTCCCTGAAAACTACACTCTTTCTGCTCCCCTGCCTTCCCTTCAAAATAAACCTGGGAAAACGCCTTCCAGCGATCCCTCCCCCACTGGCAGTCACTCTGCTGGACTGTAAAGAGAAAAGACAAAGCTTTGCCTGGGGGCCACACTATTGGCAGATGCTGTCAGCAGCCAACGAGCAAGTTACAGGATCTGTTGCAACAAGGAAAGACTTGTCAAGGGAGAGGCGCATCGAAGTTTTATATAAACCTCAGTAAAAACGAAAACTAGACAAGCATCAGTCACGTGTAGTTAGCCCAGCAGTTCACCACCTAAGTACACTCAGCACAGTTTGCTTTATGACTTGTTTTCAAGAGTGTATCTCATAAAATTTCCTACTGCAAAGGAAACTCAAAGTTTAGACCCCACTGATATATTACACCAGTGATGTCATTATAACTAAACATCATTCCTTTCCCAATTACTAACTTGTGAAACACAGATACAAGTTTATAGTATGACCATTCTCAAAGACTCAAAACTGTTCATTTCTAAACTAGAAGGAAAAAATAATATACCATTTATAGAAGAGTTACCAAAAATATCTAGAAATTTCTTTTTGCCATAAGAGAATTTGTCATATTACATAAATTCTATTAAAATATGTAAATATAGACAAATGTATATATGATTATATTCCAAATGAATTCTAAATATTAGGTTGGTGCAAAAGTAATTGCAGTTTAAAAGGTTAAAAATAACTGCAAAAGCCGCAATTACTTTTGCACCAACCTAATTGGAGTTCCAAATCTGGAGAAAAAACATTTCAAATTAATTCTTAAAAAATTCTTCCATGTAATATTTACATCATATATCTCACAGCATGTTAAAAAATAAGTTATGAAGAAAACTGATTTATTCCAAAGTCAAAAATTTTAAATCTGAACAGCTCAAAGATGAACTTTACAAATTGTTTTTAATCCACAAAATCCCAAGAAAAGCAATGATTCAATATAAGCATATAGACACATTTATATACATACACTAGTATATATACATACCAAATATCACATGCCTATAGAAGTTATTCTGAAAAAAAATCCATAGTACAGTTTAGTTTACTCACAATTCTTTTTTTAAAAACTTTTTGAGGTAACATTGGTTTATAACATTGTGTAAGTTTCAGGTGTGCAACATTATAAATCGGTGTCTGCATCTATTATATCATGTTCATCACCAAAAGTCTAGTTTCCACCCCTCACCATACAACTGACCCCCTTTACTTGTTTCACCCTCCCTTTACTCCCCCCCCACCCCGTCACCCCACTTTCCCACTGGTAACCACTAATCTGTTGGTTTTTGTTTTCTTTTCTTTGTTCTTTGTTTTCTTTTTCTTTTTCTTTAACCTAAAATAAAATGCAAAATCTAAAAGGGAGGTAGGGAAACAAATTAAAGTCATATGTAAGCATTTCAATGCTTTTACGACACTTTAAACTCCCACTTCATAGGACCCTAGAGACAGGTAAAGAGCAGAAAGCAGAAAGGCCTGAAGTGAATCAAGATACAAACTATGTGAGGCCTGATTACAAGTACAGGCACATACCTGCAAATCACGCAGTCTAACAGGCCAAAAGCAAGGCTCTGTTGATCAAATGGTTAAAATCACAGTGGAATCTGCTGTTACGGTGAAACCAGGGGACAGGATGATTCACAGATCACAACAAAACAATCCTCAAGTCAGCTATACTCACACTGGTGAAATAACCCTCCCCAAGGCTTCCACGGCCACAGTGCTTCCCCACTCGGGGTCAGAAAGGCCTTTGCAGAAACTGCAGAAGGGCTCAACTCACGGAGCTGGCTTGCCCTGAGACCAGCAAGCAAGCACAGCAGTCTCTGGGAAAATCCACACAGCAAATGCTCCCAGATCTGCAATTGAAGAGAAACTAAAGGCTCCCTGAAGGAGGCAGAATAAGGATTTTAGGAGAGTTACACTGCTGACAACTCCCATGGGGGAAAGCAAAGGTCTGCCCTGAGTTCTTCCAACAAATCACAGAGTGCATTTCATCACAAGTTGGGAAGCAGCCACACTACCATAGGACAAACTGAAAACCAAAAACCCAGCTAGAAAACACTGAAAACGCTAAATCGTGACACAACTATTTGCTTTTTCCAACAGCTTTACAGTTTGTTTGAAAGGCAGTCACAAACAATATCATGTTATCCTCCCTTTCTACAGATAAGAAAACATTTGGGCTCAGAAAGGTTCACTGGCCTTGCAAAATGGCAGCTCCCAAGCTATTAACCAAATCTCAAATCTCACCCTCTTTAGAAGAAGCAACGAGTTTGGGAACCTTTCCCAAGTCTCAGACATCTGAGAAGGCACAATGGCTGACAGGATCAGCATGATGTACAGGGTGCGAACAAACTCGTGTTTCAGTTGAGTGCTATGTTCTCATTTTATTAACATACAAATGTAATTTCAATCCAAGTGCCAGAATGAGAAAAATGAGAACTTTCTTATGATTCAGCATTTAAGCTGTTTATCACAAGGAGGTTTATGGGCAATTTAGCCTATAAGAGGCCTCAGTTTGCAGCTTGGTTCTTGAGAAGAGGCGATAAGAAAATAATGGGCCTTTATCTACAAGTTTCAAAGTCCTTGGAACTGGCTGGAATAAAAACTGCACGGGATTTAGAAATGTGCAAGAAGTGGCAGATGTTGAGCACTGGAGCTCAGCTGTCAACTGGACAGTAGTGGTCAGGGAAGTGGAGGGTCAGGGAGGGTGGCAGGAGTTGCAACCAGTTCTGTGAAACAGAGCCTGGAAAATTAAATACCAATGGGAAACAGAGCCCCACGAGTGTAACAGTGTTATTGTACACTGATACCCAAACGAACCCAGTCACTAACCTTACGTCATGCCCAAACTACTTACTTTTCCTGCGAACTATTTCATGCAGCTTTCCTCATTCTCCCGTCTTCCTCTTCAGGTTCTACTCTATGAGGATGTTCTGTGATCACACAAAACTGTAACATTTTGAACCAATGAGAACATCTTAAACAGAGCAAAAAGATAAACCATAAACCTGGGAAAACGTATATCAGGAAGTATCCTGAATATACAGACTGTGCAAATCAATAAGAACCCAAATATCCCATTAGTAAAATGGGCAAAAAGAACAAACAGGAAAACAATACAAATGAGCAATACATATAGTAAAAGACACTCACTCACTGATAATCCCACAAATGCAAATAAAAATAACTAGGGGCTGTGCATTTTTTCATCTATCTGACTGGCAAAGATGAAAATGGTCATCAAACTCCACGCTGAGGAATGTAAACAAAGCAGCACTCCATGCAGGGCCAGCGTTAGCGTAAAACGGTTTTAACAGACGCTTTCTGGAGAGTGGTTTGGCAACATGAATCAAAGTCTGAAACGCCACAGGCCTGTGACCAGTGATCCCACTGCTAGGACTTTAGCCTGAAGAAGATAAGCAGTTCCTAGTTGTGAACTGGGATCCATTAAGAACAGCAAGTGTCCACTCAAATGTGCACGATCTCCACAATTTCAGGAGCAGGAAGTCCTATCAAGAGAAGGAATCAGGTCACCCTGAGTGTACAATGTGTGAGCAAGGTGCCTCCTCGCTCTAGCGTTGTTTGTTTTACAAATTTAAGTTCCACTGAAGTGCCAGAATGATAAGCATGAGGCCTTCTCAAAGTAATTTAAATGGCTCTATTGCTTCCTTGATGTTTTTATACTGAATTTAAGGCCTCTGGTAAAAACTTGTTCATTCTTCATGCACACGTGTGAGTCACTCAACATGAATCCAACATCAGTCAGGTAGGATCCAACTGTGGCGTCAAGTGGGGTACGCCTCCCCGACCGACACGTGCCTTCTCTGTAAGAGGGGACCTTCTGTGGAGCTCACTGCCACTGTCCTGAAATGTACACTGCAGACTGCTGGGTGTCACTCCTGGTTTTAGGAAGCCCTCAATAAAGAGCACTAGTATCACCATCATTCCTATCGTCAGGAACAGCCAATTCTTTCTGTGGATTCTATGGGTTCCACAGCCCCAAAGCACCAACTACCCAGGAATCTAACCTCATTTGCTTCTATATTGCAAACCATCACCCGCACCTCCAAAACCAAAGGCCTATTATAGTGGAACCGTATCACTACAGCGCTAACGTTCCTGCCACGTGTAAGCACTACACAGTAAGAAGAGACCTGAGGAGCTGAAACCATTGGGAAGAATTCTTGGCCCTGCTCCACGTTAGATACGCACATTTTTGCCTCAGCCACTGGAGGACACTTCCTATTCTCAATGCCAGGCTCTCTACATGGCTCTGGCAGCACTGTCTGTTCAGTAACAAGCCCAGTGACCATCCCAGGCTCAGTCTCTCAGATTACAGACTGCACCTGCTGCCAATCAAAAATAGCCAGAACTTGCTTCTGTCCATTCCCCAGTTTCCACTTCTGCCCAGACAGTGAGTTTGTGTTATAACAAAGTTCTACTAAATATTATATGCAAATCATCGTCACATTCAGGAGTGCCCATTTAGAAACCTAAAATAGTTTGTGATTCAGTTTCAACATTAATGTTGAAAGACACTCTTGAGATGCTTTAACTTAAAGGGACATAATCTAAAGTATCACCAAAGTGAAGCTTACCCCTAGGGAAAAAAAATGCATTTTATATTTAGCAAATATCTCCCTTGCTTACATAGGCAATTTGATATCCTGCTAATTTTTGCCTGGAGTCATCCCCTTTACAAACTCTATAAAGGCATATACCTTAAGGCTATCTATTTCTAATAAAGTTCCAATAAAATGAAAAATAGAAATACTAAGTTATGATACTGTCTTTTGTTATCTGACTATCCGTAATTGCTATTATGGGGGCTAATGTGATTTGAGCTGCAATATATTTTGAAGGGGTCCAGAATATGCCAATACGGCCTAAAAAGTATTTTGAGCTGAAGGCACTGGAGTTCCTGAATCTCTCATTTGCCTTAAAGCAGGACATCTCAAAATAACTCAATTGTCATAAATCCCCTCCCTAGGAGCAACCAGGCAAGATTGAGTTGTATCACCAGAGATGGGTCTCCACACTACATCTAAACAGACATTGTCACAAAACTATCATAGCTCTCATCTGTTCTCTAAGGACTCATTTATAATATCTTTCAAAGAGTTATTTCTTTGCCTATAGGTACCCTTCCCCTCCTCTTCTATTAAGAAGTCATTTGTTTTCCCATAAGTCACCCTTCTCCTATTAAGATGATATATAAGCCACAAATTCTAACCCATGGTGCCTCTGAGTCACATTTTTCTATGATTAAGTCTGTCCTCTTGCTAATCTATCTTTGGTCAGTTTAATTTGCAGACTCCCAAATACTGAACCTAAGAGGGTAGATGAAAAGTTTTTCCTCCCTGACAATTTAAATCTATGAAATACACTGTATTATGAGTGTATATGAGAACCATACTAACTTTCTTATTAATTGCAGTCTAAATAATTATACGATTAATATTTAACACTTCCTCTTTAAGTCTTCCTCTTTCCTCACTTTTCTTTAAATTTCCTCTTAATCTTTGTTTCTAACTCTTCAATTTTTTTCAAGTATTATCGTCATAAGTATAATTTAGCAGAAATAATTTGTTTTCCCTTTCTACTTCTAATAAATCAGTACAGACAATTATTAAGTATTAAAAATGCTACCCACTTTTTGCCAGTTTGTAAAAACCTCTCAAGTACAATCAAGCTAAAACATCATGTTGATTAAATAAATCAAGTTGCTATTTCACCAACCACTGAGAACTGGAAGCTCTCTGAAATATACAGAATTAAAACACACACAGTCACTTTGTATAAAACCATGATATCCCCCTCAACAGAGTTTATTGTTTTAAAACTGATTTGATGATAAAAATAAAATGACAAACCAAGATAATTAGTCCAAGCTGGCACAGAGATATACACTTTGTACCAAAGCATGAAAAATAAACCATAGGGATACTCCCCTCCCTCCAGAGAAAAGCCTTTCTGCTCAGATGGGCCCAATCCCTCCTTGGCATTTGGTTCTCTGAAGTTAACTTCAATTAGCTAGTCCCCACGGCTCAGAAGCACAGGAATGCTGGTGCCCACAGACTGCTCACAGCAGCCGTGGGTGCTGTGACACTATCCGCCTGCTTTGCAGACTGTCCATTCACTGCTTTGCTGAAAAGTCACAATCAAGGATCTGAGGACTGGCTGGACCACAAATCCCTGACTAGCTGTATCAAAAGAAAAATTGCCAAAATACCCATTCTGTAAAAATGTACAGTAACTTTACAAGTTTGTCAACCACCTACGATTAAACCCTGACAGGTTTAGCTGACCATGTCCCTGCTGACAAACCGCAGGTATGGTTCTGCACTGGCTACAAAACATCCATATCTGACTGCCCGGGCCCGCCTGCCGTACCAGTGGTTCCTCACATCAGATACAGACTCCTGGCAGCAACCAGAACCACGGCTCTTGCCTACCTCCCTCTGCTTGAAACATCCTTCTGCTGTTTGCAGAGCTAACTGCGTCTCTTCCTGCAAAACTCAGCTCAACTGTTCCCTCCTCCAGGAAACAAACTATTTTTTCCACTGAGTATGCACAGCACATTACCATGGTTCCCAGTGTTTACATACATGTCTCTGTCCCAGCTTGACCAAGAACCCACGGGGGTGTAGATTCTGACACCTCCAATGTAATTCAACATTATGCTTCCAGTCTTAGAAGACAGTAAGCACATACCGTGTTTCCCCGAAAATAAGATCAAGCCGGACCATCAGCTCTAATGCGTCTTTTGGAGCAAAAATTAATACAAGACCCGGTCTTATATTATATTATATTATATTATATTATATTATATTATATAAGACCAGGTATTACACTATATTATATTTATTATATTATATTATATTATACCCGGTCTTACAGTAAATTATAGTAAATATAGTAAATATAGTAATATTAAATATTATAGTAAATAGTAAATAATAAATATTAGTAATATTACATAATAGTAAATAGTAAATATTATAGTAAATATTATACCTGGTCTTATAGTAAAATAAGACCGGGTCTTATATTAATTTTTGCTCCAAAAGACGCATTAGAGCTGATGGTCCGGCGAGGTCTTATTTGCGGGGAAACACGGTGATCAATGTTTAGTACATGGACGAGTGCAGAGATGAACAAAACAACGCCTAAGCAAACAAACGAACAAGTGCAGTAACGAATGGACTTGCTGCTGGTTGTGTGGAGATGGGAGGGCCTTCACTTTAACCCCCTTACGCCCGCCTTAGCTGAGCCCTGAAGAACACCCTGAGCGCCTTACCTCCTCTCAGTGACTCTTTAACTCCACATGCTCCTTTCATTTCTTCGTATCTTCACATCCAATCCCCATATTTAATCTAATATTTTACCACCTCAGAAGCTCCTGCTCTTTATTTAATAGCTGCCCTTGAGCAGTACATGTAATAACTTGACTTGCACTCGTTTCTATAAAGTCTCCCAACTAGACCAAAATCCCTTTGGGCCCAATTCTTCTGTCCCTGTAATCCCTAATCCCAGAGCCTAGTATAGTACCTGACAAACAATACAGACTCACGTGTATGAGATGGATAAGTGAATGAATGAAGAAAGGAAGATGTAACAGTTTTCACACGTTGCTTTCTACTTTCTCTCTTTTTTTCTTACTAAATCATCTGATTTTTCCAGGTAAACCATGATTAGAGAGAGGTAATGAGGGAAGAAGATCATTTACAGTTAAATCAAAGCTTGAATTAAAAACTTGTATACCAGTCTTTTTCTATATTAATATTCACAGACCCTTCACCACCATCTTACTGTGTCTCAGTATCTGTTCTCAACAGCATAATAGTTTGACAAGTTTTGTTATTGGATAAGATTGAACAAATCACGAAACTTATATAGGCTATTGTTGACAGTGCCCACATCTGCCAGGTCCTGTGCCAAGATTTTTCATATATATTTTTGCTAATCTTCAAAAACACTCCAAAGAGTTGCATTTGGACAATGGAGGTGAAAAAAGGTTAAATATTCGCCCCAAAGTCACTATGCTAGCAAATTATGGCACCTTGGTTTACACCCAGATCTACTCAAAACACATACTTTTTGACTAAAACTTTAAAAATCCTAGGCCTTACTTAAGATTAGAATAATGGCACGGACTGAATTTCAAAAGCCTATGCTCTTACCTCTACTCACTATTACTGCTAAAATATCAGTCATCATTATTAGATATTTTGTTGAATTCTTGTTGGCACCAAATCACTAAAGAGCACAGAAGTCCCCAGCAGGGATTCCCCTAAGTATGGCAGCATCTGCTCCAGGTCCTCAACCAAACGAGGCCCTCCTATTACTGAGACATTTTGGGGTACCAGTAATTCTCCAGCGTGCCTTTAAAACAACAAGAACTAGGCCATAGGGAAGGGGCACTCTGACTACAGCAGGGTCAAACTGGTACAACCTTTTTATAGGACAATCTGTCAGCATGCATTAAAAGTCATAAAAATATGCATATCCTTTGACATAGCAAGTCCACAGGTAAGAATTTATCCTAAGGAAGTAATTGGATAATGCCCAGAGATGTATGAATAAGAACTGAAATATCAAACAATAGCAGAATGATCAAATTATCCAAGATGCAGACATACGATGGCGTATTATGCAATCATTAAAAATGGTGATGCAGATGGAACTGTATTTTGTGTTTTTGGGTAAAAGGAGCAAAGCGAGGACCTGGAGGTAGCCACTGGAGCAATTTCCTCGGAGGGATTCAGCACGAGTAGATGGTAAACATTTCAAGGGGAAAGGGAGGGTTTGTTTAAAATAGTAAATCAGTAAGTCATTTCTAAATTTAAAGAAAACAAAATTGGAGTTGAAGAATAAGTAGGTTCCCTATTAGCTGTTGTCATTTTTCTTTGAAAAAATAAACATATTTTTAAAAACTGAAAAAAAAAATAGAAAGTGACATACCTGTTCATTTACTGCTAAAATGTCCACAAAATATTCTACGTGTAAAAAGCAGATTATAAAATACATGACCCTCTCTTTTCAAAAACTGTATGTACTTTGAAAACTCTGTAAGACAAAAAATTTGAAGGCTACAAGAATATATATCAAAATGTTAACAATGGTGATCTAACTAGTGGGATTATGTGTTTGACTAGAGAGCCAAAAAGAACTTTGCCTGTCTTCTTTCATTATTATTATTTTTTCATTTTTTCCACAATGCCCATTTTATGACTGGTAAAATAATGAAATGACAAAGTGTTTTTAATTAAATCAACCCTTAAAAATGCCAAAGAGCTGGGGATCATAATTAATTGGGACTTTTCTTTCCCCAAAGTCTTCCTTTTGATACCTTCAAGTTCTTTAAATTGTTCATTGCTAAAAGCCTGGAGTAAATTCATAGAAGGCTTAAGCTGCAAGAGATTTCCCAGTTTTATCGCCTGTTTTCAATTCTTTACGGAATGATACATATTCTTGGACTTACAAGAAAGCTGACAATGAAGGTTTAGTTTCTAGAATTTAACCTCAGGTCCTGTAACAAGTAAAGAGAGAAAGAGTAAGGACTGTGCATAAAACACCATTAGCAGGCACAGAGTAGTTCTTACTATAACAAAGCATACAAGATGAAGCTTTGATGGACGAGGCAATATTTTCTCGTTACAATGCCCATTACAAAGGTGGATTTCTAAAAGACAAAGGCCAAAAGTAGCAGATATTTTTAAAAACCTGACAAAAGTAATTTCTAGATAAGGCAAGAAGAAAATATCTTCCAAGACCACAATGGTGCTCTACGTACCTTACTCCCTCAATAAATATCCCTGGATTTGAAAATAAACAGCTGGCAAACACTCTTATTTTCCTTCCAATGGACATAAGTCATTTAAAATGTAATAAGAATTCAAGTAAACACCTAAAAAGAGAAACGATTTAAAACATACTACAAACCTGGGGTTATAAAAAGTGTGTTCAGTGGCTTTAGTACGCAGAAAACTACAAATTTTGTTTATAGGGAACAGATGGTGCGCCAATATTTGTACACAGGTGTATGGCATTCCGAACACATTTTGCCATCAAAACAATGTTATAATGGTGGTTAACTCGCAGCCTGGACCACCAAGCCTATTTAGTCGTAGTGAGAACTATTATCCCACACCTGCATTTTTGGGTGAATGGCACTAGAGGTCTAAGTGAAGAAACCCATAATGCTAGGAGAGTAAGAGCTGCTCTCCCACACTGGGAGCAAAAGGCTCCCAGCGAAGAGATGCCACCCCCAGGTCACACCCTCTTCCTGGGGGCAGCCCATGTCCAAACGACTGGTCAGCGGGGAGGGGAGGTGTAAAGGGTCTGCCCCCATCCCCCAGCTTAGATAACTCTGCAGGGCCATCCCAGCTCCAGAGCTCAGTTACGACTCTATCACGGTTTAACTCCTCCCTCCAGCCCAAGCCTCCTTCCCTCACTATCCCAACTACTAATCATGTCAAGAGCAACCCCAGTAAACCTTCTGCAAATAAATCTCCATCTCAGAGACTATTTCCAGGATTTAAGACAAATGGTAACATTCAATGAGCTCATTTTATAAGTCAGTCATTGTTTACATATACCCGGCGGAGCCAAAAAAAAGTATACAAATGGACACTTTGGTCAGTAGTTCCCTGTAATCAGAAGTGCCTGGACGCTGATGGCAACCACTTTGAGCACCTCTTGTAATTGCAGAAGTCAAATGTGACTTGTATTCATCTTTTGCTATCAGTATATATTGAGTATTACAATTTTAATAGTTTTTTCCTTTCTTAAAATGTGTATACATTTTTTGGGCACCATCTGTATATACATTTATATATAATATGCATGAAATATATATTATGTATATAACAGAGATAGAGATCTTACTATATATGTATGGGTAGGTACTATAATCCCATTTTAAATATGCAGAAACTGAGGCTCAAAGAAGTCAAATGACTTGCCCAAGATCATATGGCAAGTAATTTGAGGAGGCAGGATGTGAATCTAGGTCTACCCATTGCAAAGCCAATGACTATGTAAACTAACTCCGCCTCCTAGAAAGAGCTGTTGAATGAGTTAAGGCAGACTCAGCAGCCCAGGGGTTATGGTGGCAGTCAGGAATAAATGGCGTGGTGAACCATGGTCATCCAGAAAACAGGGATTTATAAAAGGACTTGGGATCCAGGCCCACTGAAAACTAGATCAAAGGTTTATATACTTTTAGGCCTGAAGCAAAAAAAAAAAAAAAAAAAAATGTGGAACCAGAATTCCAGGATGAAACTACATAGTTATAATCTCCTGCATGATTAAATCCTAAAAATAATAATTGGCAAATCTTGTCCACCTACAGAGGGGGTGGCCACTTAGCTCAGTTGATCAGAGCGTGGTGCTGCGTGCTGATAACACCAAGGTTGCCAGTTTGATCCCCACATGGGCCACTGTGAGCTGCACTTTCCTCAAAAAAAAAAAAAATGCTACATACAATATATGCATACAGATATTTACTACGTAGGAAGAAAATTGTGATTCATCATCTTTTACTACAATCCCTGCAAAATGCTTCATGACTGGCAAAATAGCAGGAAAAATGGTAAAAACATACACAGACAGTATATGAAAATACTATTAAATTTCTTATTGGGGTACGAAGTCTTTACAATTAATATTCAAGTTACCCAAGATGCACAACTGTAACTGGTTCAACTTCTTCACCTACAACCACACCATACCTTCCCCAAGCTTTCCCTAGCTAGCAATCCTCTTTTATAGAATAAGTAGTTATCTATGCCTACTGACAAACAGTGAAAAACTAATAATTAATATTACCCTGCCCTGGTGACCACACTGCCCAGGAACTACAAGACATAAAAACCATTCTATAAACTCCAAATAACTACAAATAAATATTATTAACTTCAAGTGAAGTCACTAAGTTTCATTCTTGCAGGTGTAGATCACTACTGACTCAAACAGTGAGAACAAACCACTTAAAAGTTCAACAGAACGTAGATCTACTACATCCTTGGAAGAATTGTTTGATTTGTAATATTCATAATCACAAAATCTAATGTCACAGTTAAGTAAAAAACCGAAATATACTTACAAATACTACAATAGTCCCACTAATATCATTTTAAAAATCAAAAACTGGGCCTTATCAGTTGATTGAGAGTTTGCACATATCTGTTGCCCCTGCCTTTAAAAATTCAGCAATGTCAATTCTCCCACCCCATATTATAATGCACAGCTTTAAATGGTAAAACAAAACGCATTTGTAATTTCTTTATCAATTTTGCACACAGCATCCAGGTTCAGTTCTCATCAACTGCAGTGAGAGGGTCTTCAAATTAAGGTGGAGCATTCACTGAGACTGCACACCATGTCAGAATCAAGAGTTGGGCATCATAAACCTCAGTTGGTACCTTCTCTAACCCTGATTATGGCGATTTTTGGCCCATTTCTTCCCTCTTTCCCCTGTTCAATTAATAAAACAAGCTCCAAATCAGAAATACATAGCTTCACACAGCTATATACATAACTACTAAATATACCTGACTCTGCCACTTCAGAGGAGAGTAATACTAGCGACACCATAACCAGCTCAACATTTACAAATGAGGAGACGCCACCAACCTAAGAAAAAAATTTCCTCACACCACCTTAAAACGGTCAAGTCTTCTGAACAAAGAAGGAAAGAGCCAACTTGATGCTTCCATACAGACAAAACCTAACAGGATAGGCCACAACCACCATGAGAACAGGAATGCAAGCTCCATGAGGACCAGGATGTCCTCTCTCGCCATTACCACTGTATCCTTGAATACTTAACACAGTATTTGTAACACTGCAAGTGCTTAATTTTTGGATGAACAATAGCAATCATTGTCGATCAGTTATTTTTCTTGAGGAACTCTACTAAGCTCCACTCTGAGCCTTGCATTAACCCTATGAGGGGGCCTATATAATAAATACATTTCTTTTTTTGAATTCTACAGGCAAGGAAATTGAGGCTCAGAAAGACTGACCTTCCCAAGATGCTATCAAGTTCTAAATTCCTGAGCCAGGAGTCTGTCTTCCTTCCCCTCAATCACATCAATACCAAAATGAAGTTTAGAGTTAAGAAAACAAAGAACGTGGAGAAGGCAGTCTGGCCAAAAATTGTATTACCAAACATTCACAAATGTGGTAAGTTTGGGAAACTTCCTATTTCCCTGTTACTGACACAGCCAATGGGCCCTAAGGTTCTATTTCTAATAGGCAACACTTCACTGCGGTGTTAAGTGCAGGTGCCCTGTTTAAAAAGTGACATATCTACATAAAGTATGGCCTCAAAAGCTTAAAGCTGCAAGTTAAAAACCAGAAATAAAGATCTCAATCTCCTTCCATTATAACCTATCTGTACTCCCTTCCCTGAAAAACTGCCTGACCAGAGGATTTCAAAGGAACTGTCCAAGTAAGTAAAAAGTGTTTGCACCCTGTAACGAAAACTATTATCTTTGTAGTGACAAGAGCAATCCTGTCACATTTTCACTATTTCAGTAAGTGCCCCCTCAAAAGGTGCATTCAGGCACTACCTACGATTATTAGGCTTCCTTCTAAAAATGTGAAGCAGAATTAAATAGAGGATGATATTTTTTTAAACTCCAGGCTGAGAACGGAAGTCAAATTCAGATTCTCTTCCTTCCTCAAGCGAGCAACAGAACCTACGAACGAACACACACACACACACACACACACACACACACACACACACACGCCCTACAGTAAAAAATGTCTCGGGGCCTTTTCACCTGTGGCAATCGACACAGCAAGCCCGGATTTGCTGGGATTTAAGGCTATTCGCCGGGGTGGACGGGGGTGGAGAAGTAAGGAGGGTGGGTGAAGGAAGCACAGGGAAGAATGAACTGGTTGCCTAAGTTTTCAATCGGATCATTCTTCTCAACTTGGGCAGCTCCTTCCTCCCTTCCTCCCTTCCTTCCTTCCTTCCTCTCTCCCTCCCTCCCTCCCTCCCTCCCGGCCCGGAGCACACACTCGGCTTTGCCAGCGCGGGCACCACCAGCAGGGCCCGAGGGTAGCGCTGCCGCAGCCGGGCACCCGGGCGCCCCTCGGAGTCTGGGGCGCAGGCTGCCCATGGCGCGCGACCTGTGCGCGGCGCGAACACTGGGCAGGGGCTGCAGATCTATCGTCGCCGTCAGGCGTGGGGACCGGGAAGGGGCAGCCACGGCGGGGCGGAGGGGCGGGGTGAGCACTTCCTGACTCGCATTGTCCACGCATTGCCCGCGCCACCCAGGGCCCAGCCACCGCGACGACCCCGTCGAGGAGGAAGTTGGCGCTCGCCCCGCCAGCCCCGTCTTACCGTGCTTGGCGTCGCCCGCGGCTGCAGCCCCCGCGGCGGCCGCGGCGTTGGCGGCGCCAGTCCCCGCGCCTCCGGTGCCCGTCGCGCCCCCGGTGCCCGGCGCGCCCGCCGCCGCCGCTCCGCAGCCGGCCGCCGCCGCCAGGGCCCCCCCGGCCGACGCGCCCGCCGCGCCCGCCGCTGCCAGGGCCCCGGCTCCATTTTCCTGCTCGTCCCCGCTGCTGTTGGCGCGCTTGTTTTTGCGGCCGCCTTTACTGTTTTTGGGGTTGGGCATCTCGGGAGCGTCCAGGTGTCCGGCGTCAGCGAAGGCGGCTCCCCACGGCGCGGGCGCTCCGGGCAGCCGGCTCCGGGACGGCGAGAATGGAGGGAGGGCGCCGGGGTCTCCTTCAGCGCCCGTCTAGCCGCGCGGCCCGCGCCGCGCCATCCCGGCCGCCGCGCCCTGCCCGGCTTCCTGGAGCCGGCGCGCGGCCACCCGAGGCTCGCAGCCGCGCGGGCGCCACGGGCTCGGGGCGCGAGCAAGACGCTCCCGAGCAGGAGGGAAAAGGCGGGTCTCCCGCTTGTTTTGATTCGGCTTCGCTGACACGCTCTGGCCCCGCCCCCCGTGCGTGACGATACTGGGGATTCGGCCTGGCCGCGCCCACCAGGTGACCTCACAGCGGACGGGCCCTCCCGCGTGACGTCACGCCCCGCGCTGAGTCGGCCACCTTCGAGTGACGTCATCCGGGCGCCCTCCTGTCAGGCCCCGGGAGCTCCCGGCGTCTGCGAACCGTCCTTCCTGAAATGGCCCCGAAGGCCAGTCCGATGGCATCTGAAGTTATTCAGTGGCCTCCTGACCGGCATGTAATTTGAGGATTGACACAATATGGTCCGGAAAAATAGGTGAGTGAGTAGAGCAGGAATGTAAAACAAAGGATTTCAAATTTCGGACTAATAATCCATTAAAAAGCTTTGCCATTCAGGAACAGTCCTAGTGGTGACAGTTCATTGGACAGGACCCACCATCCAGGGAAGTAACTAAATGTTGCCTGTGACCAAGAAGCAGTCCCTGCCTGGGGGGAAACCAACAATCCCTGTGGCTAGGACTGAGTTGTCCTGAAAAATGGGTGGCCACTTGTGACCTACAGAGATTAGAAGGTAACACGTGTAATGAGAGGCAATGATCTAAGGGCAGAGGACCCCCGGGAAGAGTTTCATATGGTCCTTTACTGCAACTCTTTTCTGCCTTTTCACATATCAGTTTCTTCCCATCCCTCAGGTCCCAGCGCAAACACACCACTTCCTTCAGGATGAGGCACCTTCCCAGAAGAGCTATCAGAAGTATCACCCTGTTTATTTCCCCTATCCATCTCTGATTATTTTGTCAGTGAATATGTTTGCTTGTTTCCTTCTCACTCCAGTGAAAGCTCCATAGGATAGATTCTTTTTCTGTCTTGGGCACCTCAGGAAACAGCTAGCATATATTTGTTGATGTATAAATTAAATTCTTTTCCTATGAACAGTGAAGGGAAAGCTGTGTTAGCTGACAGTTTACAGTTTTCCCCTCGTATAGTGTGATCTTCTTTAATTAACCCAGCTCTTCAGTAAGACTCTGTGGCTGTGACTGAGCGTGTAGAGACAGGCAGGGAAGTAGAGGGAAAAGTACCCACCGCGTGCTCACCTAAGGAGGGGATTCTAATTGGGAACTCGAGGCATTCATTGCAGCCCATAGCAGAGCCTGGAGCTGCAGAAAGGAGTCCAACTAGAAATGCTGGTTGGATTTTTCAGTAGGAAAATAATGCACCTTTTAATTCCCTAATTTTTATTAGAGAAAAATGACTTTAGAGGGCCATATTCATAGTTATAGTAGATAGATAGCTACTGTGTGCCTATGTTTACAAGTCTATTTCTTCCGTGCCCTGACATCCTCTCAGCACTAAGAGAGCCAGGATTCTGTCTTTCTAACTGCAGATTCTAGAATAAAGTCTGACCCACAGTAAGTGTTCGATAAAATTTTGTTGAATGGAGGATGCTTAAAGTACTCTTCTTATGGCTATAGTTTTCTGAACCTTAAAGTCTCAGCTAAATCAGCACTTCTCTAGGAAGTCTTCTCTGACAACCAAAGCTAGATTCGTCCCCATTTGCTCCCGGTACCTTCCCCACCACACCAGCTTGCACAGAAATAGATATTGAAATTGCCTATTGTCTCTTGTCTGGGCTCCCGCAGGACTATAAGTTCTGTGATGGCAGAAACTGTCCCAGTCGTCATTGTATCCTTGGTGTCTAGTACCGTTCATGGGACACAGTAGGTATTTAATAAATGCATGACAAGTACATGAATAAATGAATGGGAAAATGCTTTCAAGGTAGATGCAGCAAGATTTGGTGACCACTTGGCCATGAGAGGTGAAGGAGAGAGTGAAGTCAAGAAATTCTGAAAACTGGAGGAAATAATGATGGTTAATTAAATGGAGACATCTGGGAGAAGACAGTGGAGCTGCAGATGAAGAAAATGAGTTAAAGTGGCCCATTCAGACTTAGCCTAATTTCATTACTGGTATTCCTCATCAGAGGTGGCTGAGAGATCTCAAAATCTTTGGTCTTTCTTTTTTCTTTTGTTTTGTTTTAAGTGGTGAGGATGAAGTAGCTTAGGTTAGAGTACAAGAAAATTGAGATAATTATTTTCTTGAATAACAACATCGCGGGCAGCCTGTTGGCTCAGTTTGTTAGAGCACAGCGCTCGTAACACCAACATCACCGGTTCGATTCCCACATGGGCCAGTGAGCTGCGCCCTCCACAACTAGAGTGAAAACAATGGCTTGACTTGAGCTGATGCGTCCTGGAAAAACGCACTGTTCCCTAATATTCCCCAATAAAAATTAAAAAAAAAAAAAAAAGAATAACAACATCGCTGTCATGCCATATTGGATCAGAGTAATTGTGCATGTACCCTGCAGACAGACATTCACACCAGCTGCCTCCCACCTCGACATAACTGAGATTCAGGAATTGGAAACTTTCCCACAAAAATATCATAATTGGCTCACAGCACACAGACAGCCAGCCAGTTGCTGTTCTCGTTCATTGTGTGAGCCACCTACTTCTCATTCAAACCGAAACAAAATGAAAAGGAGGAAGGAGAAGCTGGGCCACCTCTTTCAGGCTCAACTTGCTAATCTATTTTCAGCCTTAGTCAAAAGTCCTGATTTATTGTTACAAAAAAAAGAAAATGTACTAAAATCAAGATGTTAGATGTTAAAGGATTTCAGTTCCTACTTCCATACATGTGGAATTTAACAGGAATCCTGTTGTTCTAACCCTTTTATCTTTTGTCCCACCATTTCTGAAGGGGGGGGGGGGAGAGAGAGAGAGAGAGAGAGAGAGAGACCTACCTGAAGAGAAAACATGGCAAATGGTGACAGAAAGCCCTCCCCTCAGATGCTTCCATAAGGAAATATAATGAGCTCTAAGCATCCGAGGAATCCACTGTGCTCTTTATATCCACACTTGGCTTCTCTTTCTATAATTTCCTTGATCAATTCATATGCTCTGAAATAAACTTCAAAAAAATTGCATCTCTACCCAAGGTTTCCTTCCCCCAAACTTCATCACCCACTCCATCACCCGGGTCTT